>NW_023270426.1:38591244-38803251 GCF_011800145.1 Mirounga leonina
AACCATGAGAGACGGTGGACTCTGAAAAACAAACGGGGTTCTAGAGGGGAGGGGGGTGGGAGGATGGGTTAGCCTGGTGGTGGGTATTGAGGAGGGCACGTTCTGCATGGAGCACTGGGTGTTGTGCACAAACAATGAATCATGGAACACTTCATCTAAAACTAATGATGTAATGTATGGGGATTAACATAAGAATAAAAAAAAAAAAGACACTATTCTTTCCCTATTGAATATTCTTGGCTCCCTTGTCAAATGTTAGTTAACAGTATATGTAAGGGTTTATTTCTGGGCTCTTGATTCTGTTCCATTGGTCTATGTGTCGATAGATTTTGTTCTTCCTCCAACTTTTTTTTCAGGATTCCTTTGGCTATTTGGGGATCTTTTGTGGCTCCATACAAATTTTAAGATTATCTTTTTTATTCCTGTGAAAAAGATCATTTGAATTTTAATAAGGATTACATTGAATCTATAGATGCCTTTGAGAAATATGGACATTTAATGGTCTTAATTCTTCTGATCCATGAACACAGGATATCTTTCTATTTGTGCCTTCTCCAATATATTTTGTCAAAGCCTTGTAGTTTTCAGTGTAAAGATCTTTCCTTGGTAACACTAATTCCTAAGTATTTTATTGTTTTTGATGCTATTGCAAATGTTTATTTCTTTTTCAGATATTTTATTAGTATATAGAAATGTAACCATTTTCTGTATATTGATTTTATATCCTGCAACTTTACTGAATTCATTGATTAGTTCTAGCAGTTTTTTAGTGGTCTTAAGGATTTTCTCTATGTAAGATTATCATCGCAAACAAAGACAATTTTACTTCTTCCTTTCCTATTTGGGTACCTTTTATATCTTTTTCTTGCCTGATTGCTCTGGCTTGGACTTCCAGTACCATGTTGAGTAGGGGTGTTAAGAATAGTTACCCTTGTCTTGTTCCTCATCTTAGAGGAAAAACTTTCAACCTTGAACCATTGAGTATGATGTTGTCTGTGGGTTTGTCATATATGGTCTTTATTGTGTTGAGGTATGTTCCTTCTATATCAATTTATTGAGTTTTTATCATGAAAGTCTGTTGTATTTTGTCACATGATTTTTTTGGCATCTATTGATATGATCATATGATTTTTATCTTTCATTCCATTAATGTGGTGTGTCACATTGATTGATTTGCATATGTTGAACCATCTTTGCATTCCAGGGATAAATCCTACCTAATCATAATAAATGATACTTTTAATGTGCTCTTGAAAAAAAAAAAAAAAACGAAATCTTGCCAGTTGCAAAGACATGGATGGATATAGAGGGTATTATGCTCAGCGAAATAAGTCAATCACAGAAAGACATGTATCATATGATCTCACTGATATGAAGAATTTGAGAAACAAGACAGAGGATTATAGGGAAAGGGAGGGAAAAATGAAACAAGATGAAACCAGAGAGGGAGACAAACCATAGGAGACTCTTAATCTCAGGAAACAAACTGAGGGTTGCAGGAGTGGTGGGGGGTGGGAGGGATGGGCTGCCTGGGTGATGGACATTGGAGAGGGTATGCGCTATGGTGAGCGCTGTGAATTCTGTAAGAACAATGAATCACAGAGCTGTACCCCTGAAACAAATAATACATTATAAAAAAAAAAAGCTGCTCAACCTCACAAATCATCAGGAAAATGCCCATCAAAACCACAATGATGTATCACCAATCAGAGGGGCTAGTATCAGAAAGATGAGAAATAACAAGTGTTGGCAAGGACATGGACAAAAGGGAATCCTCATGCACTGTTGGTGGGAATGTAAATTGGTACAGCCACTATGGAAAAGCGTGTGGAAACCAAAAATGATAAAAAATACAATTATCACACAATCCAGTAATTCCACCACTGGGTATTAAAACAAAGAAAACAAAAATGCTATTTTGAAAAGATATATGCACCTCTATGTTTTTTTTTATCATTATGTTGTACACGTGAAATATAACACTGTATGTCAACTATACCTCAATTAAAAAAAAAACAACTATTTCATGGCCCAGCATATGGTCTATCTAGCTGAAAGGGGTCATGTGCCCTGGAAAAAAAATAGGGGGGGGATATAGTATTCTATATATTCCAATTGGATAAAGTTGGGTATAGTGCTGTTCAAATCTTCTATATCCTGGTTCATTTTCTCCTTCTATGTTCTATCAATTACTAAGGGGAGGAAATTAAAGTCTCCAAGCATAATTTTAGATTTCTCTATTTATTCCCTTAGTTACATCAAATTTTATTCCTTCTATTATGAAGCCATTTTTAGATAATCTATTCTGAATAAACTGACCCTTTTATCATTATACAATGACACACTTTATCTCTTTTAACACTCTTTACATTGTGTCTATTTCATCTGCTCCTAACAGAGTCGCTCATCTTTCCTAAGCTTTGTGTTTGTATGGTAGACCTTTGTCCATCCTTTTATTTTTCTCCTGTCTGCATATTTATACTTAAAGCCAATCTCTTATAAATTGCATATAGTGTCTGATTGGATAGAAAAGCAACACCCAGCTCTCTTTTTATTTGAATTTTAATTTGGTTTCATTTAATGCAGTTATATTAATGTTTTTAAATTTACCATGCTGCTGTTTTGTTTTGATTACCATTTTATCTTTTTCTTCTTTGTTTCTTTATTTCTGCTTCTGTGGCTCTGGATTGAGGGTTGGGGAGTAAGTTTGGAAAGTGGGGATAGGTAAGGGTTTAATCAGATTTTTAAAATAGGACATTTTAACTTTCAACTCTACTTCATTTTATTAGGTTTTGCAATGGCTCTTTGAGATGAACATCCTTAAGGATATTCATACTTAATTTATTACAATCTACTTAGAATTAATATTCTATCACTACAGGTACAATGCAAAATCCTACAACAGTATAATAAAATGTATCTCTCTCCTTTATGTTTTAGTCTACTTACTATTCTGGGCACCATGTATTTTGTTTCTGTATATTCTATCAACTCCATGAAACATTGCTAGTTTTTGCAATTTAAGTTATCAGTTAGATTTTAAAGAAAAGTAATTCGTTTATTCACATATTTATTTTAAGCATTCTTCATTCTTTTTTATATTTTCCATCTGATATAATATCCCTTCTGCCTAAAGAACTTCTCTGATTACCATGTGTTCTAGAATGGGTTTGATGTTAACAAATACTTGGAGCTTTCATGTATCTAAAACAGTTTTGATTTCACCTTAAGTTTTTAAGGAATTTTTCACTAGAAATAGAATTACTGGCAGACAGTCCCCCCACCCAAGAGTTTAAATATGCAATCCCATAATTTCTGTCTTCCGTTATTTCTTTCAAGAAGGCAACTATCGTTGTCAGAGTTGCTCTGGTATACATTATTTTTTGGCTTTTTTTCTCTAACTACTTTTAAGATTTTCTCTTTCCTCTTAGAATTCTGAAATTTTAGGGGCACCTGGGTGGCTCAGCTGGTTAAGCAACTGCCTTTGGCTTGGATCGTGATCCCAGGATCAAGCCCCACATTGGGCTCCCTGCTCTGCAGGGAGCCTGCTTCTCCCTCTCCCTCTGCCTGCCACTCCCCCTGCTTGTGCTCACTCTGTCAAATAAATAAAATCTCTAAAAAAAAAAAAAAAGAATTCAGATATTTTACTGTATCTATTTGCGTTTTTCTTTACATTTATCTTCCTTAAGGTTTACTAAATTCCCTTGAACTCAAGTATTTTTTTAAATGCAATTTGGAGAAATTATTGCTATTATTTGAGATATTTTCCAGTGCCATTTTTTTCTCTTTTATCCTAAGACTGCAATAATAAAATGTTATTCCTCTTGATACTGACCCATTGGTCTTTGAGGCTGTTCACTGCTTGTCAATACTTCATTCTGTGCTTCAATTTGTATCATTTCTTTTGATTAATTTTCAAGTTCACTGGTTCTTCTATTGTGCTCAATACACTGTTAATATCACAGTCTGAATTTCTTGATTTGAGGTACTGAGTATTTCAGTTCTAGACTTTGTTTTACTCTAATAGTTTTCCTGTATTTTTAGATTTTTGATTTCTTACCCATCATGTCCACCTATTGCTGTGTTTTACTTTTACCATATTTTTCATGTATTACTTGTAGTCTGTCAGTCATCACTGGGTCTCTTTCTAGTGACTTTATTATGACTGTATATGTATAATAAATTTGTACTTGATGTAGATAATCTATATTCTATTAGCTTCTTCTGTAAAGTATTGTTATGATCTAGCATGCAATTAAATTACTGGTAGATCCCTTTCATCTTCTGTGGCTTAGTTTTAGGTTTTATTATGGCAGGTGTATTTCTCTAAGTCCTAATTTAGTAGGATTTTGCGCTGTTAACTCTGCTCAGTTTTTTCAGCTTCTAGCTGATACTTTCCTGTGTTGCTTGGAGTCTTGCCTCACATTGGTACAGGAAAGGAATTAGCCTACAAACAGTATTATTTTAAATATATTTTGCAAAATTATCATCATAAATAGGAGGATTAGTTTGACAAAATTACTATGCCATCATTGGAATGTGAAAGAATGTTTCAGAAGTTGTGAAAAATACAGAATAATGTAAATAAAGTATACTATAAAATTACCCAGAATTTGCATAAAAACTAAAGAAATCTAAATCAAATAGAGACTATAGCTATTAATAATATCTCAATATTGGTTCCAATATTGAGTAACCAATACATTTCCATTTTAACAAATGTATCATACTTGTGTAAAATTTTAATAGTAGAAACTGAGTTGGGGGGTTGTCTAAGGTGACTCTGAAATATCTTCAATTTTTCTGTAAATCCAAAACTGTCTAAAAAGAAAAATCTTCTTTAAAAAATCACCTATAATCTTCACAAAGGAAAACTACAGAATGGCATATCAGATACAAAATCTTAATGCATGTAATTGTATTTATAATATATACATATTTATCTGTCCTCTCATGCATATATATAATCTGTATTATGTAGGGATCCACTTATGTCTCTGCTAACCATACCCTGAACAATTTCCCAGGTACTTAAATATTCTTCAGAGTCTAAAGGATTTCATCACATGGGTATGTAATAATGTAACTATTCTCTTTTCATCTGATTTTATGGTTGTTTCCCATGTTTTGAGCTCATAATAGGAATATTCCTATCCTTGGTGAATATTATGGGGCAGATCTCTAAAATTACAATTAGTGAGTTTCTGATATGATTATTATTCTGTTGATACAGAATTGCCAGATTGCTCTTCATAGTGTTTTGCAGTATATTTATTTCTTGCCAAAAGATGGTTTTGTTCATCAGTGAGTCCTTACCACCTAAGCTATGCTCAAATTACTTGCGATTGACCCAAAGGGAATGAGAATGCCATTTTTTTTTTCATACAGCCCTGATACATGTTCTGTCGTTCATTTTTTTTTTCCCTTTGCTGTTGCAGTAAATACATTTGTATTTTAATTTGTATTTCACAGGTCACATGTGATTGATCTTTCCTTGTTATATTTGATTAGCTATTCATCTCTTAAGCTTTAATTTTTAAACATGTATCTGTTCATCCATTGCCATTACCAGACACTGGTTAATGGGGTAGATATAATGGTGAGAAAGAAATACACCTCACAGAGCCTTTGTCTACCATTTCAGATACGTGATAAAGAAATGGTTGCACTTTTAGTGTATAATTCTAGCTGTGAGATAAAGTGCTGTGAAATTATGTAAGGCAAAGCCAAAAAGACCTTGGAATTACCTACTGATGTTTACTGCCCACATTCCTACTGGAGTGTTGTTTTCTAAATCGCTTATGGTTTATTACTCATTGTTCATTAATTTCATTCTTTATACTTCTGCACAGTTATTTGTTTTTATAAGAAAAATAGAAGTCCAGACAGAAAATCAACATGCATAACTGTACACCAGAAAACAATGAACAACTTCAAGCACTGTCTTTTCCAATGAGTGTCTTAACATGTGGAGCACGGAGAACAAGGTTTAACACTGGCTATACTCCCTTTCATTGACTTCTGCCGTGCCCACTCGTGCTAATAATACAGTCTTCATGATTACATTGGCAGCTGCTCCGACAGTCTGTGTGTAGGATTGAAATATCCCATTGAAGTAGTCGAGGGACTTACACTAAGAATCATTAGCCAGTTCAGTTGCAGAAAGGTCAGACAAGACTTGGCCCTCCCACAGCATGCTAGAGTATTTTATCATCAGGTAACAGACACCCACGCAGTAACCCAATACTCACTGTCTTCCCCATTTCCTCATTCTCTAGACAAAATAAGTATCAAGGACTAAAACATAAATGATTGGCAACTCTGCCACATTAGGTCATGTCGAAATTTTGGCAAAGCCTATCATTGCATGTGTTTTCCAAGACTACAGTTTAGTTACAGGTGTAACTCACCACCACAAAAACAATGTAAAAATGAAGTATGAATGATGAGCTGAAGCTCAATTAACACTGCTTGATAGGGGCATCAAACAGTAACACAGCCATTAAGGATAATTACAATCATAACACAGCCTAAAGGTACAGCACATGAGGTTTAGTTAAGGACAGAGCTGCCATTTTTCAGAAAGGCAAACTCATACTGCAAATTAAAGGAGGCCTAGGATGTCAAATCTTCAAATCTGTGATGGAAATAGCCTGGTTCCATAGGTTACAGCCTATCAGAGCCATTTGTCCACAGTGTTAAAATTTACTGTGACATTTAATAACCATACCATGAAGAACGATTTTTTGGAAACACAAAATAGGCCAATTTAAAAAAACAGATCATACAAATTAGGTAAGGTTGTCATGAACATTGCTCTGCCCATAGGCTTTCTTTCTAAAGGAAGGAGAACCTGCACCCAAAGACTCAAAACTCCTAAGCCCATTCTACGCATTACCCCCTTATTTCATTCCTGTGGATGGCTCCCAAGATTTCCCACCCATCATGTACACAGCCTATATAATCCATGGGGCAGTGAATGGGATAGATTCTGTGATTGATTGTATTATACAACAAAACAAGTTTAAGAAAGTGAGATTATCTGAATGGGTCTGATGTTATTTCAGCTACTTAAAACAGAGTTTTTTCTGGGTGGTGGTAGAAGAAGAGTTAGAGATTTAAAGCATGAGAATGATTTGGTATGCTATTGGCTTGAAGAAGGAGAGGGCCAAGTAGCAAGTGATGCCGAGAGCATCTAGGAGCTTAGAGCAGCCCCTAGGTGCCAGGCATTTAAAAAAAAGAAAAGAAGTTTTTCCATTTCTTTGTGTCTTCCACTATTTCCTTCGTAAGTTTTCCAAGTACAGATCTTTTACCTCTTTGGTTAGGTTTATTCCTAGGTATCGTATAGTTTTAGTGCAATGGTAAATGGGATCAATTCCTTGATTTTTTTCTGCTGCTTCATTATTGGTGTATAGAAATGCAACAGATTTCTGTACACTGATTTTATATCCTGCGACTTTGCTGAATTCATGTATTAGTTCTAGCAATTTTTTGGTAGATTCTTTCAGGACAAAGAAGATGTGATCTTACACACACATGATGGAATATTAATCATCAAAAAGAATGAAATCTTGCCATTCTCAATGATGTGGATGGAGCTAGAGTGTAACATGCTAAGCTAAATAAGTCAATCGGAATAAAAAATACCATATGATCTTACTCATATATGTGGAATTTAAGAAACAAAATAGATGAGCATATTGGAGGGGGAAAATAAAAGAAAAAAGAGAGAGGAAAATAAACCATAGAGAACAAACTGAGGATTCATGGAGGGAGGTGGGTGGAGAATGGGCTGGTTGGGTGATGGGTGTTAAGGAGGGCACTTGATATGATGAGCACTGGGGTGTTGGGTGTCATACGTAAGTGATGAATCACTGAATTCTGCTCCTGAAACCAATATTGCACTGTATGTTAATCAATTAGAATTTAAATAAAAAATACGAAAAGAAAAAAAAAATAGGAACATCAGTTCCACAAATTCAAGGACTGAATTCTGCCAATGATGAATGAGCTGGAAGGGCATTTTTTTTTTTTTTTTTTTTTGGTCCCAAGCCTCCAGACAAGAACTAAGCCCAACTGATATCTTGATTGTAGACTCTGAGGTTTTGAGCAGAGGATCAAGCCAAATGGTGGCCATTTTTACCCTACACAACTGTTAGCTAATAAATGGTTGTTTTAAGCTCAGTTTGTAGTCATTTAGTAAACATCAATAGGAAATGAATATGATGCCCAAGGGCACCTGCTGTGGTCTGTGAGTCACTCCTGGAGAGGAGGATTAAGGAGTTAGAAATGATCTGGAAGAATAATCTTCTTCTTTTTATAGCTTTATTTTTCCCCTGAAGTTAAAAATGCTCAGTCCAAAGAGAGAAAGGGGCAAGAGTGGGCTTTTTATATTGTCTGTCTGCCAGAGGCTTTGAACTAAAGGGATAAAAGATACCACCTGAGGCTTGCCTGTGGTCAGGCCTGATCCAAATGGAAATGAAATAAGCATTTGAGATCAAAGCCTGAGTCAGGGCAATAGAATATACTAGAGTGACCCTTGCTCTCTGCCAATTCCCGCACATCAGGATTCATAGCTCCAAGTATCTGACAGTGGATCCAGTTGTGAATGCTTCATGTTAAATAAGGTATCCCAAGTATTGTGACAGGTGATTAATTTTTAATGCCTACTGCAAAAAGTATTGCAAACCCTCCAAGACTTTCTGGAACCAGTGACTAATTATCTCTAACAAAAGATTCCAATAGGAAAATCAGATCCATTTTTAAAAAATAAGCCTTCAGAGGAATTTTATTTCTTCAATTCACATGGCTTTCAAAAGCCTTGCCTCTGTTGACCCTTCTGCCTTGGAATTTTGCTTCTATCTAGCCTGGAACAGCTGAATTTCAGCTAGTTTAATGGATGGTGTGCAGTCCTTGGAGGCCCATCACTGGTCATGTTTCTGAAGACTGGACAGAAAGGCATGTTATTCAGCCTCAAGCCATCAGTAGGAGGAGCTCTCTGGCTATTTCCTGGAAGACCTCATTACTTGATAACTCACCACATTCAGGATCTGGCCCTATGTCTTCTAGGCCCCAGAAGCCAATGTTTATAGTGCCTTGAAGGTGAAGTCACTATTCAAGGATGAGTTTACACTAAAAATGCCAAAAAAGTTATATGTGTATTTCTAAAGCAGAAGTATCGTTGCTATTAGGTTTGAAAAAACCACAAAAACACTCAACTTGGCCTGATTATTTTCTCTCCATGTGTGTATCTAAATATGAAGGTAATTTTAATCAGAATATTTCTATATAAGCATGGAATCAAAACCAAAAAAAGTTAAGACTAAGAGACAATGATAAATGACAAAACCCAAAGTGGCATAGTTAACATCATGGACTCTGAAACTAGACTGATGGCTTTCAAATCCTGACTTTTCCACTTACTGATTATTCTAAACACCTATTTTGGTTTCCTCATATGTAAAATGCATCGGATAATAAAAACATCTACCTCCCAGGGTCTGGTAGGGGGGTGGTGTAGTTGTGCCCAAACTCCTTATTCTTGTCTCTTTAGCACAGTAATATATTTAATGCACTTATAATTATGCCTGCTATCTAGTAAAAGTGCTTTATAAATATACTGAGTAATCAGGGGATGTCTGCTTACGTTCTTCGTGGACAATGTTTCAATTGACAAGAACATCCCTCTAATAAATAGATTATTTTTAAATGTGGTGATAGGATGAAGGCAATACCTCACATCATTCAATAATAAAGGCAGTATCACTAGCTAATGTGTATTGGGTGCCCACCACGCGGCTTGATACTATTCCAAACTCTTTACAGATAACAATTTTTATCCTCAAAAAACCACAAGAGGTAGTCACCATTATTACCTTCATTTTAATGAAATGACTGAGGCACAAAGAGCATGGCTAATTTGTATATAATTCCACAGCTGGCAAGAGGCAGGACCAGAATTCAGCTTCAAAAAGCAGCATCTTCCACATATCCCTGAGAGCTTGTGAGAAATGCAGATCCACTGGCTCAAGACCCGACTTGGGACAAAAATCCCCATACGGGCATCTGAATCTACACTAAGGTCCATGAAGCACAGATCTCAATCCCCACGGCCCTCTGCCTCTCTCTATGTATTAACTTATTAAAACTCTACAACAAAACAATGAGGTAAAGATCCCCATTTGTTCACAACTTATAAGAAAAACACAGGAGAGAAATCAAGCGGAGTAAACTGTCCGATCTCTCCTGACTAGCAACTGGCACAGTAGTGATTCAAACACTTCGTAAGCCACTATCCTGAAACAACTTTCAAGTGGTCAGTTTAAAAACAGAACAGAATGTGGAACCATGCTTGTTCTTTTGCCTGATTTGCTTCAGGAACATGGCTAGCTCCAAAAGACAAGTCCCTGGGTAACTACCTCAAGATATTTGAATGACTGTCACCAAGGCCTCACTAGAAAAATATCCTGCTATCACAGGGGATGCCCAACACTGATGCAATTAATCACCTTGAGTTTCAAGTTTCTACCCCAGATAGTATCAAATGGAAGGGGGAAAAAAAATGCTCCCCACACATTCTACTTGCTCTCAGTCTGACAAAGAGAGAAACAAAGATAATTCACTTGAAAGCAGAAGACTGTTCAAAATCTGATTCTGAGAATAGTCAGGTGGCCCCCCTCCCGAATCCATCCCTCACACACAGTTCTCACCTGGTCCTAAATTTCGAAGAGAAAGCTGAGGTAAGTGGAGAGAGCACTGTGGCAGAGTTCTTAAACCATTTATGCCTTAAAGAAGAAAAACTAAAATGGTGGAATTTATGAGCCAAGTTCAAGTTCAACAGGTTTGTTTTCTTTTGAAACATCGTTTCTTTTCACAAATGAAAAGATTTACCACACTTTGGACAGACTTTATGTCCATTATCCAATTTAATTCCCCACACATTATCTTGAGGCATTCTCATCAGTGAAAATGGCCAGTAGGTGGAAAAACCAGATGCTCCTTCTCCTGCTCTTATTCCAGAGCCCACACGCTGAACTGCAAGGATAGATTCCAGCTGTGACTTTGCCAACTTACGTCTGTTAAAAATATGAATCAGACCATGCTTGTTTAACCAGATTTTTGCTTGCTTGTTGCAGAACAAACAAGCTGACCCCAACATAGAGACAAATCTGTTTCCATTTATTAGCTATGATGCCCATTTAAGTCATAGCTACTTTGTTCCATCTCTCAATCAACTTTTGAATTTTCATAATTGCTGCAGTCATGGCTCCACCTAGAGCTAAAAATTGTACCTAAAAAGAACATTGACCGTAGATTAGTTCTTTTCTTCTAACATAAATAGTACTTTCTAACTTAAGAAACAAAAATGTGCTCTAGATTGGACACTTAATACAAACATGGTAGCTTCTGGGCCCAGGGCCTCTACCTCACTGAAAATGAACTATATTTCTCATTGGCATCTTCCATATAACACATATTCTTTGAAAATTCTACCATATCAAATTTAATTTTTAATAAATTCATGTAGTAGCTCATACTGTAGGCATTGATGCTACGGTTACAAATACTATATTGTATACTTGAAATTTGCTAAAGTAGTAGATACAGTTGATAGAGGAGAGTTTTCATCACAAAGAAAAAACATTTTAACTATGCAAGGCTGTGAATGTTAACTCACAGTGGTAAGCGTTTTACAATACGCACCTAATTTAATCAGGTTATACACCTTAAACTAATGCAAAATTATATGTCAATTACATCTCAATAAACCTGAAAAAAAGGTATGCTTTGATAAGAAGCATCACATGTAAGCAGCCCATCTACTTAGGATTATGAGCCTGCTTAGGCTCTACGTAGCCAGATCTTGGTCTGAATCCCATTTAGTTCACTTCTTGACTAACATGAAAATATATCAAGGAAATAATGAAGAAATACAAATTATAAACATTTTGGTATTGTACTAAAGTAATATATGTATTTGAAAAAAATGAAACAGAAGTGTAGATACCATAAGGAAAACTGTATTTCATACCCCACTTCCCCAGGCCCAGACCCACCCTTTTTTTTTTTTTTTGGTTTGTTTTGGGTTTTTGTTGTTGTTTGAATAAAAGCTTTCAAATAACAAATTCCAGTTAGTTAACATATGGGGTAATATTAATTTCAGGTGGGCAGCATAGTGATTCAGCACTTCCATATATGACCCAGTGCTCATCATAAGTGCCCTCCTTAATCTCCATCCCGTTTCACCCACCTCCCTAACCCACCTCCCCTGTGGTAACCCTCCATGAGTTCTCTATAGTTAGGGGCCCAGACCCACTTTTAAGAGGCAAGCCCTTATTTAAAATTTTAAAGACTTCAAACTGAAAGCATAATTGACAACCATTTACTGCCAACATCTTAGGTTTTACCAAGTATTAATATATAGCTGTATTTTAAAAACATGCTCTAGTAAACATGATTAGAGACTTCTCTTTGTGCATCTGGGGGAAAACACAAGTAGAATTAGTGGAATAACGTTTTGTTTTGTTTTTAGCTATACACATCTTTAACTTCACAAGACATTGCAAAATAATTGTATAAAATCAAACTCCCTAAGGAGGGCACGTGATGTAATAAGCACTGGGTATTATCTAAGACTGATGAATCACTGAATTCTACCTCTAAAATTAATACATTATATGTTAATTAATTGAATTTAAATTAAAAAAATAAATTAAATTAAACTCTTCCCCAAATCTTGGGAACAACCTTAGCCAATCATCTGTCCTGGCATTAATACTTCACTATGGGAATTAAAAGGCTTTAGGGATATCTTGATATCTAGTAACGTTCCTCCCACCTCTCACTTTATTCTTTATAATTGTGCTACTTTGGTACTTTATTCATCCGAACCAATTTTTGAATTACTTTGTCAAGATCTGTTAAAAAAAAAATTCTTACTGTAACTTTGACTGTAATTGCATTTCCTTGATACACTAATTGGGAAGAACATACATATTTATGACATTTAAATTCCTTTATCAATGAATAAGCAAGATCTCCGAGATTATTTAGATCTTCTCATGCTCATCAGCTGACTCTAAGTCTCAGGCATCTTCTGTT
Organism: Mirounga leonina; assembly: GCF_011800145.1. Lineage (NCBI taxonomy): Eukaryota > Metazoa > Chordata > Mammalia > Carnivora > Phocidae > Mirounga > Mirounga leonina. The sequence continues at coordinate 38,604,346 of NW_023270426.1, forward strand.
CAATGTATTTCTGGTTATCTCTATTTGTTAAGGATCTTTTTTTTTTTTTTTTTTTTTTTTTTAACAGAGATAGAGAGCACAAGTAGGCAGAGCGGCAGACAGAGGGAGAGAGAGAGAAGCAGGCTCTCCGCCGAGCAGGGAGCCTGATGTGGGGCTTGATCCCAGGACCCCGGGATCATGACCTGAGCCAAAGGCAGCCGCTCAACCGACTGAGCCCCGCAGGCGCCCCTGTTAAGGATCTTATTTTCAGAAAACGAAACTCCCTTCTCCATCGTTTCATCAGAAAACAAAACTTTTAAAAAGAGTACTAGGTAGCTTGTAGGTTTTGCGGAAGGGCCAGAGAACCAAGCTTAGGGCTCCTGCCAAGAGGAACAGGACCAAACAAAGTCCAGCCCCCAGGACTCCTAATAGAGGAAATCCCTGCTTCTGTTGGAACCACTCTTCACAAGGGAGCTGAAACACTGGGGACTGACCACAGACCCTTGTGGGTAGCAAACTGCCAAAGAACCAGATGTCACTAACCTCACCATCCCAACTGAGCTTGAGTACATGGCCCCCTGCCCTGATCACTGTCAGCTCTCTATCACTCAAAAATCTGTGAACCAGGACCAATGAGGCAATCTCTCCAGAAGGATGTCTGGAACACGGACTTGCAGCCTCCATCAGAAAGGAAAAACTGGACTTTTGATTTTCCAGCATCTTTTTGAAATTTTATAAATGAGCGTTGCTAGAACACAGAGATACAAATTTTAAATATCGACCTTTCAGAAACCTTATGGAATGTTTTTATTAGGGCTACTTATAGACAGTCTTGCAATTTCCCACTAGACAACCTTATAAAGCAAATTAGAAGTATTTTTCCTTCCTTTTTAGGGCTTTTATGTAATCTATGTTTATATTTTAATTCCTGCCTCAATTTTAACAAGACCTGGAAGTTCAACATGAAATACAAGTATTGCTCGTTTTGTTTTGCTTCGGAATTTATAGAGAACCCGTCTGTTTCTCTAGTACAGATGAGACTGTAGGATTGTCTACTCTTTGCTAACAATTTTAACTAGGGAGGACTGCTAAAATTCACAAAATGCTTTTAATGCCACCATTTAGATAATCATATGTTTCTCTTTGAGTGAGCATTTATTCTGTCATCCAAACCAAGATAGTTTTGACAGTGAAAGAAGGCACTATTGGTGACTGTCAGAGCAATGCGAATAAAATCGCTTTCCCTGGCAAAGTGGGGCTCAAGTCCACCATAGTTTTCCCCCTTCTTCATCAATTAAGGGAGCAAATTACGTTAAAAGATTTTTATTATAGAAGCATCATTGGAATAACATCTAGATAGCACAGTACTTTTTTTAGTTAATCCTTTCTAGGATTTTTGCTTTGTCAGTGTAAAATAAGTGCAAAAATAACTAATTTTGTAAGTGAAAAAAATAACTATTTTTTTCTTCTCTTATCCTCGATTGGCATTGGCCTCCAAAGTACAGAAGCCATACTGATTGGGTAAGTTATTTTTCCGTTTCATCAGGTATCACATGGATTATTGGTTTACTTAAAGGTTGCAAAAACTCCTTGTACAATGGATTTGCAATTTTGGAAACGTGTGTGTTCGATTTTTAGTTTTATGCTTAAATTTTCAAATTAACATAAGCTTTTGCTTTCCCATGATAACCATGTTCACTTGTTTTTAGTTTTGATGCCTTCTTCATCTTTGAGTATGGGTAAGTACCATGGCTTTTATTGGCCAACGTAAGGCAACCTCGAGTGAGTCTTTGATGTGATGTGGGACAACTTAACTGGCATCCATCACTCGGTTGCTACCACCACCACCCTCTTGCCACGCAGCCTCAAATCCGATTAGTTTCTTAGAGGAGAAGACATTAGGCCTATTTTTCAGGTCTCTGAAGTCTGATTTATGAATGTGGATTCACAGACAATTGCACAGTCAGCAAATGATCCCAGAGAATTGTTAGCTACAGAGTATCAGGACATGCCTTAACAGTTCTCTTCTGGAATTTTGGTTTCTCTAGCTATTATTTCATTACTTCTCTGATGCCTTCAAATAGGTAAATTTGTCATTTTATCTGGTGGTTCTCATTGCTCTCATGGGAGAAACCATCTGCACATGTTAATCTTCCCTTCCCAAAGGAGATAAATCCTCATCTCTTTTCCTTGATTTTTCTTTCTTTCAGGGTCAATTTTTATTTTTTATTTTCCTTCCCATTTCAAGAGTTCATCTAATATCTAGTGATTATTTTTCTTCATCTACATTTGAAAAGTTCTAATAGAAACTTATGTATCATCTATTGGTAAACTTAATTTCCAGATGAGCAGTCGGTGCTGATACTGTAGGACCTCCACTCACCTATTTCAGAATAGAGAGAGCTTTACCTTGGGGGCACCGCCTCTCAAAGTAAGGATCCTGTTTTGGTCTTTGTTTGGTTTGGTTTTAATCATGTGTTCTATTTCCTAACCGAAAAGTCTTCTTTCCCTTCTCCCACACCCAAGTTCAGTAAATAGCCATTCCAGATGTGCCATAGCAAGGCAAAGTGAGAAGGACTTCTTCTTGTCTCTAATTCTCTCTTCCTCCTGGCTCTAAACCAGCTCTCTTCCCTAGAGCTCACCCCCAACATTGCCCTGTCAGTCACCACTGGTTCTTCTGCTTCCCACCATATAAATGTTTGTTACAACTATCTCATTAACAAACGGTTTCCCACTCACTGTTTTTATTGCAGGTTTATAACATTTTGCATGTTTTTCTTGAAACTTCTGAGTAAAAAAATACATTTTACAAAAAAAAAGTGGAAACATACACAGATAATAAAATGGTACAGTGTGAAACAGAAATTGTATATACATTTATGTGCCTATCACAGTGCCTGGTACACAGTAAATGTAACGTATTTATAGCCTTATACTTATCTACTGGTATGCAGTAAGACTGAATTGGGTGGTATTACAATCAAAATTAATGTCATCTTAGGATGAAGGGTAGTTCCCTTTTACTAAAGTTTGGAGACTGGTATAAGAAACCAAGGATCCCAAGTCTAATCACATACAGAAGCTCAAAATTGTTTTTCTAACATTACAGAAAACAAACCCAAGAAAGAAGCCACAGTTACACAAGTAATATGCACTTTCTAAATGGGCTCTTCTTAGGATTATCCTTTAGGCTTCTTGTAGTCACTCATGAGTGAGCAAGGACAACTTCTATCAGAAGAGAATTTTCTTCTGGAGGTAATTAGAATTGTGGTTAAGATCACAGGTTCTGGATCTAGACTGAATTTTCATCTTTGCCCCATCTGGAATAGGCTTTATTATCTTAGATATATTGCCTCAACTCCCCATGTCTCAGTTGCCACATCTGAAAAATTAGGATAGTAACTTCAGGTCACTAGATTGCCTACATCAGACAATATATGTAATGCCTTACAACAAGGCCAGGCAAAGAGTGTTCAATGTATGTTAGGTATCGTTCTTAATAATATTCTCTAAGTCATTATAAGATTAGAGCAATGCAATATTCTACTTACTAGTCTTCTGAGTAAACTGAGCAGTAACAACATGGTATCATCGCACCATTGCAAAACTAAGGTATCTTAATGGCCCCCAACCAGTAGTTATACTTTCTAAGTATCTATAAATACAGCTACCCAAGGATGTCAACATCAGCCTAACTGTGCTGTGAGACCCTGACACTACAGCTTCAGAGAATAGTGTGCAAGTCAGTCATTCTCTACTTCTGGCTGCATATCATCATACTCTAGGTAGCTTTTAAAATACCCTTTCTCTTATTAAAGGATTTGAGGACAGGGCCTGGGTCTCAGGCAACTGTATATCCCAAGTACCTAATGTAGTATCTGTCATGTAACAGGCTCTAATGAATAGTTAATGCTATTATAGAATTTCCTTTATTCTCCAATATTGGAGAATGTTCAGTGTATGTTTGCTATTAGCACTGTTATGAACATTCTCAGTAATTACAAGGTTGGAGTAACATTCTACTAATATTTTCTAATTTACATAAAAAATGTGAAACCACATTTAGTCATCTCTAATATTTTTATATTTTAGTATTTAACAGTAATATACTTATGTTTTATATGAGGTCATTTCCTGAAAATAAAGTTACTGAACAAAAAATCATGAATAGTCTTATGAGTGAAATTACTTTCCCAGTTTTTTTTTTTTTAAGATTTTATTTATTTATTTGAGAGAGAGAGAATGAGAGAGAGTGAGCACATGAGAGGGGGGAGGGTCAGAGGGAGAAGCAGACTTCCTGCCGAGCAGGGAGCCTGATGCGGGACTCGATCCCGGGACTCCAGGATCACGACCTGAGCCGAAGGCAGTCGCTTAACCACCTGAGCCACCCAGGCGCCCCCCCAGTTCTTGTTTTAATTCTCGTATTTGTCAAGAATATATGAAGAGATACATTCTCACAATGAACTTAACAATATTGGCTATATTGTTAAATTAAATTATGAATTTGGGTATATCTTTATAAAAGATTTTGACTAACAGACCAAAAATTTTTAAATGTCTACCATCTTAACATCAGATTCATTCTTTGCACAGGAGCTATATCCTTTATAAGCAGCATCCAAAAGGGGCTCTGAATGATCTTAAAGATGACTGTGGTTATGGCTTTTAAAACATGTGTGTATAATTTTATATAAAATGGCTTGGAATTTCAGGTCTGTAGTCATGTTAACCCCTCCTCAGCCACTTCTGCCCCTTTTCCCTAAGTGAAATCCAGCCAGTACCTCCAGGTCACTTCCAAAGAGTACAGTTTGTTAGGGATTATATATGTGGGGAGAGTATTTAAGGAAGAGTGCAAAGAAGTGGAAGGAGTCTGAGAGAACAGTCAAATGACCAGAAGATCCAAAGATCTGTAGACAACACAATTCCATTTGATCAGTGCCATGGATAGAGGTAGACCTAGGATAGAGTAGAAGTCTATTAGAGTCTCACCCAATTCAACTAAGGGAGAACTGGGACAAAGAACAAGGACTACAATTTCTGCCTATAGCTATAGAAAGTAGAGCTATCAGAAATGCTATCTGATATGTATCTGATGTCTGTTCAAAGAGGAGTTAAAGACTAACCATGTTGTGATACCTGGGTGGCTCAGTCGGTTAAGCATCTGCCTTCAGCTCAGGTCATGATCTCACGGTCCTGGGATTGAGCCCCACATCGGGCTCCCTGCCCAGTGGGGAGTCTGCTTCTCCCTCTCCCTCTGCTGCTCCCCCTGCTTGTTCTGTCTCTCAAATAAATAAAAAATCTTTAAAAAAAATTTTTAAGAATAACCATGTGAAGAACTGTATAGGCATGTTCCTGACCTTTCTTGTTCAAAATGAATTAAGTGTCTGACAGCACTGTTAGGTCCAGAAAAGAGTTACTAGTTCATCGGGATTAAAGCACAGTGGAGGAGGATATGGCCAGAGATGAAGCCATGCAAGCAGGCAGGGAGGTCAGGAAGGTGACAAAGATCCCTGTGTTCCATGCTCAGTATGCCCAGTATCAGGAAGGAAATGGGAGGCCATTTCATCATGAAAATGATGTAAAAGAACTGTTGGTTCAGCTAAGTCATCGTGTTGCTACATGAGAGATAGGGTGGAGAAAAGTCAAGTAAGAGGCAATTTTGTGGTAACTGCAGTGAACAAGGACATGAACCCAAAATAAAAACAGGAAGAGAGAGAGGAGGTATCAAGGGAACAGTCTTGAAAGGTAGTGATCACATGGCAGGCATGGATTGACCGGAGTTCCCCAGGTAGATGCTTTCCCATTAACCCATGCATTCTCCTAGCATCTGGAATTTTTCTAATGCCTATACAGTTTCTATTACATTTTCCCATACATGTTCCTAAAATATGTACATGGGGAATTATTTTATTGCTTGCCTCCACAAATGCATCCTCTACTCTGTGGCAATAGCAATTTTGTCTTTTTTATGTGTTACTACATCCTTGGTGCCTAGTAGTGATCTTTTAACACAGTAGATATTGTTAAAAGAATACTATAGGCCAACAGTACTATCACTGAGGTTGAGGCCCCAAAGGAGTAAACCAAGACTTAATACCTAAACTCGATCCAGTTTCAACCCCCCAGGAGTGGAGCCTTTAACCAGTCAACATAGAATTTCCTGGTCAATACTAGGAATTTTCCTGATAAACTCTTTTTGCTCCCCTTAGGAGGGCAACTTTCCCTCAACAATGTGCTTCTTGCCAATAAATTCCTTTCTTCTTCTTCTTTAATGCCCTCTACCTTTAAAAACTTTTGTTTCGCTTCATGTAGTCCCCATCTACTTGCTAGATGGAATGCTGCCTGATGCGTGAATAAAGTCAATTAGACCTTCAAATTTACTCAGTTTAGCTTTGTTTTTTTAATAATATCCAATAAATTCCTTAATGTTGAGAAGGAAAACACAGTGTAACTGTTCTGACTGGGGAACTGGATGGAAGAAGGTAGCTTTCACTGAGGTAGGGAACACTGAGGACAAAAAAGTTTGTGGGTGACCTCAAGTAGGGTCAGTTCAATTTTGGAAATTTTGACTTTGAGACATCTGGAAAAATATCAAGAAAAACTATCTAGTCAAAGTTTTGCTAATTAGCCAATGTTGTTGTATAATAATCACCCCCCAAAATCCCCATAGCTCCCAAGAATAGACATTCAATTAGCAGACCTATGACAAGATGGGCTGAATCTGTTCTCCACAGCACTGTCAGAAGGAGCAACCCCTTCTGACACACACTGTTTCAGTGGCTTAAAGCACAAGAATGAGGAGCCAAGCCAAACCACACTCATAACTTAAAAGTTTCCACTCAGACATGGTATATAGCACATCTACTCATATCCCTTTGGCCAGAACAAGTCATGGAGCCAAGCCCATAGTCAGTGGGACAGAGATGTATGACCTTATTTAGCAAAGAAGAGGAATACAGCCTACTATACTTAGATTAAAAACAGTACAGCTCTCAGAGTGAGCAACACATAGGCAGTACATAAAGCTATCCGAGGATATGACATCGCACAAGGGAGTGTGTATAGTGAAAGGAATGACCTGGGACCAACAGAAGGAGAAAGAGGAGAAAATCCAGAAAGGAGACTAGACCAAGCTGAAAGAGATGCAGGAAGAAAACAGGGATATGCTCAAGTCCTTGACCCAAGGTAAGCCTTAGCTGTTCTAAAATTGATCCTAGTTTAGTCTGTCATGAGTGCCAGTGAATCAACATCCTGGCAACAACAGGAGGCCCAAGGAGAGCTGCTGAGGTCTGGAAATCAAAAGAGCAGATCCTAGCATTTACCTGGCTTCACACCTGCTCCTCACGGCCCCCCATGTGGCTCATTCATTTCCCCAGCATCCCTCAGTTTGTGTCCCCCTCCCTTTGGAGATGTCAGAGGTCAGAAGTTGATCTGGGCCATGTGCTCCTTTCCCACTGCCTTTCCCACTCTTTCACCTTTTATTACCTTTCTTTCTTTCTTTCTCTCTCTCTTTCTCTCTTTTCTTTTTCTTTCTTTCTTTCTCTCCCTTTTCTTTCTTTTCTTTCTCCTTTCTCTTTCTTTCTCTCTCTCCTTTCTCTCTTTCTTTCTCCTTTCTTTCTCTTTCTTTCTCTCTCTTTTCTTCCTCTCCTTTCTTTCTCTTTCTTTTCTTCCTCTCCTTTCTTTCTCTCTCTTTTCTTTGTTTCACTCTCTTTTGTTTCTCTCTCTCTTCTTTCTCTTTCTCTTTCTCTCTCTCTCACTCTCTCTCTTCTGTCTCTCTTCTCTTTCTCTTCTCTTTCAGATCTTTACTTATTTGAGAGAGAGAGGGAGATCTTTTATTTACTTATTTGAGAGAGAGAAGGAGCATGAGTCAGGGGAGGAGCAGAGGCAGAGGGAGAACCAGACTCCCCACTGAGCAGGGAGCCCAAAGCAGGGCTCAATCCCGGGACTCCGGGATCATGACCTGAGCCAAAGGCAGACTAGACGCTTAACCGACTGAGACACCCAGGTGCCCTCATCTTACTTTTCATTTGAACTTCTGCCCTGGCTAGTGGAGGATCTCAAGATGAGATCAGCAAACTTCTTCCTATTAACAGCCAGACAGTACATGCCTTAGGCTTTAGTTCTTTCACAGCTACTGGATTCTGCCTTTGCAGCATCAAAGCGGCCATAAACAGTATGTGAACAAATGAAACAGCAGTTCAGATTTGGCCTGTGGGCCATGAATTGCCAACTCATCCTATAAGGGAAGGATTCGTTTCTGACCATCTCTGGCTGCTTTATGCTATTCTGACTTGACCTAGTATTTATACAAAATATAAAGATTGGGGATAAGCCAATGGTAGACATGATCTCTGGTAAATATCACCACATGCATACTTACAGAGTTGTTAAAGTCTAGGTTACAGGCTCTTTAAAAAATCATTTTTAAAATGTATCCTCATCAGGCGCCTGGGTGGCTCAGATGGTTAAGCGTCTGCCTTCGGCTCAGGTCATGATCCCAGGGTCCTGGGATCAAGTCCCACATCGGGCTCCCTGCTCAGTGCAGAGCCTGCTTCTCCTTCTCCCTCTGCCATTCCCTCTGCTTGTGCTCTTCTATCTCTCTGTCAAATAAATAAATAAAAATAAAATCTTTAAAACAAAACAAAACAAAACAACAACAAAAAAAAAACGTATCCTCATCACAATAAGGGAAAGTTAGTTTTTCAGGGTTTACTTTGAAACACATGGAACAACTGAAAAATCTTTATTCACCCATGTCAGAAACAAGGCATTTGGAAACAAACACATTGTCTCAATCAGACCGCTTTTCTATTCTAAAGCAAATCATCTTAAAATAGCATCAAAGCAATTGTACTTCTAAGTCTCACATTTAATTATTTTTCTTATTTTGAGTGAAACATGATGGACCACTCTATGATTGTGACTTGCATGTGACTTCAGCTGCCTTGTGACATTCATTCCAAATAATTTCTTTAATTCCTTTTTTTTGGCCATTATTCTAACAACCCACTTCCATACCTGTCTCCTAAACTTATTATCTCCTTGAATAGGTTCACCATCTTGGATTTTGATAACTTCCTTTGTGATTTAAGCCATAAATGGTACAATCTTCATAAACATATGACGCCTAATTTTCAAGCACACTGAAATGTGAAGTGCTTGACATTTTTCTTGTAATCAGCCTGTTGGGATTCATCTTTTTACTCCCCATGGGCCACTGGCACAATTGTAAGCAGTCTCACCAGTGTTTCTAAGGTGTCATCCTCTTGATCTACTGCCATACTTTGAAAAACACAGTCTTGGCTTTCTATAAGCATTTTTTTTTCCTTCCTTTCTACCTCTGCTGTTGATCACAGGTGGTATGGGATATAAACACTTACGCACTTCCTGTTTAGTAACCCCATTCCATTTTCTTTCCTCATCGTTTATTGCAATTCACTCAGTTTCCTACATGCCAAGCCTGAACCTCTCTTCTCAAGCAAATTATTCCAACCCTGCCTCTCAATTTCAAGCTGGCAAGTTTGCCATTACAACTCAAAGCCTGGTGAGTGGAGTTGGTGTGACAGAGCGTGAGTCACTTCTCTGAAACAGTTGTCTAAATCTGACCCACCTACTCCTAGGGAGAGCTGAAGACTGAATCTCAAGACCTAAATAGGCTGGGGAGGCTATGAAGAGTAGAATCTTGAAGAATAGAAAGTAATAAATAGGCCATGATCCACTTTGCCCCTGGGGTTTTGTCCTCATCTTTAACTCTGCAAACTGTCCCTGAGCAATCACACTGATGATTTTAGCTATAGCCTGAAAGCTCATGACATCTTAATTTTTCCTCTCCTTCTCTGTTCCCACCTATTTTATCTGCATGATTGAAATACTACATCATGGGGTGCTACTGCCCATCCATTCTCAACTCCTCATTCAGTAACATTGATTTGGTAACTGGAAATTGACCATGATGGAGTTTTTACACTTTGGAAACATAAATGCTACAGATCAGGGTTCAGTTTGTTGTTTTGTTACTTGTTTAGACAAACCATTTTCCACTTGTTGCCTACTGCTGTAAATAAAGTTTTACTGGAATACAGCCAACAGTAAGCAGTATCGTCTGTGGCTCCCCTAGAATGACAGCACTGAGTAACTCTAAGAGAAACCGTGTGCCACTAAATTTAAAATGTTTACCACTGGCTCTTTAAGAAAAAGTTTGCCAAATCCTGATTTAGACTTAAAAAAATAATGGAGAAAATAGTGCAGGTTAAACTTACCGATGTGTAAGAAATGTAAATGGCCACACGTCTGCAGACATTTCATGGTGAGTAGCACAAAGAAAGATTGGGGAAAACATTCTCTTAGTGTTTCAAACCACAATCTGATTTGGCAAAGAAGTCACTCACGTCATTACAAATTAAGCCTGAACCTGACATTTGCTCTCATGGTTTCACTTTGCCTTCCTCATCAATCTAAACGAAAGTATTAACCAACATTTATGTTGGAACTACATCCATTTGCAGCCACTGTTTATCAGTAACAAGAGTTCAGCCAAAAAAACAGTGTTCTATGCAAATCTATTGGCTAGAAGAATTTATAAGAAAGAGTATCATTATCTGTAAACTGTGTGCTACACAATATTTATATTAGTAAATTGTACCAAAAACTTGCGTATGTGTGTTCGTGTGTGTGTGTATACATTTTTCCCAGAGAGCTAGTTTTAAATATTTACCAGCACCATGAGTAATATGAAGATATTAAAGACACAGAAGGTTAATCTGTAATTGAACAGGGTTCCTAAAAGACATCATGGTTTTACTGCTGTGGAGGTTAGCAGTACAATGATGAAGAATCACTAAGCACTTTGAGAATAATCGGTAGGTGGTCAAAAACCAAAACTTTTTTTTTTCTGGAGGACGTTAATCATCATTCCATAGGCACGCATGGATCACTCTGACTGGTACGGACTCTCCAAGGACAAATTTGTAATATATAGTTTTGGGGTCAGAAAAAGCCTGGGTCATTATGATATTGAGAGCCTTAAAATGCCCATAGTCTGCCTGCAACAGTAGGTCAACTGAGCTCAGAACTTCCAAACTGAACATTTATGAATGATTAAGTAACCTTCACATTTTTGCTAGCCCAAGAGACCCTCGGTGTGTGCTGGAACCAAGGGAAATCTGTTTGCCTGGTATATAGAAAATATACCAGTCCATTCCTCAGTGTTGTGTAGGAATCCTAATTTCTATTTCCATCTCTCCCAGCCTATTTCATATGGTTTCAAATTTTCTACATCCCAAGTCCTTATCTACAAAGGATGGCTGCCATTCTACTCCTTCCATCTCCTAAGGCAGCCATGTGTCTAAATGAGAAAATATGCTGAGGACACTGTAAGACTGTGAGATCAAAGGCACAAGGTTAGTTCAAAGCACTCCAGCCAGAAAAAGTATTCAGCACCTTTGTGTGAACATAAAATTCAGAAAGCTTCTCAACTACAGCCTAACTTCCAATAGCCAACAGTGGGAAGTTCGACTACCATCTGTTGACCAAATATTAGTATTTAGGTGAATAAGAGTCTAATACATACCTGAGATTATTACGTGCATCAAAAAGTAATCGATGTTTTTTCAGAAACTGAGAATTGGATTAGAGACTAATTGCCATTTTTAAACAAAGGTGAGGCACAGGGCAGCACATTCACTCACTTTGCCCAGAGACTATGGCCTTTATTATATGTAAATCACTGATGTCTACAACAGGATTCAAGTGTTACTGTTCCTGGCACTCTGAGTGTGATTATTCAGATTTTTCTGTCAACTCTAGGGTGTGAGTTCAGATAACAAGGCGTAATGTTCTCATCATAGCTATGACCTCTTGCATGGCCATTCATTCCACACATGTCCCAACTGCCAGTTATTATTTCCAATGGCTGTTGGAGAAGAGTTCCTAATTATGATACCAGATTCTTTCAATAAGATGGAAAAAAATTTTTTTTTTCTCAAAGGAGGGAAATAACTGGCAAAAATGCAAAAAGGCTATCAACAGATATTTAATGAAATGGAAACAGATGATCCTTACACAGACATCTAGAAAGGAGTTTAGGATCATCAAGACACAAGAGACCAACAGACAGCTGTTCACATGGCCTACCTTAGATATGCTTAGAAGAGTTATATTAGTCTGCAGTTGGGCAGAATCAGCTAACACAAAGCCTGTTTTATCACAACTTGCCAAATATCTCATGTAATTTATTGAATACTGCACTGAAAGTGAGAAACAGAATGGTTGTATGGGTACAGAAGTGTCAGAAGGGTATCAGTTGTTAACCTTCATAATGGTGTGGCTGCCCAGCATCATGAGAGAGGACTAGACTACTTATGGCTAGCCTGGGGAAAAAAATCACAATCTCAAATTAGAGGTGGGATTTCTACTAAATGTGTATTGGTTTAGGACCATCATAAAGATGAACCTTTGTAGGTCGGAAGTCCTCTATACTAAACAGTTAATTTTTATATCAATTAGGGATAAGAAAATACCATATTTATCTTTTTTCTTTTTTTATACTCTTTGTTCCTTTATGTAGATCCAAGTTACTGACCTCTATCCCTTTCCTTCTTTGACTTCTCCAGCCATTACAGATTTCAATCTCTTCAGAACACCCATATCGTGGTTAATACATTCCTTCACATTTTTACTGTACTGTGTCTTGCACTGATCATTGTTGTTTTGTGATCTTCCTATGCAGTTATAAAGTATCTGAGGGAGAGGTCCTCTATTACAGTTTTTATTCCACCAGTGCTTGACACAGAAGTGAGCCTTTAAAAGATACGGATTAGCATTGATTGATTATAGAGGAGTAGGAATGTCCAAATGTTGCAGATATGCCACATGCATGCTTTGAATAGTGCGTGAAATTTGACTGAGCTCTTCCACTGATGGCATCGTTCCCATCAGAGCTTCAACCTATGATGTGGATGCTTTACCTGTGCTGCTGAGATTATTTTAATAATACCTAATCAATTCTGAGAATAGCTCATAATCTAAACTTTGGAATTTACGAGGATGAGCATGCACATGGGAGATGGTATGGGGAAGGTGATGGCAGTTTTAGTCGTCACAGCCTGATAAATAGAAACAGGTCCTGCAACCTGATACTTTTTCTTCTTGCCCACATACCTTATGATCAGGTAAGAGATGGAAGCAAGCCCACTGGTACATTTTACATCTATTACTTTAAACTTAACTTCTCATGTAACTTTTCATGTAAGTTTGCAGAATAGAGCAAACTTGGAGGTATTTGAAAAATACTACTTTGATCTCAACTAGTGGCTTCCTTGGTGCTCTCTGTGTAACTGAATGGACTTTCTCATTTATGGTAACTGAGTATCATAATGCTTTTAATTATCATCTCCTGCCACTTGCTCAAATACGGAATAGCAGGCATCTCTGAAATAATTCCTGACCCTGGGAATGATTGTCCTTTCATAGTGTTAAAATGCATAGGATCAGCAAGTGTCCTCATAGTCCTACATTGCCCTGTTTTCCCAAGCTCCCCTTAACTTTTTTTTTTTATTTTTTTTTAAGATTTATTTTATAGAGAGTGGGCACAGGGGTTGGGGGGGAACGGGCAGAAGGCAATGGAGAGAGAGACTCTCAAGCAAACTTCCCACTGCATGCAGAGCCCGACAAAACAGGGCTCCATCTCAGGACCCTGAAATCATGACCTGAGCCAAAATCAAGAGTCGGACCCTTTACCGACTGAGCCACCAGGCTCCCCTTCCTTAATTTGTTAAACAGCATTTTCCTGATAGTTTCCCCCCCCCCCGCCACAAAAGGACCTCCTTGATAAAGAATGGTGATCACATTAAGAATATACAGTCCACGGAGGAGGAGCAAGATAGCGAAGGAGTAGGAGACCTGGATTTTGTCTTGTCCCAGGAATTCAGCTGGATAGGGATCAAACCATTCTGAACACCTACAAACTCAACAGGAGATCAAAGAAAAGAATAGCAACAACTCTCTGAACAGAAAAGGGACCACTTTCTGGAAGGTAGGACGTGCAGAGAAGTGAATCCGAGGCGATATTCGGGAAGATAGACGGCGGGGGAGGGGCCTCCGTTGGCCGCTGCAGGCAACTGATAGAGCCGCAGAGCACAAAATCGGAACTTTTAGAAGTTGGCTCTGCTGAGGGACATCGCTCCAGTGGCTAAGCGGGGGGTGGAACCCTTGCGGGACAGTGTGGTCTCAGGGCCCTCGGGGTCACAGGAAGACCGGGGGTGTCTGAGTGCGGCAGAGCTCCCAGGGATCGGAGGGGGAAAGCCCACTGCAGAGATGGAGCCGAGGTGCGGGCTCTCAGCTCGGGGTTGCCATAAACCATGATCTGGTGGCACAGTCGGGCCACTGCTCTTCCAGCAGGGACCCAACAAGCGGCAGATCCACAGAGACTCACCTTCCTTCCTGCAGGATTCTGCTGGGTTTGGAGACTCCAAACGGGGTCAAGTGACAGAGATAGAAACGCTCTGTCACAGGCTGGAGAGCGGGGAGATGGGAGTGATTGACTGCTTTTCTCTGGGGATGGACTGAGGAATGGGGCCCCGAGTTCTCGGCTCCGCCGGGGCCAAGACTGGGAGGCCACCATTTCACTCTCGTCCTCCAAAGCCAAAGGGAAAGCTTGCAGGGAACAAAAGCTCCCAAGAGCAAACCCCAGCAGATTACTTAGCCCAGAGGGGCAAGGGCGGGGCAATTCCACCTCTGGCAAAGACATTTGGGAACCACGGCAACAGGCCCCTCCCCCAGAAGATCAGCAAGAACAGCCAGCCAAGACCAAGTTTACTGATCAATGAGAACGGCAGAACTCCAGCGCTAGGAGAATACTGCACATAGAATTCATGGCTTTCCCCCCCCACCCCCCGCCCCCTGATTCTTTAGTCTTCCAAAGTTAATTCTTTTAATTTTCCTTTTTTTTCTTTTTCTATTTTTTTTTTTGAATTTTTCTTTTTCCTTTTTTCAACCAACATCTTATCAATCCCTTTTTAAAAAATCTTTTTTATTTTTCATTTTTAGAGACATATTCTATCCCTTCATAGTAGTTAACCTTATTTTTTGTATATATATAAGTTGTTCTCACTTTAAAATTTGGGATACGGTTTCTTCTAACAGACCAAAATATACCCCAAATCTCTAGTGTATGGCTTTGTTCTAGTCTCACATTCTCCCCCCCAAACTTTTTTTTTAATTTCTCTTTCTTTTTTCAACCAACTTCTTATCAATTCCTTTTATAAAATATTTATAATTTTCATCTTTACAATCATATTCCATCCCTTCATCGTATTTACCCTTATTTTTGTACATATATAAGCTTTCCTTTCTTTAAAATTTTGGGAGGCACTTTCTTCTAACAGTCCAAAACATGCACAAAATCTAGTGTGTGGCACTGAACTATTCACCAGCCTGATCATATTGATCATATTCCTTTTCATTTTTTCTTTTTTTTCTTTCTTTCCCTTTCTTTTCCCCCAGTTTCAGGTCTCTTCTGATTTGTTTAGTGTATATTTTTCTGGTGGTGTTGTTACCCTGTTAGCATTTTGTTCTCTCATTCATCTATTCTCCTCTGGACAAAATGACAAGATGGAAAAACTCACCTCAAAAAAAAGAACAAGAGGCAGTACCAACTGCCAGGGACCTAATCAATACGAACATTAGTAAGATGTCAAACTAGAGTTCAGAATGACAATTATAAAGATACTAGCTGGGCTTGAAAAAAGCATGGAAGATACTAGAGAATGCCTTTCTGGAGAAATAAAAACTAAAATCTAAACAAGTTGAAATCAAAAAGGCTATTAATGAGGTGCAATCAAAAATGGAGGTTCTAACTGCTAGAATAAATGAGGCAGAAGAGAGAATCAGTGATATACAAGACCAAATGATGGAAAATAAAAAAGCTGAGAAAAGAGAGATAACTACTGGATCACAAGGGCAGAATTCAAGAGATAAGAGATACCATAAAATGAAACAATATTAGAATAATTGGGATCCCAGAAGAAGAAGAAAGACAGAGAGGGGCAGAAGGTATATTGGAGCAAATTTTAGCAGAGAACTTCCCTAATTTAGGGGAAGGAAACAGGCATCAAAATCCAGGCAGCACAGAGAACCCCCTCAAAATTAATAAAAATAGGTCAACACCCTGACATCTAATAGTAAAACTTATGAGTCTCAGAGACAAAGAGAAAATCCTGAAAGCAGCTCAGGACAAGAGGTGTGTAACCTACAAAAGAAGAAACATTAGTTTGGCAACAGACCTATCCACAGAGACCTGGCAGACCAGAAAGGACTGGCAGGATATATTCAGAGCACTAAATGAGAAAAATATGCAGCCAAGAATACTATATCCAGCTAGGCTGTCATTGAAAATAGAAGGAAAGATTAAAAAATCCAGGACAAACAAAAACTAAAGGAATTTGCAAACACAAAACCAGCCCTACAAGAAATCTTGAAAGGGGTCCTCTAAGCAAAGAGAAAGTCTAAAAGTAACATAGACCAGAAAGGAACACAGACAATATACAGTAACAGTCACCTTACAGGCAATACAATGGCACTAAATTCCTATCTTTCAATAGTTACCCTGAATGTAAATGGGCTAAATGCCCCAGTCAAAAGATACAAGATATCAGATTGGAAAAAAAACAAGACCCATTGATGTGCTGCCTGCAAGAGGCTCATTTTAGACCCAAAGACACCCCCAGATTGAAAGTGAGGGGGTGGAAAACCATTTACCATTCTAATGGACACCAAAAGAAAGCTGGGGTGGCAATCCTTATATCAGACAAATTAGATTTTAAACCAAAGACTGTAATAAGAGATGAGGAAGGACACTATATCCTACTTAAAGGATCTATCCAACAAGAAGATCTAACAATTGTAAATACCTATGCTCCTAACATGGGAGCAGCCAATTATATAAGCCAGTTAATAACAAAATCAAAGAAATACATCGACAACAATACAATAACAGTAGGGGACTTTAACACCCCCCTCAATGAAATGGACAGATCATCTAAGCAAAAGATCAACAAGGAAATAAAGGCTTTAAATGACACACTGGACCAAATGGTCTTCACAGATATATTCAGAACATTCCATTCCAAAGCAACAGAATACACACTCCTCTAGTCCCCATGGAACATTCTTCAGAATAGATCACATCCTAGGTCACAAATCATGTCCCAACCAGAACTAAAAGACTGGGATCATTCCCAGCATATTTTCAGACCACAATGCTTTGAAACTAGAATGCAGTCACAAGAAGAAAGTCAGAAAGAACTCAAATACATGGAGGCTAAAGAGCATCCTACTAAAGAATGAATGGGTCAACCAGGTAATTAAAGAATTAAAAAAATTCATGGAAACAAATGAAAATGAAAACACAACTGTTCAAAATCTTTGGGATGCAGAAAAGGCGGTAGTAAGAGGAAAGCATACAGCAATACAAGCCTTTCTCAAGAAACAAGAAAGGTCTCAAATATACAACCTAACCCTACACCTAAAGGAGCTAGAGAAAGAACAGAAAATAAAGCCTAAGCCCAGCAGGAGAAGAGAAATAATAAAGATCAGAGCAGAAATCAATGAAATAGAAACCAAAAGAACAGTAGAAAAGATCAACGAAATTAGGAGCTGGTTCTTTGAAAGAATAAGATTGATAAGCCCCTGACCAGACATATCAAAAAGAGAAGAGAAATGACCCAAAGAAATAAAATAATGAATGAAAGAGGAGAGATCACAACCAACACCAAAGAAATACAAACAATTATAAGAACACATTATGAGCAACTCTATGCCAGCAAATTAGATAATCTGGAAGAAAGGGATGTATTCCTGGAGATGTGTAGACTACCAAAACTGAAGCAAGAAGAAATAGAAACCCTGAACAGACCTATAACCACTAAGGAAATTAATCAGTCATCAAAAATCTCCCAAAAAACAAAAGCCCAGGGCCAGATGGCTTCCCAGGGGAATTCTACCAAACATTTCAAGAAGAATTAATACCTATTCTTCTGAAACTCTTCCAAAAAATAGAAATGGAAGGAAAACTTTCAAACAAGTTTTATGAGGCCAGCATTACCTTGATCCCAAAACCAGACAAAGACCCCATCAAAAAGGTGAATTACAGACCAATATCCTTGATGAGCATGGATGCAAAAATTCTCACCAAAATACTAGCCACGAGAATCCAACAGTACATTAAAAGGATTATTCACCACAAACAAGTGAGATTTATTCCTGGGCTGCAAGTTTGGTTCAACATCCGCAAATCAATCTATGTGATACAATACAATAATAAAAGAACAAGAATCATATGATCCTCTCAACAGATGCAGAAAAAGCATTTGACAAAGTACAGCATCCTTTCTTGATTAAAACTCTTCAGAGTGGAGGGATAGAGAGTACATACCTCAATATCATAAAAGCCATCTATGAAAAACCTACAGCAAATATCATTCTCAATGGGGAAAAACTGAGAGCTTTCCCCCTAAGGTCAGGAACACGGCAGGGATGTCCACTACCACCACTGCTATTCAACATAGTACTAGAAGTCCTAGCCTCAGCAATCAGACAACAAAAAGAAATAAAAGGCATCTGAATCAGCAAAGAAGAAGTCAAACTCACTCTTTGCAGATGATATGATACTTTATGTGGAAAACCCCAAAGACTCCACCCCAAAACTGCTAGAACTCATATAGGAATTCAGTAAAGTGGCAGGATATAAAATCAACGCACAGAAATCAGTGGCATTCCTATACACCAACAACAAGACAGAAGAAAGAGAAATTAAGGAGTCGATCCCACTTTACAATTGCACCCAAAACCATAAGATACCTAGGAATAAATCTAACCAAAGAGGCAAAGGATAAGTACCCAGAAAACTATAGAATACTCATGAAAGAAATTGAGGAAGACACAAAGAAATGGAAAAACGTTCCATGCTCATGGATTGGAAGAACAAATATTGTGAAGATGTCAATGCCACCTAGAGCAATCTACACATTCAATGCAATCCCCATCAAAATACCATCCACTTTTTTCTAATCCTAAAATTTGTATGGAAGCAGAAAAGACCCCGAATAGCCAGAGGAATGTTGAAAAAGAAAAGCAAAGCTGGCGGCATCCCAATTCCGGACTTCCAGCTCTATTACAAAGCTGTCATCATCAAGACAGCATGGTACTGGCACAAAAACAGACACATAGATCAATGGAACAGAATAGAGAGCCCAGAAATGGACCCTCAACTCTATGGTCAACTAATCTTCGACAAAGCAGGGAAGAATGTCCAATGGAACAAAGACAGTCTCTTCAACAAATGGTGTTGGGAAAATTGGACAGCCACATGCAGAAGAATGAAACTGGACCATTTCCTTACACCACATACAAAAATAGACTCCAAATGGTTGAAAGACCTAAATGTGAGACAGGAGTCCATAAAAATCCTAGAGGAGAACACAGACAGCAACCTCATCGACCTCAGCCCCAGCAACTTCTTCCTAGAAACATCGCCAAAGGCAAGGGAAGCAAGGGCAAAAATGAACTATTGGGACTTCATCAAGATAAAAAGCTTTTGCACAGCAAAAGAATCAATCAACAAAACCAAAAGACAACCAACAGAATGGGAGAAGGTATTTGCAAATGATATATCAGATAAAGGGCTAGTATCCAAAATCTATAAAGAACTTATCAAACTCAACACCCAAAGTACAAATGATCCAATCAAGAAATGGGCAGAAGACATGAACAGACATTTTTCCAAAGAAGACATCCAAATGGCCAACAGACACATGAAAAAGTGTTCAAAATTGCTCAGCATCAGGGAAATCCAAATCAAAACCTCAATGAGATACCACCTCACACCAGTCAGAATGGCTAAAATTAACAAGTCAGGAAATGACAGATGTTGGCGGGGATGCGGAGAAAGGGGAACCCTCCTACACTGTTGGTGGGAATGCAAGCTGATGTAGCCACCCTGGAAAACAGTATGGAGGTTCCTCAAAAAGTTGAAAATAGAGCCACCCTACGACCCAGCAATTGCACTACTGGGTATTTACCCCAAAGATAAAAATGTATGGCTCCGAAAGGCTATGTGCACCCCAATGTTTATAGCAGCAATATCCACCTTAGCCAAACTATGGAAAGAGCCAATATGTCAATCAACAGATGAACAGATAAAGAAGATGTGATACATATATACAATGGAATATTATGCAGTCATCAAAAAAAAAACCCACAAAATCTTGCCATTGGCAACGACATGGATGGAACTGGAGGGTATTATGCTAAGTGAAATAAGTCAATCAGAGAAAGACATGTATCATATGATCTCACTGATATGAGGAATTCTTAATCTCAGGAAACAAACTGAGGGTTGCTGGAGTGGTGGGGGGTGGGAGGGATGGGGTGGCTGGGTGATAGACACTGGAGAGGGTATGTGCTATGGTGAGCGCTATGAATTGTGTAAGACTGTTGAATCCCAGACCTGTACCTCTGAAACAAATAATACATTATATGTTAAAAAAAAAAGAAAAAAAAGAAGATAGTAGGAAGGGAAAAATGAAGGGGTAGAATTGGAGGGGGAGACAAACCATGAGATATGATGGACTCTGAGGAACAAACTGAGGGTTTTAGAGGAGAGGGAGTTGAGGGGTTGGGTTAGCCTGGTGACAGGTATTAAAGAGGGCACGCACTGCATGGAGCACTGGGTGTTATACGCAAACAATGAATCATGGAACACTTCATCAAAAACTAATTATGTACTGTATGGTGGTTAACATAACATAATAAAATAAAATTTAGAAAGAATATACAGCCTGCTTTCTATAACTAGTGGGGGAGGGTGATACCATTGCAACTAATTTTAAAAAGGCACTTTGACTGTAGGTTTTTCCCTTACTAAATATTTAAATTAGTAGCATTCATCAGCTTTCGTAGAATTCTGTACTCTAGTGCCAACTCTACTACTAACTGGCTTTGTATTTTACCCTCTTTGAGCCTTAGCACTTGCACTTGTGAAAATTTTGGAGGCAGAAGGTGGTTTAGAGTATCATGATGTGGAAGGTCTCTAGTTTGAGTTTAATATTGCTTCACATAAATACTCACTGTGATGACACCATCTTACAACTGTAGAGCACTTAGAGTTTGCAAAAAATTTGTTTTCATTTGATCCTTAAAGTAATCTCAAAATAGTCAAGGTATAGTTCATCAATTTTATAGGTAAGAAAACTAAAAATTGCAGTTCACATAGATCATAGGTTGAAGAGAACACACTCTTGTCAAGAGAAAAAAAAGTGGCCTAGACACCTATTTGGTTCAAAGGGTACAGAATCTAAGACTCATTGTTGCTTTAAAAACAATCTCCCCTTTAACATAACCAGTAGTGTTTATTGGCTATTTCCTCTGTTGGACCTGAGCTCAGTGACTGACATATATCTCATTTGACTCTCACTATAATCCCTGAGGTAGGGACTATTTTAATCCTCATTTTATAGGGTAGAAAATAGAGAAGTAAAATAATTATCCCCATATTCACAAAGCCAATAAGTGGCAGCACATTACTTAAAATCATACCCTCAATTTCTATGTTTTTTTTTTTTTTAATAGAAGCATCTTAGAAATATAGTAGAACTGCGAAGCCCTGTTGTAGAGCATTCTGGGCATATAAGCTGACAAAAGTAACCTCTTACATCGCACACTTTGGAAAATAAATGGCTTATATTATTGATACAGTCTTAAGTCTGTAGTACATTATTTCAGAAGACAAACTTCTAGGTGTCAGTTTTTAAAATGTAGTGTCATTGTGACTATAAAGAATGAAAATGTTTAGCACTGATGATTTTAGTGTTAAAAAATGAGCTATATTAGAATCAAATAATGCATATTTGTCAGTATAGGACAGATGCCCGGAATAAATTTGGATTACAATGAGGTGGGATGATCCAGCTACTTATATTGGTTCTTTCCATTGTGCACTGTATGTTAAAATGCTTTATAATCACCATTTATGTTCTCTTAGATCTCTACAAGCTTAATATTTACATCATCTTTTAACAAGAAAAGATGGCTTCTTGAACACACATTTCAAAGTTTAAGGCAGTAAAGTGTATGGAAAAGCACAAGTTTTAGCAAACTTAGATCCAGGTTTAATTTAAATATCCTTGAGCAAATGACTTAAACTATTTGAATCTGATGTCTTATTTATGTATTAAAAGAGGTTGTTTTAGCTCCAGTGAGAAAGCCTATGTCAAACACAAATACTGTTTCAGGTACTGTATAATGCTCCAATAAAAACCATTGCTTTTCAGGCAGGTCTATGTAACAGAACAGGAATTGTTGTAATCCCATCTCTAACAGTTAGGGTTCTTAGAAGAAACAGAATAGTAGGATCCTTTCCCTCTTTGCCCTCATTTATCTGTAGAGAAAAAACTTAGCATTCTACCAAAGTATTTATATGTATCTATATACATCAATACAAAATATCTCTGTATTTAAATAATTCTCAGAAATAACTAACTCCTGGTGTTAATAGTTACCAATGTTAACTATTATTATTTAATATTAACTATCATGACTAAGATGGTGGGTGCTAGCAAGTGTGAAATGTATAGGACTGGTCAGCAGAGTAGAAATTCAGAAAAAGTTGATCCTGTAGTCTTGAGTTGGAAACCTGCAGGGAGGCCAGCAGGCTAGGAAGTCTGGCAGCATTTTTCTGTTGCAGTGGTGGGCCAAATTGCTTTTTCTTTAAGAAATCTCAATCTTTACTCTCAAGGCCTTCAAGTGCTACCACGAGACCCTCCAACATTATGGAAGGTAATCTGCTTTAAAGTGAACAGATTGTAGATGTTAAGTATGTCCACGGTTAGCTTCAGAGCAACATCTAGACTCATGTTTGACCAAACAACGAGGTGCCACAGCTTAGCCAGGTAGACATGGAAAGTTAGTCATCACACCAGGGAAGTGTGCGCGCACACGTCAGGGTCACCAGCACTTGGCTAAGTGTTGTGGTCTGCTGTCTTAAGTTATTAAGGATCTGGGGCGCCTGGGTGGCTCAGTTGGTTAAGCGACTGCCTTCAGTTCAGGTCATGATCCTGGAGTCCCAGGATCGAGTCCCACGCATCAGGCTCCCTGCTCGGCGGGGAGTCTGCTTCTCCCTCTGACCCTCCCCCCTCTCATGCTCTCTCTCTCTCTCATTCTCTCTCTCAAATAAATAAATAAAATCTTTAAAAAAAAATTAAGTTATTAAGGATCACTTGAACCATAACACAGTCAGCTGACATGGAGGATTGTTAGGGGAAGGTGAATCATAGGAAAAACACAACCCTTAGTGCTAGAATTCCTGGGGCTGACAGTCAGTAGTTGTTAATCGGATAAGGCGGGCAGAGGGGGTGATAGGGAAGGGAAGCCTGGAAAAGCCTACCTTGATTCTTTCAGAGGTGCTTCTGGAATCCTGTTCTCTTTACCTCAGCTCAAACCAAATCCCCTTTGGGGATCAAACCCTCCTCCCACATGTGTGTCCTTATTCCTGTCAAGTGAAGGCATTTCCCTCAAGTTAGCCCACCGAACTCCACGATTATGCCAGAAGGACGGAATTACTTCCCTCTTAGCAGCTGCTGTGGCTGCTTCATTTCCCAGGAAGCGCTGGCTGCTGTGCAGATGACGGATCATCACCTGCTGATCTGAACCACGTCCGAGCTGTAGCTGGTCCTTTGGAGGCAATTACATGGGAATTACTTGCTCTCCATTTCTAATGTAACAGCCTAAGACATCCCTCGGAAGAGGATCATTCCAGTACTGTCCTTTTGAAATAAGAGTCTAACGGACTGCCATCTGTTACCCGTTCGGAGTATCCTGCCCATGTGCTCAGCGGGCTCATGGCCAACTCTCTGGGGATACGTGTTCTTGAAAGAAAGTAAGTACTGGCCACCCCAGCCCTTCAGCAAAAATGTTCTGAGATCCTTGAGGGTGTTGGTGGCTGCTAGCATCTCAGATACGCTAGTTAAAACAATCATCTGTCCCGTTATAGGCTCATTTGGGGCCTGTATACAGTACCTTGATTTTCTTAAGGTCATTTTCTTCAGAGGCAGAATACTGTAGACCAGAGGCCTACATGTGCATTTAAAATTTTTTCCAAAACAAAAGCCGGTATCTGCTGGATAAGGAATAGAGTTCAGACAATGGTACGTGGACATGGTTCTGCCTATGTGGACTACCTCTCTGCAAAGACATAAAGGAAATCATGCTATCGATAATTGGGAGTGAGAATTCCCACTGAAGTGCTTCATCTTCAAACTGATCCCTCCTCCTCCCTTGAGGAAAGACAGGTGTCTGCTGTGGGGTAGTTGCATGGACGGGCTTTTGAATAGGATCCGTGCACAAAGAGCCCACAATAAGATCATTCTCTCCCTGCAGAAGTGCAGCCAGGGTCTTTTTTTTTTTTTTTTTTTTTTTTGCTTTTTAAAGATTTTTTATTTATTTATTTGACAGAGAGAGACACAGCAAGAGAGGGAACACAAACAGGGGGAGTGGAAGAGGGAGACGCAGGCTTCCCACCGAGCAAGGAGCCCAATGTGTGGCTTGATCCCAGGACCCTGGGATCATGACCTGAGCTGAAGGCAGATGCTTAATGACTGAGCCACCCAGGCATCCCTTAAATGCACATTTTAAACTAATCTAAGTTCACTTTGAAGTAACACCATACTGCCTGACATGTAGTACAGAAAACTTAAAACCCAGTATTGAAAATCCTCCCTCTTTTCTCTTAGAATATTGATACCATTCATGTCACTTTCCTATATGCTACGGATATGGGGCCTTGAAATGACCACCCTCACATAGCTACAGCCCTTGGAAAGCACTCATAAAGTTAACTGAGGCCCTACTAGATCGCCCAGTGATTGATTGTTGCTTTTTTACCCTTCAAGTTTTAAACAAAGTCAAGACTTTGATGGTCTAATGATTTATTTTTAAATAGTCATCAGAGTTCATAGCCACACAGTTCACACCGCAAGGCGCTTCGCACAGGGGAGAAGTTGTGGCCAGTCTGCACACAGTGCCCCACCTGTCTCCCTGGAGCAGCTCCTCCCCCCACCCAGTTCCTCCTCAAGAAGCATGAACAAAAAAAATAAATAAAAAAGCAAGCAAGCAAGTAGAAACACCTTGATTCAAGCCATGGCATTTGAGCATTTGAGCATTTGAATCCATAAAACATTAACCACACAATTAATTTACTTCCTTATATTGGAAAGGTCATTTGAAAGAAAAAGAAATGCTCTCAAACTAGATTTAAAATCTTACACTGAGCACCACAATTATTTAATGCACTGCGCATGATTATTTTAATTTAGTATGCATACATAATAAACGAGGGAGTTAACTATTTATTGGTCAGGAAGCTTAACTCCAGAAAGGTAAAATTCTTCAAGATTTCACAGTAAGTGGTCAAGCCAACACTCAAAGCCAAGATTTGGTTCTTGGTCACCTATTCTTCATCATATTTTTTTACTTAGAAATATGTGTAACTATGATGGACTTGAGTGAGGGGAAAAATAAACCAACAATCCAGCCGTTTCTTAAAACTTTGTCTCCCTCTAACCAAGCTTTGGAGGAAAAGGGAAATTGTATCATTAAGGATTTCACTTTCTCTTTTTTCACTTGCATACTGTAAACCAAGCCAAAAACCTAAGTAAATGGAAAATTAGGTAATGGACTCAGAATTAGATGGAAAACTTGATTATAATACAGTTTCTGTAATTAAGTTTCTCTCTACTAAGAAAGTATCTGGGTACTTAAGAAGCAAAAGCATACATAGTAGCTCAGAAATTTTTCACTATACTAGAAACATTTATAAAATATTTGAAATTTTTTGAAGTACAAGGTCTTGCTTTGTTTAGTACTTATACATGAATTTAAGAACTCCATGTTTCCCTTGAAGGTCTATGGCATACTGCACCAAAGTCCAAGAGTTCTGACACTGCTTACCTATATTCTCTTTGCCAATCTTAATGTATTATCTAATAAAAGAGAATAAAACAAGCCATCAAGATTCATTTGACTTCTGATGGAATTTTCAGCAATGCTACACATTAAATGGAGTCTAACTAGATAGCCCCAGAAAAACTAGATTCTTTGTTGGCCTAACTCTAATAACCATTTTTTATCTTGTCTTACTGATTAGGTTGGAACAAGAAGTACTAAAGGAAATAAATAGCTTAATAATATCATACAGTACAATTTCTTTTGGTGCAATTTCCATCAGTGAAATCACCAAATTGTGGAACACTTTATCTAGGAAGTACCTTGGATACAATATTATTAGATTTGTTTTACTTCAAGAAATGTTTGTGTTACTCCTTGCAGGTAAATATGGCCGAGGAGAACTTTAGGGCAGTTGAGCTAATCAAAACCAGGGGGTCCAGGTTAGGTACAGAGAAGGACACTACCTACCCACAGGGCTGGTCTGGAAGTCTGAAAGGTGTTCCTTAGTTTCCAGGTCAGAACCGGTGTAAATCATATCCCCACCATCTAGCGCCCAAGGCGGGATCTCTGCTGCAGTCTTCATTGACTAGATCTAAGACCTCCTATGCCACTAGCCTAGAAACTAATTCAATTGAACCAGGTATTAACATTTTCCAGCACAAGTCTTGTGGGTATTTGAACAAATCTTCAGATCTGAGATCAGGTACTAAATTATTTAAACTAATTTGTACATATACTGATGAGGTAGATGGGTTCAGAAATGGGTAGTTTCCCTAATTGAAGCTCACTAGAGGCAGGCCCAGAACTTCTGCTTGACTGTTACCAGGAGAATAGATCTATCGTTCCCCTTAGATAGGAGCATGAGAGGATAGGTTATCTGAAGTTCATTTCGTAATGAAGTCTACACACCTAAGTCAGCCTTCACAGGTATTTAAGTCCATAAATAACCTTGTGCTTCAGCGACTTGGGGTTTGGTTCTCTGTTACTTTCCAAAAATCTTCCTTGCACCCACCAAAACTTTAAGAAGGAAAGAATTTCAATAGACACAGGGAGGAGGCTAGGGAATTGTTAATTCAAATATAGCTTTTTCTGTTAAATTAGCAGGTAGATTATCAACTCAAAACAGGAAAAAAAGAACACAGCAGTACAAATATTTGAATTTCCAGTATCTGTAATGAGAAATATAACTAGACGGTTATTGAAAGCCCAGCTGTAAAACAGGACCATGAACTTGTAGGGACACAAATCCATCTAATTGTTTGCTTTTGTCTGGTAACATTCAGAGGTCAGGAGACAGAATCAAATCCTTCACGTACCTGGATGGTTGCAGGACTAGAGTTTTACAAGGGATAACAGAACTAGGAAAACACAAAAAAGTGGAAGGACCACAAGGTTTATATTACACAGGAAGGAAAAACTGGATAAAAACTGCTATACTGGCAGACAGACAAGTTGAGATTTGAAAGAAATACACAGAGTAAAGGTAAGAAGATCTGAGTAATAGGTCTTGCATAGAAAACACATGGAATGCTCATGATGGGTAGTTTTGAAAGAACTTAATGAACCATACATGAATGTGTATGCAAGGGCATCATGCACGGAAGCCACAGGAACAGCTCACTGGGCATAATGACAGCAGAGTACTTGTACCAGGCCAGAGTAGTTACACTTCAGGCCATCTGAAGTGGTGGACTGAAGTAGTTAAGAGAAACAAGAGAATACAACTATGTTTTAAGGGCCTCCTAATAGCAACTCCACATGAAGAATACAAGAGGAGGAAGTTCCTGGATTTAATTTTTCTGCCTCTATTCAATCTGTTAGTTCTGTTTGCTGAAGCAAACTGGAAGCTGAAGAGCTAGGGAGCACATCCATGCAGTCCCAACAGGTCAGCCTTATGGGACACAGACAAAGGTCAGGAAGAATGCAATGTAATGAATGTGTCTCTTCAAAATTTGTATGTGAAAATCCTACCCACCCACACCCAAAGATGATGGTATTAGAAAGTGAGGCCTTTGAGAGGTGCTTAGGCTATTTGGGTAGAGCCTCCATGAGTGACATTACTGCTCTTAGAAAACCACAGAGCTCCCCCGTGACAGTGACCCAGGAAGTAGATTCAGACCACAGACCCACTCTGCCTGTGTCTTGATCTTGGACTTCCTAGCCTCAACTATGCAAAAAAAAAAAAAAAAAAAAATTTTTTTTTTTTTTTTTTAAACCACCCAGTTCAGGGTATTTCCTTAAGAGACCCTGAATGCACTGATACACTAGATAACAGATCTAAAGGAGAAAATGAGATTTCTGCAAACAGTATTAAGACTGAGACATGGGGTAATTTTTAAGGATTCAGTTTCTCTATGTACTTTGAGATAGACAAGTTAAATGGCATAGATAACCACTGCAGTCAAGGAGTCCTGCTTCTTTTTAGGCTCAAGGACTAAGTGCATAGTCTATGTGGGCACTCAAGTCTTCACTGATGGTAAGGAGGCAGAGAAGAAACATTAGCAGGTCACACAGCCCTCTCTGAATGTGATGAATACCAGGAGATCAGAAGTCAACAGCAACTAGTGGGGAAGAAGGGTGTCCCTAAAGAGTTATTTTTTATAATGAATTATAAAGACCAATGGGGTCTGCCCCTTCTCCAACCTGTCCATTATAAAAGAATGTCAACATGAACCTCTTAAGAAAAATTCTCAATGCAGGTCTGTTCTAGGAAAGAAGCATTGGTAGGTAGGATAGGAAGTTCAGAGGTATGACTGTTTTATTTTAACATCAAACAAAAATATCCAAAATCCCTTTCAAGGCAGCGAAAGAGTGCAACCGGGCTAAAGGACACTACACTTCTCAAAAAACAAACATACCAACAAAAAACAACTTGCAAAGTTAGATGTTAGGGAGACAAAAGGGAAAAGATATTTTTAAGAGATTGTGTTGAGACAGACCCTACAATCCAAACAATGATTTACCATGACTGAAGAATGACAGAATAGTTTCTTTAAACAATTATCCATTTAAAAGAACATGCAAAGGCATCCATGGCAGCTATTTCCCATTGTTACGTCCAAAGAAGGAGGAAGGGAGTTAATACTGATTTTCTGAGCAACTGCTACGCCTAAGCCCCCGCTTTCAAACACATTAATAGTGTTAAGGACACAAACCCAGTACACACCTGGGAAGATCCCAAAGCACTGGGTGATAAGGCTAAATAAGCCCATGGACATCTTATTTCCATTACTTATCACAATTGCCATAATTATATTTTCTGTCTTGAGAATCCTCAAGGCCATGGACAGGGCCTCTTTTATCTTATCTCTGGAACAAAAACACTTATCATATGGCTGGCATATAGTTGAAGATGAGTAATTAAAGGATTTGCATCAGGTGAGAGATCATTGTCACTAGGATGAAACTTCAGCATGGAATCTGAAAGCTTCTGTATCTGGCTTCATCCTAACTAGCATGACTGTCCCCCACTGGCTTTACGATAAAGCCAAACTGCTATAATTTAGGTAACGCACGGTTATACCAAAAGAGCAGTAAATAGGAATCAGAATCTCAAATCTCACTATAGGACTCGGTGACTACTGGATTACAGAAAGGTGAGGAAGATTTCTGTTCTTGTGGGTATTACGCTGGAATTTATTAGCTGTGTGCTTGAGAAAATCACTTAATTTTCTCTTCAGCTCCTGTTTTCTCATCTAAAAAGTGAGAATAGCCTAGCTCTGAGGAGGGTGCTTTTGGATATTAAGTGAAATAATGCTTTAAAATGCTGAGTACATTGTTTGGTCTGTAATATACTTCGTAAGTGGCAGCTACTTAAGTAGTAAGCAGTTAATGATGTATGAGAAGTTAAACACAAAAAAGAGTTGTAAAGGGAGTGCATTAGTTTTCTAGTGACATTGTTAAAAATTATTGCAAACTTACTGTGTTAACACACATTTATTCTTAGAGTTCTGTAGGTTACAAGTCTGAGATCCGTCTTCCTCGGGTAAAACCAAGATGTCAATAGAGCTGTCTGTATTCCCTCTCGAAGACTGTAGGGGATATGAGTTGCTCTTTTTCTCCCCATTACCCTGGAGCCATAACCATTGGAAATATCCCTTAAATGAGTCTACCTACACAACTGTTCTTACCGTTGGAAGCATATTAGAATGGCCATGGAGTTTTATAAAATACTGATGGGTAGGCTTTAAAACAAATACCTAAGCTAAGACTGTGCCTTTTTCCCTAAGTGAGATTTTATTGCAGGACCTATTAAGCTTTACGTTCTTACCTATTTAGGTCTTCCAACTCCAAAGCCCCTTGAGGTGTGGGACTTACTGTCTTTGTATCTTCTATGCCTTCTGTGGGCAGACTACCTACTACATTTTTATTATATGGATGGATAACATTAATAATGGGTTTGGAGATGCATTTCTGTTCCTAAGTTCAAAATCAGACTGCACAGCTTCCAGCTTCTGTACTTGTTGTTATCCTGTTTACCTCCCAGAAAGTGAGGTACCTTTCTCCTTTATTTCCTTAGCAGGGAGAATCAAACTATAGTTTCTGTCTTAATGTCATAAATGTCTTAATGGCTCCTTGGGATCACTTCCTACACATTCTGCCTTTTGTATAGGAATACAACGTTTGATGAGGGCTTTAAAAAAAAAGTTATTGCAGGGGCGCCTGGGTGGCTCAGTGGGTTGAGCATCTGACTCTTGATTTTGGCTCAGGTCATGATATCAGGGTTGGGAGATGGAACCCTGCATCAGACTTCCTGCTTAGCAGGGAGTCTGCTTCTCTCTTTATCCTCCTCTCCCTCTGCCCACCCACCACCCCCATGTGTGCACGCATGTGCTGTCTCTCCCAGAAACAAATAAATAAATCTTCAAAAAAAGTTATTGCAGAAATGTGAACAAATCATAAGTGTACATCCTGATGAATTTTCAGAGAGTGAACGCATTCAAGAAACCAGCATCCAATTACAGAAACAGAGAATGGAGTTTCACCCAAGAATTTTGTCATAAGTAGTCTGCACATGAAAACAAAAAAGAATTTTCAGATATGTATCATTATTTGGAGAAATCCAAGAAAATGTGAGTGAAAATTTAAAATATATTCTGCTTGAGTAGAGAATATTAAAATGCTTAGGTACAAAATAGTAATTATTTTCTTGTATAGTAACAGTAACCAAACTAAAGATGTTAAAAATAAAAAGGTAAAACAAAAATTCATTCATAGTAGCAACTAAGAACATAAGATAATAGTAAGTAAAAATATTATAGTCCTTTACAAAGAAAATAATATAACTTCACTTAGAAAAATAAGAGATGGGCACCTGAGTGGCTCAGTTGGTTAAGCGACTGCCTTCGGCTGAGGTCATGATCCTGGAGTCCTGGGATCGAGTCCCGCATCTGGCTCCCGGCTTGGCGGGGAGCCTGCTTCTCCCTCTGACCTTATCCCCTCTCATGTTGTTTCTCTCTCTCTTTCTCTCTCAAATAAATAAATAAATAAAATCTTTATAAAAAAATATTTTTAAAATGACAATTCTGGCACTATTATAAAGTCAACTGAATTCCCATGAAAATTATTGTAAAATTCATCTAGAAGACAAAGCACATGGGACGCCTAGATGGTTTGGTTGGTTAAGCAGCTGCCTTCAGCTCAAGTCATGATCCCAGGATCCTGGGATCGAGTCCTGCATTGGGCTCCCTGCTGAGCAGGGAGCCTGCTTCTCCCTCTGCCTGCCACTCCTCCTGCTTGGGCTCTCTCTCTCTGACAAATAAATAAATAAAATCTTTAACAACAACAACAACAAAAAAATAGAAGACAAAGCACATTTTGAAATTGTAAATAAAAAGAATTAAAATAAATCTTACCCTACTAGATGAATAAAACATATCAAAAAACACATGAATTAAAACAGTGAAGAATCAACAAAAATCATATATAATAAATGAAACAGAATATATCTCTTAAAGGCAGACCCTGCTATAGTGGTTTTCACACTTACGCAGTCATAAGAATCACTGGGAAAACTAGGAAACACTTGAAGACTCTGAGCTCTACCCCAGAATTTTTAAATCAAGTCTTCTTGGTCCCAGTCTTATACTCCTGCATTGGCCAGCCTCCTGGACAGTGATAATGGCAGAGAAAATGACCTAAATAGTTGATTGTCTTGATGGCGCCGACCCCAGACTAACTCATACAAGATGTACAAGGAGAGTGAGATGATGCCTTTTCTAAGAACACAGACTCTTGGAACAGAGAGGGGATGTGGGTTAGCAACTACATGGTTATAAACTATACTCACAGAATGGCATCTAGGGGCCTAGACAACTCTAGGAGAGTGCTTGAATGAATCTATCTATACAAACCCACACATTTTTATCTGTTCTCTCGCTTTTTGACTCTACTCATGGGACATTAAAAGGAAATATCTTTGATTCTCTTTTTATATATAAACCCAAGCATTCATGTTTATTCTCATTTCCATTGCCTTTTCATCTAGGGCAGTTTTATGATTCTACCAACTATACTGGTAGGGCTTCCAGGAATTTTCATTACCATGTCATTCAAGGGAGTGGATTACTACCATGAGCTAACCAACAAGCCTCTAAAACAGTCCTTCCTTAGTCACAATTGAAACTGCAGTTAACTTTTTTTCAAGTGTGTACAAGCTACATTAAGCACAATAGAGCTTAATAGAGTGTGATTTCTACTTTATTATCTAGATGATTTGAACTGACCTAGATCTGCGTTTCCTAGTGTTTCAAATTGGAATAATTATCTGTTTGGAAATTTTATTTTACTTCATTTTTTTTAAAGATTTGATTTATTCATTTGAGAGACAGACAGAGAGAGCACAAGCAAGCAGACTCCCAGCTGAGCTGGGAGCCCGATGTGGGGCTCGATCCCAGGACCTGGAGATCATGACCTGAGCCGAAGGCAGATTCTTAACCATCTGAGCCACCCAGGTGCCCCTGTTTGGAAATTTTAAAATAATCATGTTATTGTGCCACATTGGACTATATGCAAAAATTTTAGATAAATAAAATAAATAAAATTAAAGACACCCAAAAGAAAACAGGAAGTATATGGAAATCATAGAGCCTCTTGAGACTATATGTAGAACTTCTGCAATCATAAAAGCAGTGGAAGGTATTTGCCAAAAAAACAAGTGGAAGATTAGAACTCAGTAAAATCTGAACCAAAAAATTTTAAACGACAGAAATAAACTGGGTAAATTCTTGCTTAAAAAGACTTCAGATAAAATTTTATTATCAACATAGTGTATACTAACTAATAAGAAAAGTAATTTGGCAATATGTATCAAGAGACATAAGACTAATTATTACTTCCTCAGCGGTAGTCCCATAAATCCATTTTCAGAAATCAGAAGGAAGTCAGTATGCACAGAATGCATATGTCCAAACACCGTTTTTAAGCAAGTAGTGTCCTAGGGCCAGCTAGGGTTCCAAGAGTTCAATGATAGTCATAGCAGTTAACAGGCTATGAAACCATGGGGTGCAGGGGTGGGCCCAAAGGACAATGATGAGAATGTAAGCTGAAATCAGGAACAAAGGAAACAATCTAACATATACCCCCCAAAGGTTAGGATCTGCATCAACCAGCAGGCACCCACTTCTGGGGTGGTTCTATATTCCGAGGCAATGAGAGTTTGATCTGCCTGACAGCATCACCAGCAACACACTCTTTCCCTGTTGTCAGAAGGATAACAAGGAGATAGAAAAAAAAATGGAATGGAAAATATGAGGCACCAAGTTGTTGCCTGCAGAGTCTCAGGCACAGGAGTTTCTAAAAGGGTCCTGTGGCTTGGCAAGGGGGTGGGCAGGGAGTGCTTGAAGACAGTGAGCTGCTTAGAAGGGAAGGAAAGTTTAGGGCACCTGAGTGGCTCAGTCGATTAAGCATCTGGCTCTTGATTTTGGCTCATGTCATGATCTCAGGGTCATGACATCAAGCCGCATGTCAGGCTCCACAGTGGGTGTGGAGCCTGCTGAAGATTCTCTCTTTGCCCCTCCTGCCTCCCCTTCACAGCAACCCACCCCACCCCCCACTCTCACTCTCTCTCTAGGGAAAAAAAAGTGGGAAGGAGAGTTTAAGCGTATTATCTCTGGTAGGTAGAACTATAAGGATTTTTTTTTCTTTCTACCCTTCAAGGTTTAAAAAATATTTAGCAATATCCATTTTATTTTTTTATGATCAGAAAAATCAGTCATAAAATAAAAGGGAAAACATCCTTCCTTTATGTAAATCTTGAAAATTTTGATTATTCCCTGGTATTCCTCAGGAGAAAAGAATAATCTCAAATAATGTTTTGTTGGAAATTAAGCATTTACACTGTGAAAGGGCAATAAATACAGAAGGGTTTTCTTTTTTTATCAATAGCCTATGCTATTAAAAGTCCTCTGAGAATGCTAAACACCAGGCAATAAATACAATTTCTTTTCTAAGTCCCATTCACACAAGTACTTTTTTTGTTTGGATTTTCCAAGGACAACATTTGTGAGGGTGATAACAGAGTGGTAATGGAGCAAATGCACATTTTCAAATAGGATTATAAAACATGTTTCTACAGTAAATACAAGGAAAAGGAGAGGCCCAAAACATTGAAACAGTTTGCTATAGGAAATGCAAGGAATGATCCATGTTATATCCTATAATCTTTAGGAGCAAATGGGTAAAAAGTTTACTTCCTGAGCACCTGGGTGATGCAGTCAGTTAAACGTCTGACTCTTGATTTCAGCTTAAGTCGTGATCTCAGTGTCCTGAGATGGAGCCTCAAGGTGTGCTCCACACTCAGCATGGAGTCTGCTTGGAATTCTCTCTCCCTCTCCCTATGTCCCTCCCTCCAACCCTGTGTGCTTGCACTCTCTCTCTCTCTCTCATAAATAAATAAATCTTTAAAAAAAAAAAAAACCTTTACTTTCTATATATCTAATTGGTTAATCGTAAACACTGATAATGATGTCAACTTAATGGAGTAAAGAAATTTGAGAGAATTGAAATCATACATTTTTTTCCCAACTACAATGTAATGAAACTAGAAACTGATAACAGGAAGAAAATTCACAAATTAAAGAGGGGGAAAACTCCCAAACTCATTTTGTAAGACAAGCATTTGACACCAAAGCCAAAGAAGGAGACTACAAGAAAAGAAAACTATAGGCCAATTCCCCTGATGAATAGAGACACAAAAATCCTCAACAAAATACCAACAAACCAAATTCAACAGCACATTAGAAGGATCATACGCTATAATCAAGTGGAATTCATTCATGGGAGCAAGGACGGTTCAACATATGCAGATTAATAAATATGATACATCACATTAGTTAGAATGAAAGATAAAAATCATATGTTCATTTCAATAGATAGAAGAAAAGTATTTGACAAAATTCTACATCCATTCATGATAAAAACTCCCAACAACTTAGGTATGGAAAGAACATAACTCAGTATAATGAAGACCATATATGACAAGCCCACAGCTAACATTATACTTAAAGCTGAAAGGTTGAACACTTTTCCTCTGAGGTCAGGAACAACAGAAGGGTACCCACTCCCATCAATACTATTCAACACAGCACTGGAAGTCCTAGCCATAGCAGTTAGGCAAAGATAGATAGATAGATAGATAGATAGATAGATAGATAGATAGATAGATAGGGGAATCAGAATTGGAAAGGAAGAAGTAATATTGTCTTTCTTTGCAGGTGACATGATTTTATACATAGAAAACCCTAAAGACTTCACTACAAATTATTTAAATCTATCAACAAGTTCAGTAAAGTTAAAGGTTACAAAATCAACATGCAAAAATTAGTAGTTTCTATACACTAACAACAAATTATCTAAAAATGAAATAATGAAAGCAATGCCATTTGCAATACCATCAAAAACAATAATATAATTAAAAATAAATATAATCAAGTAGGTAAAAGACCACCACCATGAAAACTCCTAAGATATTGATGAAAGAAATTGAAGACACAAAGAAATGGAAAAATATCCCATGTATATGGACTAGAAGTATCAATATTGTTAAAACGTCCACATTACCCAAAGCCATCTCTAGATTCAATGCAATCCCAATCAAGATTCCAATGACAGTTTTTAGAAAAATATGAAAACAATACTAAAATATGTCTGGGACCAAAAGACCCCAAATAGCCAAAGCAATCCTGAGAAAGAGGAACAAAGCCAGAAGCATCACACTTTCTGATTTTAAACTACATAATAAAGTGATAGTCATCAAAACAGAGTGGTAATGGCATAAAAACAGACACATGGGCCAATGGAACAGAATCAAGAGCACAGAGCCAAACCCATGCATGTGCAGTCAACTAATATTTGAAAAGGTAGCCTAGAATACTCAGGGGGGAAATGATAGTTTTATCAATAAATGGTGTTGGTAGAATTTATACTCACTTGAAGAAGAAACTACATATCCATGTTATACCACTCATAAAAATTAACTCAAAATGGATGAAAGACTTAACTGTAAGCCCAGAAGCCAAAAAACTCCTAGAAGAAAACACAGGGAAAAAGTGTGGGTCTTGGGCGCCTGGATGGCTCAGTTGTTAAGCGTCTGCCTTCGCTCGGGTCATGATCCCAGGGTCCTGGGATCAAGCCCCACATCAGGCTTCCTGCTCGGTGGGGAGCCTGCTTCCCCCTCTCCCACTCCCCCTGCTTGTGTTCCCTCTCTCGCTGTCTCTCTCTCTGTCAAATAAATAAAAAAAAAATCTAAAAAAAAAAAAAAAGTGTGGGTCTTGTTAGCAGCTTTCTGGATACGACACCAAAAGCACAGGGAACCACATAAAAAATAGACAAGTGACTACATCAAAGTATAACAGCTTCTGCACAGCAAAAGAAATAATCAATAAAATGAAGAAGCAACATATGAAATAGGAGAAAATATTTATAAACCATACATCTGAGAAAGGCTTAATACCCAAATACATACAACTCAATAGTAATTTGATACATACAACTCAATAGCAAAAAATAAAATAAACCAATTTAAAAATGGGGAAAGGACCTGAAAATACATTAAGAAAATATTCAAATAGCCAAAAGGTACATGAAAAGGTGCTCAATATCACTAAGCATCAAGGAAATGCAAATCAAATCTACAATGAGATACCACCTCACACCTGTTAGAATGACTATTACCGAAAAGACAAAACATAGCAAGTTCTGGCAAGGATACAGAGTAAAGAGAACACTTTTACACTGCTCGTAGGAACGTAAATTGGTGTAGCCTATATAGCCACTTTGGGAAACACTATGAATGCTCCTCAAAAAAGTGAAAATAGAACTACCATATAAACCAGCAATTCCACCGCTGGGTATATATCCAAAGGAAAATAATTCACTATCTGGAAGAAACATCTGCACTCCCATGTTTATTGCACCATTATTTATATTAGCCAAGACATAAAAACAACAACCTAGGTGTTCATCGACGGGTGAGTAGATAAAGAAAATGTGATATATAGTGGTGACTATATTTAGCAATACTGTATTATATATTTGAATGCTGCTAAGAGTAAATATTCAAAAGTCCATTCATAAGATAAAAAAATATTTGTAATGGGCGCCTGGGTGGCTCAGTCATTAAGCGTCTGCCTTCGGCTCAGGTCATGATCCCAGGGTCCTGGGATCGAGCCCCGCATCGGGCTCCCTGCTCTGCGGGAAGCCTGTTTCTCCCTCTCCCACTCCCCCTGCTTGTGTTCCCTCTCTCGCTGTGTCTCTCAGTGTCAAATAAATAAATAAAATTAAAAATATATATATACATTTGTAGCTACATGAGGTGATGGATGTTAACTTATTGTGGTGTGGTAGTTCTTTTGCAGTAGCAAATGATTATGTTGTACACCTTAAACGTACACAATGTCTGAATATATCTGAATGCAACTGAGAGAAAAAATCACCAATGGCCAGTGATTTATCCAATCACACCTCTGTAATGAAGCTTCCATAAAAACCCAGAAGGAAGGAGGTGGGAGAACGTCCTACTTGTGAAGGTGCCGAGAGAGTGACATGCTCAGAGAGAGGGCATGAAAACAACTCTTCCATCTGACTGCTCCTAAATTATATTCTTTTCTAATAAACTGGAAATGTAGTAAGTAAACTGGTTCCTGAGTTCTGTGAGCTGCCCTAGCAAATTAATCAAACCTGAAGAGGGGGTCATGGGAGACCCTGATATCTGGTCTGTCTGTCAGAAGTAGAAAGAGCAACTTGTACTTAAACTTGGCATTGGAAGTGGCGGCCGTCTTGCGGGACTGAGCCCCTCATCTGCATGATCTGACAGTATCTCTAAGTAAATAGTATCAGAATTGCATCAAACTTATAGGACACCCACCTGGCATCACAGAATTGCTTAGAGAGGGGAAACTATCACACATTTGATGACCAGAGTACAGAAGTGTTAAGACTATTTCGTGTACTGTGAAGGAAAATGATACTGTGTTTTTTCTTTACAGCCTCTTTCTAAATTGGAGAGTACACCATCCTGAAATAAAAGTGTAAAAGTGTTCATTTTTTTATCCAAATATCTTGCATGTTTTTTGTTTTTGCTTTTACTGAGCTGGAGTAAATTAAGCTCTTAGTTATATAAAGCAAAGTCAGTTAAATAAATCAAATAAAAAATTGAAGGCAATAATTCAAAAGAAAAAATTAAGTATTTTGTATCATTGATTAAAGTATTATTTCATGAAAACTAAATTTCTCCTTCTTCCCTGATTACCGTAAATATCTTGTAAACAACATTTTTCAATCATGTTTAGAACATTTTCTTTTAGATTCATAACTTGGAATGTTCATGGACCTTTTAAATTGCAAGGAAATCTAAACAAAGAAAGACTCCCTACTAAGATAAACTAAGATCCTCTCTATTTAAGGATTGCTTATTTATATGAATTAAATCTTCTATATATACCTGGTAGTGATGCAGGAATTTTTTGTCCTCATCAGCTCGTCCTCACATGTGTGAGTTGTGTCTAAAGGAAAAAGTATCTGGGAGAATAGGGAAAAAATGAATTTGCTGTAACATAAGTTCCTAAGATGTGGCAGCTTCAGCAGAGAATGATGGAGCCCCTAAAATGTGTCCAGCGCTATCAGTTGTGGGAGGATGATGGAGAATAAGCCAGATACAGCTGCGGCCAGAGGGGGAGAGAGCCAATAAAACAATCAATTATAATACAGGGTGGCGAGTGAACTGAGCAGCAAAATACAATGTCCTGAGGGAGCTCTGCTAGTATGTAGCTAGAAGTCTAAAAGTTTCCAGGGGGAAATGGCACCTGTTAATAGGATGCGCACAGATAAGATGGGGGACTGGTGTTCCAGGCCAAGGAAATGAGAGCAAACGGCAGCTTGCTGAGGAATGGAAGGATTTCACTTTGACATGAGTGTGGAAAGAACTTATAGTTTTTATGAAAATGGCAAAAACACAGGGTGGCAAAATAGGCCAAAGCCAGAAGCCATGAAGGGCCTTATCCGACATGTTAAGAAGTTTGATTTTATCTCAAGGGCAATGGAACATCAGAGAAGGAGCTTGAGAGGGTGGGGCTGACAGAGAGATGGGTTTAATGGTAACAAAAGTAGTAAGAACTGCCTCTGAATGCTTCCAGGGATACTTAGTAAACACACCTTTCGTCTGTGCTACAGTCCTAGGATAATATTATTCCCACTTTCCAGATAAGGAAAATGAGAATCTTGTAGAGAGTTGGCCAAGTGTTCACACAGCTAGAATGGGACTGAGCCACAACTGGAACTCAAATCTGTCTGAGCCTCGGGGAGATCAGGGGGATAGTGAGGTAATATGGTTGAACCATGTGAAATAGCTGAAAACAATTTCCCATGGTTGATTCTGTCTTACCAACCCCCCACACCCTCCGAAATTAAATTTCAATTTCAAAAATTAAGCTGCCAGATGCACATATCTAAGGAACAGAGATGTCATTTGAAATTCTCAGTCCAACTTATTTTGGCAATTTCACTGCAGATTTAAACCCAAAGGTCTCCGGATTCATTTTCTTCTTTCTCTGCTTCTGTCATTCCAAGTCTTCTTGTGGTCTTTTAGCTTTCTGTAATTCCCTAGCAGCCAGAAGCCCTCTGACTCCCCCAATGTGTTGCAGAACCTTTGGCTCCACTGCATTTCCCCTGATGCCTCTATTCTCAGTTTGCTTTCTATAGAATGAAGAAAGGACTAACTGCATAATAAATCCAGGAGACATCCCCCTACAATGCAAAACCCCTTACAGAGATCCCCTGGGGTAATGCACTCCTCATTCCATTTGCCAGAGTTCTCACCTGTGGTGGCTTCTCATCAGTTCTGCATCCATTGCAAATTTCAGCAACCCAGCTCAGGCAGAGAGAATGAGAGATGTGAGTGCACAGTAAATCCACCTCTGAATCCTGCGTTCCTAGGGAAGTCTGCTTGGGGTTTTCTCTCTCCCTCTCCCTTGGACCTGCTCTCGCTCTCTCTCAAATAAATAAATCTTTTAAAAAATAAATTAAATAAATAAATAAATAAAATTCTAATCAAAGGTGGGCAATTACATTGATCTGTATGTCTGCATCAATAGGACCTAAGCCTAGCCGTCAGTTTAATATAGGCTCTTGACAATGAGGTCAATAATCCCATTCTTCTTCCTTCATTATTTTTTTTTAAAGATTTTATTTATTTATTTGAGAGAGAGAGCACATGAGAGGGGGGAGGGTCAGAGGGAGAAGCAGACTCCCTGCCGAGCAGGGAGCCCGATGCGGGACTCGATCCCGGGACTCCAGGATCATGACCTGAGCCGAAGGCAGTCGCTTAACCGACTGAGCCACCCAGGTGCCCTCTTCTTCCTTCATTATTATTCTTTCTCTTCCTTGGTCTTCAGCATCTGCAAAAAAACTTCCACAAGAAATTTGTTCACACAAAATATTCTGCCTCAGTTGTTTGCAAACCCAGGTGTCTCAAATAACAACTTATTTTTGTGAAGCTTATATATGTTTGTTATGAAGAAAAATTAACAAAACAATCTAAATACCACTACAAAAATGTATTAAATAATTACCATTCCAGAAATCTCTTGATGTACAGATCAAGGAGTGGACAGATAGATGGATAAAGATGGTGGTAAATAGAAATCTGGCTAAGTGAATAGATCAGTAGGTAGGGAGGGAAAAGATAGATTAATCAAAAGACAAAAGTAATTGCATAAAAAGTTGATAGTCCTCTGCATGCTGCTTTTTTAAAAAAAAAAAGTATAAGATTTAATTTTTGCATTTAACAAAAGAAGAAACCCAGGGGAAGCTGAAGAAATGGCTGTAACTTAAATACATGTTTCTTCATTTCAATTTATAATTTTCTAACTCTTTTATGAGTAAGAAACACAGACATGGAGCGACATTAAATATCTAGAGTTATGATTTCTTGTAAATGACATGTTTCAATTTTAGGCAGAATAATTCACTCCTTGCTTTTAAAAATAAAGAAATTAGCACTGTTGCATACACTTCAGTCTTCACTTCCCACCCCCTAATTTTGGGTATATAATTTCTTATGTCACCGGATTTATAACATTTATATTCTGTTCTATAAGCATAATTCTGTCAGTTATTTAGCCTAAGTTTCTATATTTAAATAGATGCAATGATAAATACCAGTCCTTTTGCTATACTTTTCAGTAGTCATTTTTGGTTGAATGGGTTTAATCATTCATTTGTTTTTAAAGAGAGGCTCATAATTCCTCTATTCCGTGAATTTGTATGTGCTTTAAAATGCCAGTCTGTTGCCTTTTGTACTAGAAAAACATGTTGAAGGTTATAAAGTTGTTGCCTTGGTCTTCTTCCTGCTAAATTCTGTAGACATTCCTCCACCATCTTCTGGAAATGAGCGGTGGCTTAATCTTTTACTGTTCTGTCCATTCGTTGGTTGGCAGGAGTTCATCCTCAGTAGTTTCTTCAAGAAGAAATCATGGGGGACGCCTGGGTGGCTCAGTCGGTTAAGGGTCTGCCTTCAGCTCAGGTCATGATCCCAGGACCCTGGGATCGAGTCCCATGTGGGGCTCCCTGCTCATGGGGAGTCTGCTACTCCCTCTCTCTCTGCCTGTCACTCCGCCTACTTGTCCTCTCCTTCAGTCTCTGTCAAATAAATAAATAAATAAATAAATAAATAAATAAATAAATAAATAAAATCTTTAAAAAAAAGGGTTGGGGGGAAGAAATCATGGGTGCTATGGCCACACCAGCACACTTAAGCCTGGGCAGAAGGTGGTCCTGCTCCAAACCCTGTACTTTAAAGTGCCTTCAACTAGCTTGTCCCAATTCAGATCTTTCCCCAGGGAGCAAAGGGTTTGCAGCTTTAAGGGACTTTGTGCTTGTGCCTATTCTAGATCGCATTTGGAGCGCATGAGAGCCCAACATTCTCTACCCAAACAGCCGTGAACCTGTTTCCAGAGCCTACACAGACGTCTTCCCCAGGTTCATCTCCTGAATGTGGGCTAAGCCACCACAACCCATGTGGACTAAGGTATTCATATGACATCTCTCATGGTGCTAAACATTGACAAGGGTCTGGGGCCAGGGCTGGCTCTTTCTGTACAATAATATTCTGGTTTGTTCCTCTAAGGAGCTGAAAAATTCTAAATTTAAACCAGATTTTTGAGAAGTATATTTATCAAGGTAGGAGGAGAGAATATATTTTATAGTTCTTAGCTCTATACATATATATATATATATATAATCTTAGACATAATCTTGTAAATTTTGACATATGGTACCTTAGCCTCCATTTATAGTTTTGTGTAGTTTCCACTGAGGTGCTGGCAAGATAGCATCTGAAAAAGTTTGTTTGCTTGTTTTTTTATTGAAGAATTTTAGTCCATTTACCTAACAAATGAAAATCAACTTGGCCAGCTCTAATATTTTGGGGTCTCTCTTTCCTCAGAATCCTGTTAACTCATTTGCCTATTGCTGAGGAAAATGTTAAAAAACCCTGATATTATTTTTTCATTATACGTGACTTGTACTTTCTACTGTTATGCCTAAAGAATGATGTATTTTTATTGAAAACTCAATAATTTAACTAGGCATGTCTTGTTATTTATAATTCTATAACAGTTTTTCTTAAACGAATGTGTTTTTTAATCCCTATATTCAATTGTGCCATTAATTCAAGGAATATTGTTTTCTGCTTTACTTTTAATTATTTTTATCCTTATTGAGCTATGTTCTATAATTTAGCAATACATATTTT
Source organism: Mirounga leonina (assembly GCF_011800145.1). NCBI lineage: Eukaryota > Metazoa > Chordata > Mammalia > Carnivora > Phocidae > Mirounga > Mirounga leonina. Next base: position 38,647,568 of record NW_023270426.1, read on the forward strand.
CTTGTATCTATGCTCTTTCTCCTTCACATATTACATCTGCCTATCGCTTTGATCTCTTTGCTTATTTCTTATGTGTTCAAGGTGATTGTATTAATACTTTCTTCCTTGACATAATTTTAGTCCAGTTTATTCCATTGCTTAGTATTTCTAGTTCATATTTTTAGTTCAGTAAAAGTGATTTTTGGACCTCAGGTTTTTTGTTGAGTTCTGTACATTTTCTTTGCATTTTATTTTGGTGTTTTAATTCCTGGACTTCTGTCTCTCAATTTATTGAATTTTCCCTTTTATTAACCTCTTCTGCAGTGCAGTATTAATGAGGAATTTTCTTTTGTTCTTTAGATTATGTTTTATTTTCAACCCAGTTACTTTACCTGTGTTTTCTTTCCTCTCCCTATTTCTCGGACAAAGGGGTGCTGTTGTACTTTCCCAGTCCTGGACCATATCTTCAGTTTAATCCTGCTAAAGTGAGCAGATCTATTTGAAATGCGCATGAATCCTTCCTAATTCACTTCCCACCTTATCTGAAACCTGCTTATCTTCCCCTGAGGCAATGTGCATAATTACCAACAGTGTTCATCCCTGTTAACACAGCCTAACCACTTAGCTGGGGGCCAAGAGACTGAGAAGAGTTCATCTAGAGTTTGCATGGGATTTTTAGAAAAGCTCCACTTTTTCTTCAAAACATCTATAAAAACGTGCTTGTGTGTGTGCGTGCCTGCGTGCATCACAATGGGCACAAAAGCAGGATGCTACTCCAAGATGATAAACCCTCAGGTTGGAGATCACCTCTCTATTCCAGTTGAGAGTTACAGGCTTCCTTCAAAGACACTTTCCATTTTCCCATTCCACTTTTCCACTCCAGTGGTTTATTTTTTACCAGAGACAGAGACCTAACCAATAAATTCTGATTCACTATATCTGTGGTAGAGAACAAAATCTATAGTTTCATCAGACTGGGAAAGTTTTTAGTTGCTGTTTCTTTAAATATTTTGATGTCTCATTCCGTTTCTGGGATTCCAATTACATATTTTTGTAGCAAACTTGATATTGCCCTCCATGTCATGATGCTATTCATTTTTTTCAGTCTTTTTTCTTACTGTGTTTCAATATGGAGATTTATATTGATAAAGCTTTAAGTTCTGAGGTCTTTTTCCCCTGCAGTGTCTAGTCCACTGTCAATCCCATCCAGTGTGCTTCCATCCCAAGACAACATGTTTTCAACCTCTAGAAATTTGATTTGTGTCTTTTTTTAGGTCTTCTATGTCTTTATTATGCTCACACTTTCTGCTACCTTCTTGAACATATGGAATATATTTGAAGAGCCGTTTTAATGTCCTTGTGTATGAATTCTATCATCTTCTGCCTTTGGGGGTCTCTTTCTCTTGATCGATTTCCCCCTCATTATGGATCATATTTTCTTGTGTCTTTGCTTGCTAGGTAATTTTGATTAAATGTCAGAGATTGTAAATTTTATGCCATTGAGTATTGGAATTTGTTGTAGTCCTGTATTTTTAGGGATTTGTTCTGGGACACAGTTAATTTGAAACAATGCAAACCTTTTGAGACTTACCTTTAAGCTGTGTTAGACTGCCACAGAACAGCCTTTAGTCTAGAGCTAATGTGGTCTCATTACTGAGGTAATAATCTTCTGAGAACTTTACTTGACAACACATATGTTAAGAGGGGAGACGAACCATGAGAGACTATGGACTCTGAGAAACAAACTGAGGGTTCTAGAGGGGAGGGGGTGGGGGGATGGGTTAGCCTGGTGATGGGTATTAAAGAGGGCACGTTCTGCATGGAGCAGTGGGTGTTATACACAAACAATGAATCATGGAACACTACATCAAAAACTAAAGATGTAATCTATGGTGATTAACATAACATAATAAAATTTAAATAAATAAATAAATGAAAGGGGGCTTTCCATTTTTGTGAACTATTCCTTGCTCTGTGTGATCCTTAGACATTGTTCTACCTGTTCCTTTATATTGGTTCTTCCTCCAGCCTTGGGTAGATGTGCATGCATTTATCACCAGCACTTTGCTCTTGATGTAAGAGGAATCTCTGCAGATTTCCAGAGTACTCTTTCTCTGTTTAAGTTCCCCTCCATTTCTTTACAGGCTGGATACTCTCTAAGCAGTGAGTTGGGGCAATGGTAAGGCTTAATTCATTTGTTTTGCTTCTCTCAGGGATCACTCTTTTTTGTTGCCTGTTGTCCCATGTCTGAAAAAAGTTGCTTCGTACATTGGTTGTTTTGTTTGTTGCTTAAATCAGGAAGGTGAATCTGGTCCTTGTTGCATCACCATGTTTGGAAGCAGGAATCCTCTCATGACTGATACATTTTATTTATTTATTTATTTTTAAGATTTTATTTATTTGTCAGTGAGAGAGAGAAAGAGAGAGAGCGCACACAAGCAGGGGGAGTGGCATGCAGAGGGAGAAGCAGGCTCCCCGCCGAGCAGGGAGCTAAATGCGGGGCTCGATCCCAGGACCTTGGGATCATGGCCTGAGCCGAAGGCAGACGCTTAACGACTGAGCCACCCAGGCGCCCCATGACTGATACATTTTAAACAAAGGTTGCAAAGGGCATTTGTTTTTGACCCAAATATTAAACAGAAATGGTGGCCAAAAGTAAAACTGGTACCAAAGAGAAAAGTATCTGGGACTATCTTTAAGTCCTGCCAAAAGAAGAAAAGGAGGTTGCGGACCCTACCTCCCACAGGATGATCCAGCTCCTAGAGCTCCTTCTGTCCCTCAGTACTTAATTTCTCTTCGCCACCCTGTTTTTTTTTTTCCTCCTGAAATTCCACATGTAACTCTTACATATCTAACACATATGATAAGACAGACTGTCTATTTTTGGTGATAGAATCTAGAGAGAAAGGAGAACTCTTTATTCCCACTGTATTTGGTAGGACAGGGATTGTGCACCCTTAATTTCTGACTTTGCAGTTGCATGGAGAAGCTTTGGAGTCTTCCTTTGTAAATTGCCCAATATGTAATAGCTTAACTTGGAATTTTAGTCTTTCCCTTTCTGACAGGAAACTCTTAGGTCACACAGCATGCAAGGAAATTACCATTGTAATTCTGTCATCAGTAGAGACATGCTCTGGGAGCCATTTAAAGGATTAGAGCCACATCAGAACCTCATTTAAGCATAATTTATTTCCAAAGCTATATCACCTTGATTAACTAAATTAGTAGTTCCTTAAGAGGTCTCGGGGTTTTAAATGAGTCACTTTACTTGTAATGTTTTGCAATAAGACTTAATTTACTGGCACCTTCTCCTATAGTTCTGATTTGCTGATGTTTTCTAAAGTCCAAGAGAATGATTGGTTCATGGGGAAATGGCACTGCTTAGAAAATAAACTAGAACACAGCTTGTCTTTCTATGCTCCATCTGCTCAACCATGTCTTATTAAATTAAATTCTAGGAAAGCATCTCACTATGTTTTAAAATGCCACGTTGGACTCTGGAAATTAAAAATAATGTTATTGCCTTGAATGCTTTGTTGACATTTTAGTGTTAAAATATGAAGGTCTAAGTTCTAGTTAGAGAAACACTGACAGTAGGTTGTATAACACTTTATATTTGCACTCAAAAGCTAGGTATCATAACACTGGGTTTCTGAAGCAAGTTTAGACGTGGATGAAATTGGGCTCAGAGTAATGTCAGCCCCGATCCCAAATATGACCAACCCAGAGAGCAAGTTCTTAAAGAAATCACATTGCATGACCTCAAAGTATGTTCATAAGATATGGATCATTAATGATTTCAACCATGGCTCATTTTTGGTAAGTGACATGGTGATTAACAATATGGGCATTGGTCCCTTGATGCCTGAATCTGGGTAATAAACCTAACATAAAAGACACACACACACACTTAATAAGTGTGTCTTTTTTGAAACACTTAAGAAACAAAGCACTAGGAATTGGGGAGGAGAAAATGAGAGGATAGAAAATATCAGCATTTATACTCAACATTAACTCCTTAAACTAATGATGGCCAATTTTCTCTTGGTAGACTACCAGAAGCTATTCATAGTATGATAGCATCACAAAGCATTAGAGTCAAAATAAGTAATTAATGTCATCTAGTCCAATCTTCTCTCTTGACAAATGATATCCCAAGACTAGCCTAATATCAGCCAGATAAACATTAAAAGCAGTGGAGCTAAAAATCTAGGTCCTCTCTTTCCCAACCCAGGGTCCTTACTACCTCTGCACTAATGTTGGGGGAAGTGACTTGGTGAGGAACATGACAAATTAATCAGAGTGCTGATGATTACTCTTGTACAACTGAAGCAATAGCAGAAGTATCACTGGATGATGGGATTAAGGAAGAATTATTTCTGCTTTCTGCTATTCTATGTATTTCAATTTTTAAATCAACACAAATTAATTTTAATGTTGGCAAAATACAGATTTCATTTAAAATTCATTTAGCAAAGTTTTCATGGTACCCTTTACCCAAACACTTCAAAAAATACATTTGCAAAATAGTATTTATACTGTTTAGATGGAGATTTTAACAGAGTCCACAAAAAATATGTAATCTGAGACAAATTTGTAGCAAGTCCTAGAACTCAGATATGATTTCACCAGAGTAGCATTAGTATGCTCATTTTTTTTTTATTTAGGTTGTGTTTGCTGTGAGAGAGAGTAAATGTGTTTGTGCACATGTGCGTGTGTGTGCGTGTGTGCGTGTTGCTAGAGTTAGCTCAGAAGTTCTCATTCATGCAGTGTAAGGCCATCACATGACGCATGATGTGCATGTTCTGGCCAGATCTGTAGGAGCAATGCCTGGTAGTATAATGACTTACCCTTTCGGATTCTTCAGTTAATTCAAATGGCCACCAGAACACTATGACCTAGCCAACCCCTTATTATTTCAATGAAAATTTTGATTTGCTTTTTTAATATTAAGTAGTGGTTGTGACGGCTAATTTTATATATCAACTGGACTGGGCCACAAGGTGTCCAGATATTTGGTGAAATAGTATTCTGAGTATTTCTGTGAGGGTGTTTATCGATAAAATTAACATTTAAATTAGTAGACTAAGTAAAGCGGATTGCCTTCCTTAATGCCTAATGTGGACCCTCGTCTCATCCACATTAGTTGAAGGCTTACATAGAACAAAAAGGCTGATCTTTCCCTGAGTGAAAGAACATTTCCCACTTGGCTGCCTTAGAACTGGGACGTCACTTTTTTCCTGCCTTCAGACCTTAACTGGGACTTTGGATCTTTCTGGGTCTTGAGCTTGTTAAGCTTTACACAGGATCTACACAAATAGTTCTTCTGGGTCTCCAGCTTGCTCACTCACCCTGCAGATCTTGGGATTTGCCAGTCACCATAATCACATGAGCCATTTCCTGATAATAAACCTGTCTCCCCCTCCCTCCTCCCTCTGCCTCTCTCCCTCTCTATACATAGATGAAGAAACGGAGGCACAAAAGATTAAATGACTTATTTACCGTCATGTCACGAGTGAGTGATAGAACCCGGATTTAAACACTGTCTTCACAGTTCACTACACAAGGTTCAAAACCAAACAAAAACAGAGTCAGTTGCAAAGTGGCTGAAACTTCTACTTTGGCCTATGCCGTGACATTCCTAGTAGCTGTCATGTCTTTTTTCTTCTCTCATCGATAGGTAGTTATTGTATATCACTTTGGGAATAAAACATTTTCATCCAGTCTGGAAATCGATTCCCTTTAATTAAAGTCCTTGATCTATTTATATGTTATGTAATTATTAATATGGTCGGGTTTAATTCTATTTTCCATTTGTTTCAATTGTTTTTTGTTCCTCTGTTTCTGACTTCTTATGGGATAACTGAATATTTGTTTAGTTACGTTTTATTTCCTCTATTTGGCTTTTCCATTTAGCTCTTTGTGTTATATTTAGTGGGTGCTTCTAGTCCTTAAAATATGCATCCTGGGGCGCCTGGGTGGCTCAGTCGGTTAAGCATCTGCCTTCGGCTCAGGTCATGATTCCAGGGTTCTGGGATCCAGCCCCGCGTCGGGTTTGCTTCTCCCTCTCCCTCTGCCTGTGCCTCCCCGTGCTTGGGTGCTCCCTCTCTCTCTCTCTCTCTCTGTGTGTCAAATAAATAACTAAAATCTTTAAAAAAATAAATAAAAATAAAATAAAATATGCATCCTTACCTCACTACAATCCACTGAGATGTAAGATGGTACCACTTGATGTAAAACTAATAGACATGCAACACTTGAATTCCATTTAGCACCTCATCTTTTCTGCAACTATCATATATATTACATTTGCCTATGTTATAAATTCTAAAATACAATACTATTTTTTTTTTTGCTTTAGTCAAGTGTCTTTTAAATAAGCCAAGAGAAGGAAAAAAAAAAAAACAGATAAGTCACAGATTTACAACTTCCAGTGCTCTTTGTTTCTGTCCATAGATCTGAGTTTCATCTGATACCATTCTCTTCAGCCTGTAGAACTTCTTTTAGCAGTTTGCCTGAGACAGGTGTATTGGCACAATTTCTGTCAGCTCTTAATTATCTGAAAATGGCGCTTTCACCCTCACTTTTGAATTATAATTTGAATTATATTTTTGCTGAATCTTGAATTCTGTGTTGACATATTTGCTTTCACTATTTGAAAGATATTCTTTCATTGTCTTGCAGCCTCTGTGTTTCTGATGAGAATTAAATTGTATGTAAATTATCTTCTCTGGCATCATAGATCTTCTCATTGTCATCAGATTTTACAAGTTTGACTATGATGTTGCTACATGTGTTTGATTTTGTATTTACCCCACTTGGGATTTGCTAAGCTTCTGAATGGATAAGCTAATGTTTTCAAGAAATTTGGGAAATTTTTATCCATTATTTTTTCAAAAAAATTTGGGGCCATTTCCCCCCTTTCCTCTCTCCCTGGGATTGTTTTTACATGGCCAAGTTTTTTGTACAATCTACATGCTCAAAATGTTTGCTGAGTAATTGTTACTGAATGATTTTCCCTCCCGTAGAAGAATCCCCGCCTATGGGTTTGCTCCTTGTAGATAATGCTTTGCATTCTCCTGCCCTATTGTGTTATTTCCTACATGCCAGAGCTCCCTGCAACTCTCTCCGGAGTCCATGATGACAAACTTGACTTTCATTATGACATGTTAGTGGGGAAACCTTAGGAGGCAGCGCTGTACAACCCTGTGAACCTTTACTAAGTAGTTTAGTCTGTCCTTTACTCCATCACACCAGCTCTTGCCCGTGGCTCACCTGTTCTGAAACAAGTTAACTAGGCTATCCCTACCCAAATCTTGACATTCAATACCTTGAAGACAATGTATCAAATGTCATCTTCAAATACTGTGCCTAGTACCTGTCGGGATGTGTATTGCAGTAAGAAAACTCTTCGTAAGACAGAGACAATGATATCAGAGGAAAAGAGGGCAAGGGAGTTAAGAAATTAAACTTTAGGAAAAAAAATATTTATTTCCAAACATTACCCATGCAATTTCTACTGTCTACCAGGCACTTCACTAGATTCTACAGGGAGAACTAAAGATAAGTCTGAAAATCTTGAGTCTCAAACCAGTTAAAATTGGATGAAATAAGATGAAGCCCAAGAATTTTATATATTAAAAAATCTGTCCTCCAGACTCATCTTAGTTTACCAATTGTTCTAATGTACTTTCCTTTAACAATATAACTAATCAACATAAGCAACAGGAACACTTTCCCATGTGTGCAGAGACTTTTTAAGCTCTGGGGAAATGAAGCATTTTGAGAAATATGTCATTAGTTCACACGTACTTAGTAATCCTCAAAATTCCTCTGTGGTCTGCCTATTCATCCCTCCCCCCACCCCAATTCCTAAAAACCACTGATCTTTTTACTGTCTCCTCAGTTTTTCAGGATGTCTTATAGTCTGAATCATCCAGTTTGCAGGCTTTTCACATTGGCTTCTTTGCCTGAGTAATATGTATTTAAAGTTCCTTCATGTCTTTTCATGACTTGATGCAGCTCATTTCTCTTGAGTGCAGAATAATATTCCATTGTCTGGATGTACCACAGTCTATGTATCCATTCACCTACTGAAGGACAGCATGGATACTTCCAGATTTTGACAACTATGAGTAAAGCTTTTGTAAACATTTACGTGCAGGTTTTTGTGTAGACATAAGTTTTCAACTCCTTTTGGTAAATACCAGAGTGAAAGTGCTGAATCGTATGATCAGGGTATATTTAGTTTTTGTTAGAAACTGCCCAACTGTCTTCCAAAGTGGCTGTACAATTCTGCACTCCCACCAGCAAAGAATGACAGTTCCGATTGCTCCACATCCTCTCCAGTATTTGGTGTTGTCAGTATTCTGGATTTTGGCCTTTGTAATAGGTGTCTAATGCTATCTCATTGTTATTTTCATTTTCATTTCTCTGATGACATATGATGGGAGCAGATTTTCATATGCTTATTTGCCATCTGTGTAAATTTAAAAAAAAATTATTTATTTGAGAGAGAGCATGAGAGGGGGGAGGGTCAGAGGGAGAAGCAGACTCCACGCTGAGCATGGAGCCCGATGTGGGACTTGATCCCAGGACTCCACGATCATGAACTGAACCAAAGGCAGTCGTTTAACCAACTGAGCCACCCAGGCTCCCACTGTGTATCTTCTTTGATGGGATGTCTTTAAGGGCTTTGGCCTATTATGTAATCAGATTGTTTTCTTACTCTTGAGTTTTAAAAGTTCTTTGTATATTTTAGAAAATAGACCGTTACCAGTTATATCTTTGCAAATATTTTCTCCCAGTCTGTGGCTTTTCTTCTCGTTCTCTAGGGAATTTACTTTTCAGTCTGGTTGACTTATACTGGACTTGAAGTCAGCTAAAACCTCTAAAGCAAATGAATTCATAGAATATGAAGACTTTCTTAGCTAGAAGTCTTTCCTGGGATCCACATTTCACTAGAAAGTTTCCAGGACTATTCCCAGAGGCTACTTTCATACAAATTTAAGTAAGAATATAATGTCATAATGCAAGACTTGAAAAATATGACAAGATCATTTATTAGGTTTTTAATACCCTATAAAGGTGTAACAACAAATTTCTAAAACTTAAAAAAAAAAAAAAAAACTCCCGCATGGAAATCCAGAAAGCACTGTGTACTTGTCCAGTCTTTTGCAGATGGTGGGATTTCATAAGTTAGTAACAACAAAGATATTTTTTCTCCTTTTTTATCTTTTGTTTTTCACAGTAAGGACTTTTAAAAATAGCATAGCTCTACTGCCATGCACAGGAAAGAACATTTTATGGAATGAAGGCAAGAACATGTTGCCACCCCTCCCTGGGAAAGGGCAATCTGTGGGGGAGTAAGGGGACAGAGACAGATGACACTTGGACTGATCTGCTTGGGCTGCCACACCGCATATGACAGGCTGGGTGGCTTCAACAACAACTGAAATTTATTTCTCACTGTTGCTAGAAGTCCAAGATCAAGGTGACAGCAATGCCAGTGTCTGATGCAAGCCCTCTCCTTGGATTTCCGATGACCAGCCTGTCACTGTGTCCTCATATGGCAGAGAACAAGAGAGCTCTGCTATCTCTTCTTCTTCACAAAATGTCACCAGGCTTACTGAATTACAGCTCCACCCTTATGACCTCATTCGACCTTTATCACCTCCTCACAGGCTCTATCTCCAGATTCAGTCCCTGGGGGCTTCATGAAACACAGTTCAGGGCATGGCGACATCTTGTCAACCAACAGAGATGACTGGGGGAAGGCAAAATATTACATTTGAGACCTTTTCATTACAATTCAATATAAACAAGTGAGAAGGTAATGGCACAAATGAAAAAAAAAAAAATTATTCTGTAAAAATGGTGAAACAATCCAGGCTCAGTCACTATCAGATGAAGCAGAAAGTCACACATTTAGAATATAAAAGTATATCATCATGGCTAAGATGAGTGTAAGCTGCAAAGGGCAATGTGCTGCATGTGAAGAAGCCAGATGCTCCATGATTTTCTCTCAGAGTTTTATAGGTAGTCCGAGTTATAGGTTATAGCTAATTATCCAAAAGTCAGAACTGCATGACTACTCAGATCTGTGTAAATACACCATCCCTCAGCCCATATATGTACCTTCTGTTGTAGAGACTGCAGGGACAAAAGGGCTTACAGGTGAGAGGAAGTGGGGAGAACTGAAGGGAAAGAGAAGAAGGGAGAAAAGAAGAGCATTACCTTCCCAGCAGCATAAACAAAGTCATTTTGTGGAGGCAACAGAATTGTTCACGATTACTAAATCATGGACTGTGACCTTGTAGGACCAGAATACAGCTGCAGTGACAATTATTAAATAATGGGGAGAATGATTATATATTTTGGCCCAAAACTAAATATATTCATAATGATTTTTGAAAGTCAACAAATTCTTTGATTCTTCTCTGAAACGGAGAGTCTAATTTCTCTCCCTTTGAATGAAAATCATGCTTAGTGATTTATGAAATAGGCCGTGGTGGAAGTAAAAGTGTGCGACTGCCAAGGCTGTGTCACCAAAAGCATGTGGATATATCCTCCTCCTCTCTCAGATCCTTCACGCTGGCGGAAGCCAGTTGTCATGCCAAGAGGACACACAAGCAGCTCTGTGCAGAGGTCTGTGTGTCAAGGGACTGAACCTTCTCCCAGCGGTCAGGTGGGGGTGGCATCTTAGAAGCACATCCTCCTGCCACGGTCAAGCCTTCGGATGGGGACACCCGGCTGACATCTTAACTGCTCCCTCATGAGACACCCTAAGCTAGCACCAAACAGCTAAGCTCTTCCTGCACACCCCACCTACAGAAACTAAAATAATATATGTTCTTCATTTTAAGCTAATTTGTAAGCTGCTAAATTTATTAAGTGAAATAATACATGTCTATTGTTTTAAGCTGCAGTAATATAAAGCTAGATTAGCTTTACATAATATATATTACCTAATAATATATAATATATATAATAATATATATTATTCTAATGACACATAATATATATATTATATATTATCTAATAAATATATATTATATATTATCTAATTATATATATTATATATCTAATTGATGTATTTTGTAGCTAATGATATATCTAATAGCTAATAACTAATATAATATCTAATGTTCAACAGAGGGAAGATCAACTGATTCTTGAATAGCAAGTGCGTTGAGTAGGGTTCCATTTGTTTTTCTATTATCAACTATACTCATGTTTCACTGAACTCTTTCTTCTGCCTTCAGCCCTGTCAATGGTGCCTGTCAGTAAATAAAAAGGTGATTAAATTTAATGTCATTGAAATTTTTGCCTTTCATTTTTTATAATAGGAACCTTGTCCCAGTAATTGAGAATCAAGTCACAGAGCAAAAAAAAAAAATCAAAATCCATACTAGAAAAAGAATTATTTCTCACCCCCCTCCCTGGGAACTAATTCTGTCCCTGGCCACAGGAAATCTTAGGACCTTGAAGACCATAACTTAGAGAATCAAAAACCAGGCGACCTGACTTCTGCTTCTGCCCTAATGTTGGTTTTGAGCTTGATTAGGCTGTCCTCTTATTCCTGCCAGCCAAACCCTGGCTATCCTATTCTTCCTATTATATAAGTCTTTCCTTTGGTTTCTTGGATGATTCCCCAGTCTTTATGAGACTAAAATAGACACAGTTCTGCTCCTAAAACCCAGTAACTGATCCCCAATAATCATTGCTGTCCTTCTCTAATGTCAACTCCTGACCTCCCTGAATTTCTGCCTGCTGTCTATTCCTCAAGCTATCATTTGTTTGGGGGTTAATCCAATCTCCCAAATCTTTCTCATTCCCATGCAACCAGATCTTAAACATGGGCCACAGTCTCTTATTTCCCTCCTACCTCCCTATTCCTTTTCTTTAAGGCCCAATGCCTCAAATCAACAACCTTTGAATAATTTCCCTTACTAAATATGTACAGGTTTATTTGGTTGTTTTTTTTTTAATTTAATTTTCATCTGCCAATAATAAGCTTCGTTTCAATTTTCTAGCATACAGTTCTCATGAGAAAGTTACATCTCCCCAGGTAACTGTATTTGTTCCTTATTATTTGTTTTGTCTTTAGTTAGGTTATAACCAAATTCAATAATTTTATGGTTGGGAGAATTACTGGAAAAGACAGCAAATATTCCATATATCTTCAGATCCATTGGAAATTCAAAATATTGTCAATTGGGGAGTTGCAAGGTTATAATTTGAATTGCTTATTTCAAATTAATATTTATTACCTTACACAAGGTCCTAAGATGGGTTCTGTTTGTTCTAAGTACTTAAAAGGCATTATCCCTTCTGTTAATTTAGAATTTCTTTTTTTTCATTTGCAACGACGTGGATGGACCTGGAGGGTATTATGTTGAGCGAAATAAGTCAAACAGAAAAAGACATGTATCATATGACCTCACTGATATGAGGAATTCTTAATCGCAGGAAACAAACTGAGGGTTGCTGGAGTGGGGGGTGGGGTGGGAGGGATGGGGTGACTGGGTGATAGACACTGGGGAGGGTATGTGCTCTGGTAAGCGCTGTGAATTGTGCAAGACTGTTGAATCTCAGATCTGTACCTCTGAAACAAATAATGCAATATATGTTAAGAAAAAAAAAGAAGAAGAAGGTAGCGGGAGGGGAAGAATGAAGCGGGGGAAATCGGAGGGGTAGATGAACCATGAGAGACGATGGACTGTGAAAAACAAACCGAGGGTTCTAGAGGGGAGGGGGGTGGGAGGATGGGTTAGCCTGGTAATGGGTATTGAGGAGGGCACGTTCTGCATGGAGCACTGGGTGTTATGCACAAACAATGAATCATGGAACACTTCATCTAAAACTAATGATGTAATGTATGGGGATTAACATAAGAATAAAAAAAAATAGAATTTCTTTTTTTTTAAGATTTTACTTATTTATTTGAGAGAGAAAGTGAGCACAGAGGGAGAGTGAGAGGGAGAAGCAGACGCCCCACTGAGCAGAGAGCCTGAATTGGGGCTCAATCCCAGGACCCTGAGGTCACGACCTGAGCCAAAGGCAGATGCTTACCCGACTGAGCCACCCAGGTGCCCCTAATTCAGAATTTCTTAATTTCGGTATTTAGGTGGGGAGAGACATAATAGGCAACCTATTATTTCTGTAAGTATGTCCACATGAATAGACATGCTAGCAAAGTATAGATCAGCTTTGGGGAGTGAGTTTTAGATTCAAGTAAATGCCCAATCAAGAAAGACTGTCAGTCCATTGAAAACATTTGTGACATCAAAATAGATATTGGTACAGGTATGTCTCAGGGCAAAGAGAGGAAAAGGAGTGGGGTGAGGTTCATTCATTCATTTATTAAGTACCTAATATGTACTATGTGCTAAGCACTGTGGTAGGTCTTTTCCATAAGGGAAGAAAACATTTATTTCAGAACTCAAAAGACTTACTACCTGTGGTAAGTAGTCTAACCAGGAGTGAAGCTGAAATATTCTGATTACAGTTAGATGCATTATCTGCTGTTCCACTGACCCTTTTCGTTGCACGAAGTAAAAACAAAACCAAAACCAAACAAAACAAACAAAATATGAAAGATAAGATTGTTTTTTTTAAGGCAAGGGAACAGCAGAGACTAGGTAAAATAACAAATAATCACAAAACAGAGGAAATTTCTACATAGGACATATGATTAAATGGCATCAGGAAAGCCTATATTAACCCACATCTGCCCTTGAAAAGCACCTCAGTTTCCTGTGTTTCTAAAGTCCTTCTTAGGGCACAGGAAAGTAGGAGGAATAATCCACTCCCTGCCTCAGATTTCTGCTTGTCTAAATTAGAGGAACCCCTGACTTCTTGTATATAATGGGTAGAAACAACCAGACGTTTTTCCATTTCTCAGTTGCTTTTCCTGTGTAAGAAGTGGTTTATCTGATTGATGAGGCAGTAAGAGTATGACTTCTGTTCATTCTTATTTTTCTATCAGGCAGGGTTATATGCTAAAGGTATTTATGAATATATGGCCTCAGGCTCCCTGTCCCAGCTCTTGGCAAGAAGAGACAATTCTCCCTGCAGCTGGCTGGATAAGCATTCTCTGCAAACTGATACTTCCCACGCTCAGATGGGTCTCCAGCTCAGAACTTGGTGATAGGCCGAGGAACAGGGGGTAGAGAAAGCACTAGGAAACCCATTTTGCCACGACATTCAGGCTAAATTCTCGAGTTCAGCTTTACGGGCAATAAATTGAATATGCTAGTCCCTATTTATCCCCTGTGTGTGTTTGTCAGTGGGTCTAGTGTATTATCAGTTATCTTCCTCAAGCCACAATAAGAAGGCTTTAGCTCAAATGAAACTTCTGTGTGGGAAGGGTGTCTAATGAAACTTGAATGTTCCATTAATTCCTTGGTTTTAATGGGTATATGATTTTCCTACTGAGAACGGGGCCCAGGGGTTGTACAGGTGACCTATTGGTGGGGCAGAGGGCAGGGAAGGCAGGGTGCTAGTAGTGCTCGGGAGGGCACACTGGGCCTTGGGGGTAGTGGAGAGCCAAGTTACCGAATAAGAAAAGGAAGATACACAAAAGGAGTGGAAAGACACTAAAATCACAATTTACCATCAATATATTTTTTTCTAGGAAAGCTCTTATTTTAAGTAATAGCTAGCATCTCTATTTTTTAAAGATTTTTTAAACAGATTTATTTATTTATTTGACAGAGAGAGAGAGAGGGAGAAAGCGAGAGTGAGCAGGGGCAGGGGCAGAGGGAGAGGGAGAGAATCTCAAGCAGACTCTCCATCAAGCACAAAGCCCAAAGTGGGGCTCGATCTCCCTATCTCACAACCTTGAGATCATGACCTGAGTTGAAACCAAGAGTCAGATGCTTAACTGACTGAGCCACCTGGGCACCCATAGCATCTCTATTTACTAGATGCTTAGAGAACTTTGTATAGAGGAAAATCCATAAAAAACAAAACAAAACAAAACCTGTATGGAGAGATAAAAATAACGACTTATCACAAAGGGAGAGTTGCCCCCCAACAGGAAACAAAAAGGAAATAAATAAAACTTTAAGGAGATTATTTTAATTTCTTCCAAAGTTTTCTCTTTGCCAAACTTATTTACTTGCATTTAGACAGAGAATAAGCATTTATTTTTTACAGATTTTACCCTGAGGATTAGATAGGTTAAGTAGTTTACCTAAAGTTATTGTTCAGCACTGGTGAACAAAGGACACCAGAGTTTGCTCCATCACCCGTGCGGAATAAGAGATCCCCCACCACGACTACAGTCATTGCCCTGGAAACCTGAGATTGTGGCTACCACCTTTCCAGAATGTATTCTCCTCAGCTTCTGCTTCTTTGTCTAATTAGCTCCTATTTCAAAAACTAGAGTGGGTGCATCTTATTTGGTTGAGCCTAGATCACATGCCCACCCTCTAAATTCAAGGGAGGCAAGTATCTGGAACTTTCGATCCTGACAGAGAGAGAGAAACTCTGCCTCCCCACAAGACTGATCTAGATAATCAGGATGGTTCCAGATTACTGGCACCCAAATAATGCAAATATCCATTATAAGTAATGAATAAATAAAAAGCTTACTCATTCAGTTATACCAACCACATTTCCAAGGCTCGACAGACGTACATGGCTATTTGCTTCCATATTGGACATTGTAGATCTAGAATATTTCCATCATCACAAAAACTTCTATTGAACAGTACCGGCCTAGACAAAAACCTTTCATTTTATTAATATGCAAAGCCAGGCCCCTGGAGGCTAACTGATTTATCAAGGTGCCAGAGCCAGCTAGTGTTCAGTTCAAAACTAGGTATCAAATTTCCTGTCTCCTTTTTTATTCCTCTAGCCATCACAACTTACTGTCTTTCACATTACAGTTGTAAATGTGATGTTTGTTTTGGCTCATTTCTCCAATTTGTCAAAAGCTGCTGATTCCAAAGACTGTGTTTTATTGTATTAATATGAAGAACTGGAAAGCTTCCATGAAAAGCTTTTATGGTTCTAAAGACAGTTATTAGCAGAGCCTGGATATCACAAGTGTTTTCTGACTCAGGCTTCAGATGATCGGTTGCATAGAATATTGAGCGAATAATCTCAAAGTTTTTCCTTGAGCCAGTTACAGAAAGGAGACAAAGGTTAAAGGAAAGACCCTCGTGCCTCCCTAGCACAGATCATGGAGAGTTTAGATGCCTTGCGGGTATCTGCCCAGCGGCAGATGCATTTTCAGCCAGGCAACAAGTTGATCTCTGACGTGGAATGTGGCTCTTCAAACAATTCCCAAAGGCTAACAGTAGCTAAAGAACCAGATCCAAGAGAAATATTTACTCCCACACCCACTCAAGACGCCGGCTCTCTTCCTGCTTGGAGATGCACTTAACTGCACTGCTAACAACCGAGAGCACCCAGTCTCTCCTCCGCCGGCGCTGTGGGTGCTCAAAGGAAGGCACGGACTCCAGGGAGATGCACACGCTCTTCCTCCCAAACCCAGACTGGGTATCTTCAATCCAGAGTTGAGACGCTACTCCTCACACTCCCTGGAATAAATTATGATCGTTCAAAAAAACTCCGTTTTCTCTCTCCAAGCAGCACACAGAACAATGCTGAAGGAAGGTGGTGAACAGCATACACGGCCTCTGACGGCTGAAGCAGAATATTGAAACAGGCAATACGTCCAAGTCAACTGAAAAACAGGCAGATAGCCTAGCTGATCTTTCTAGACTCAGCCCCCTCTAGCTCCTCCCAAGTACTGAGTTGTGCCTTTTTCCTACTTTAGAAGTATTCACTAGGGCCTGCTGGGTGGCTCAGTCGGTTAAGTGTCTGCCTTTGTCTGGGGTCATGATCTCAGGGTCCTGGGCTCCTTGCTCACTGGGGAGTCTGCTTCTCCCTCTGACCCTTCCCCCCTCCCCTTTCCCCTGCTCATGCTCTTGTGCCTCTATCTCAAATAAATATACAAAAATCTTAAAAAAAAAAAAAGTATTTTCTATCCATTTCTTTAATTCTTCTTATTATCCTGTAATTGTTAAAAATTTTTGTTCCCCATTATTTATTAAACCACTTGAGGGCAGGGAATGAGTCTTATCCTCTTTTATTTTCCTGCTATCTATTCAATACTATTTGTGAGCACTACTCTAAGCTAGACACTGTCCTAGGCTCTGAGTATACAGCAGAGAACAAAACAATTTTCAAGGTATCCTAGAACTTATATTGTAGTAATGGCTAAATACACAAAAAAGAGTAAGGATGGGGCACCTAGGTTGCACAGCTGGTTGAGCATGCAACTCTTGGTTTCAGTTCAGGTCATGATCTCAGGGTCGTGAGATCGAGCCCCGCATCGGGCTCCACACTCCGTAAGAAGTCTGCTTGAGATTCTTTCTCTCCCTCTGCCCCTCCCCCACACGTGCATGCGCGCTCGCTCTCTCTCTCTCTCACACACACATACACACACTAAATAAATACATCTTTTAAAAAATGGGTAAGGAGGTGAAGAATCATGGGAGGCTTCTATTTTAGGGAGGTATTTCAGGTGATATAATGGTTGAACAGAAATCTGAATAAAATGAAGAAAGAAACCATGTCATGTCCGTGTGCAGAGGAAAAGCTTTCCAGGCTGAGGGAGCAGCAAGTAGCTGCTTCAACATATATTCACTAAATAACACAGTTACTTGTTACCTGGGAAAGAGACAGGAGAAGAGGAGGATCCCGTGGGCAAGCAGATAGATGAATGACGTATGCTAAGACTAAAACCATGAACGTGGAGAAGGGTCTTACTAGCCTACCCACAAGCCCCCGTCAATCCTGCTTCATGGCACCTCTCACATCTGAAGGGCTCACAAGCTTTGTTCTTTGTAACACCACATAAACACCTCACCGCAAGGTCTGTAATACCCTCTGTGCACCTCAAATATCCAAGCCTATTTAAGCTCACTCAAATGCATGTAGTTAAAGTCTAGGAACTGTCAAAAAGTCATTCCCACAGCCCATGCTATCTCCAGCCCCCTCAATGGAAATTGAGTGTAAGACGAAGCATTTTTCTACGTAATGTGGTGAATTCCCTCAGCAAATCATGCTGGAAGCTAAAAAACATAAGCCAACTTCCACTTCAACTGGAAAATCAGGGAAGTTTACCTTTATAAGCTGATTTGTTATAAATTATTATCTTACTATCTTCTGCTATCTTTTGTTCCTCAGTATGCTGTAAATCCCTCAGGACAATTATCACATATTATTACTGATTGTTCCTTGACTGGTGCAGTAGGCAGTCACTAAGTGTTTACTGAATGAATGACACCCTTAAGAAATAGAGTCCTGACTGAGACATCAAAGTGGGGGATCTGGGGAGGGCAAGGAACAGAATGAGGTTACTGGAGATGAAGAAAAAGAGCCTCATGAAAAAAACGGGGCACAATCTATCTGGAGCTGGCTGCATGTGTATGTTTTAAATATTTACTCTGAGGTACTAATGTTAATGTCGATCACAAAATGGAATGGAATGAAATATTTAAGGTAATGCTGTAAGCCTTGCCCCCGGCAAAGTTGTCAAGCATTTGAAATATATCTGTTTTCTACTGGCTAATACTCATTCTGACATCCTGTTGACGTCACGTATGAGATTCAACCCCCTGTATCTGAGTCCAGACACGTTGCTTTATAAACACACACACACAAAGATGATAGTCACATATGTATATGACATAAAATATGATATGAAAAAAAATATATATATATTCCAACCAATCTTCTATCACTGCTGCTGCTTCTGCTGGCCCAAGCCATTACCTGCTCTTGGGTTATTGAAACAGCCCCCCACCCCATGTGTTTGATAGCCCACTTCTGCCCTTGCCTGCTCATTCCTCCGCTCACAGTTGTCCAGTGGGTAACAATCAAAGCCCTTACAATGGCCTATAAGGCCCTATGCTGTGTGCCTCTCCTTCCTTTTGACCTCCTCTCCCTCTACTCTTCCCTTTCATGACTCTGTCTCTGCCACACAGCCCTTCTTGCTGATTCTTGAACATTCCAGATACATCTCCTCCATCAAAAATGTTTTTCTTCTCTCCCATTCTGTTCAAGACAACTCAAATGTCATTGTCAGAGGATTTTATCCCTCTGTAAAAATGATAACTTACCTTCCCCCTATGTCACCCCCACTGCAATGTTTGGACCTCCATGACTTCCTTGCCCTATTTCATCTTTCTCCGTAACACTTAACACTGTCTGACATACTAAATATCTATTTGCTTGTTTTGTTCATTATCTATCTTCCTTCACAAGATTATAAGATCCTCGCATCCAGATTCTATCGTTTCATTCTAGATAAATGTGTGTTCATAAATGAATGAATGTTAAAAAGATAAGGAAGTAGGAGTAGAGCTTTTAGACTTTATAGTTGAGACAACAATAACTCATGGTACAAAAAGAATCAAAGAGGTAAAGAGATTATAATGATGGTGATGATGAGAATGATGACAGGGCTGAGACTGATGATAGAAAGCACTCTTCAGAGATCTTTCCTGAAGCAATGTCACTGTGTGCAATGCCTCATTGAATTCTCCCCCAACCATATGCAGGTTCTGTTCTTATCTCAATTTATAGATAAGGAAACTGAAACTTTAAGGAGTTAGATAACTTGCCCAGGAACACAGGGATGGTCAATGTTAAGACCTATGATTTTTAACTCCTGTCTCCAGAACCTGTGTTACTAACTGCTAATCTGACATCTCTAAAATAAGCCTGGTGCTGTGCTAGGGCCTGCCACAACAACACAAAGCACAAAACAACACCACTGGAAGATTTCCTAAGGCAATATTCCAAGAATAAAACCAGACTCATGGAGGTAATAAACAGACCTCTCGATTATAATGAAAACCGATAATCCTGATTCATTGAGTCATACTCAATAAGAGGAAACAAATACAAGCAAATACAAGCAATACAGAGGTAACTAAAATACATATAAGAGAAAATAACTCTCCAGATCGTACTTATTTTGTTCTCGGTCTCTGCTATCTTTTAAGCTGTTAGTAAACCAATCATTTTTTTTTTTTTACTTGTCTTTGTGAGTAACTCTTAAGTTTGCACTGTGTTTCTGTCATATTCAGTTTCTTCATGAAATATGCCAATGTGGCTTCTTGTTCAGCTAAAGTCAATGCCATTTTTCCGTAGCCACTTTATTCTTGTACGGCAAGTCAGGGCTATTGCCATCTACAAAGTAAGCGGGTGAGAATTGCTTTGTTTTGTTCAGTTTCACACTGAGAAGGTTAGTGTGAAAAATTTAAAGGGGCAAATCCTTTTTTTTTTTTTTAAGATTTTTATTTATTTGAGATAGAGTGAGAGCAAGAGAGATCACAGAGAGAGAGGGAGAAGAAGATCCCCCGTTTAGCAGGAAGCCCGATGTGGGGCTTGATCCCAGGACCCTGGGATCATGACCTGAGATGAAGGCAGACACTTAACCAACTGAGCCACCCAGGCTCCCCAAAGGGCAATTCTTCTAATGAAACCTTTTCTGCTTAGTAGAATAGCAGTTTTTAAAATTAACTGCTACTGGTGCGATGTATCAAGATGAACACTCTCACGCTGTGTAACTATAAACATAAATTGATATAACCTATCTGGAAAGGAGTGTGACACCCTGTTCTAATCTATTAATCTAATAATTTAACTTTGGCAACTCTAGTCCAAGGCTATATTTGAAACAGAAAAAAGAAAAATCTGCACAAACATGTATACTTTGGCTTACGTATCAGAGAAAAATATTAGCAATAGGAGTATTTACAGTAATTATTGTAAATATTTCTATTTATAGTAATAGGAGACTGGTTAAGTAATTATATTACTTAAGATAAAATAGCACACTGCCACTGAAAGATATACTTCATAAGTATATATGTAAGTATATATTCATAAGTATATATTCACATGGGAAGCATTTATGCTGGGCTGCTCAATGGAAAAAAACTAAAGGATTCTAAATTTTATAGAGAGTTGAATTTCAACCATGTAAAAATATGCCCAGAGAAAGGGGTGGGGTGCAAAAGAAACACAGGAAGTTGTCTCTGGGTAATAAATGTCAGGTGATAGTTATCATGCTGTACCTTGCATTTCAAAAGCAGTGTATTGGGACGCCTGGGTGGCTCAGCTGTATAAGTGTCTGCCTTTAGTTCAGGTCATGATCTCAGGGTCCTGGGATTGAGCCCCACAACAGGCTCTCTGCTCAGCCGGGAGTCTGCTTCTCCCACTTCAGTGTGCTTTCTCTTTTTCTCTCTCTCTCAAATAAATAATAAAATAAAACCTTAAAAGTTAAACAAAAACAGTGTATTATATGCAACTGATGAATCACTAAATTCTACCTCTGAAACTAAAAAAAAAAAATGGATGACTTATTTACATAACTTAAAACAGTTTACTTTTTTTTTTTTTAAAGATTTTATTTATTTATTTGAGAGAGAATGAGATAGAGAGAGAGAGAGCATGAGAGGGGGGAGGGTCAGAGGGAGAAGCAGACTCCCTGCCGAGCAAGGAGCCCGATGCGGGACTCGATCCTGGGACTCCAGGATCATGACCTGAGCCGAAGGCAGTCGCCCAACCAACCGAGCCACCCAGGCGCCCCAAAACAGTTTACTTTTTATCGGAGGAAAAAGGTGAATAGAAAATGCAACACGGCTAAAATTCCAAGACATAATTTGATCATAGTCTCTTTCTACCATACTTTCAAATGAGTGAGAACACACTTTCAATAGAAAAGTTTCCCTTTCTCTGACCCTGAGATAAACAAGTAGACAATGCACTGTACTTGTTTTTTTGTTTGTTTGTTTGTTTTTAAAAAGAAGGAAGGAAAGAAAGAAAAAAGGGAGGGAGGGAAGGAGAGAAGACAAAAAAGGCATTTTTTTAAATTTTATTATGTTATGTTAATCACCATACATTACGTCATTAGTTTCTGATGTAGTGTTCCATGATTCATTGTTTGCATATAACACCCAGTGCTCCATTCAATATGTGCCCTCTTTAATACCCATCACCAGGCTAACCCATCCCCCCACCTCCCTCCCCTCTAGAACCCTCAGTTTGTTTCTCAGAGTCCATAGTCTCTCATGGTTCATCTCCCCCTCTGATTCCCCCCCTTCATTTTTCCTTTCCTGCTATATTCTTCTTCTTCTTTTTTAATGTATAATGTATTATTTGTTTCAGAGGTACAGGCCTGAGATTCAACAGTCTTACACAATTCACAGCACAAACTCAACACCCAAAGAACAAGTGGAAAAAAGGCATTTTTTGACAAAATGGAGGGGTCATGTGTTCTCCACTGGTCTGTGAATCTGAGAAAGAAACCAAACTTCTTTGCACTTTGGTTCTTCCAAAAAAGGGAGTAATACTAAATTTTGGTGCAGTGGTTAAGAGCACAAACACTGTAACTTCATTTTAAAGCTAGGCTCTGAGGCTATATGGTCTCAGTTCAAATCCAAGCTCTACCACAGACCAGCTGTATGACCTTGAGCAAGTTAATTCATCTTTCTTTCTCAATTTTTGTTCGGCAAAATTAGGTTAAGAAAAAGCCATTAGATTCCTGAAACTTAATGTTTTTAGAAAAATATAATGTGCATAATAAGCCTTATAAAAAATGTTAACTTTTGTTTTTAACCTCACACAATAATGGATAATAACTCACATTTACTTAACATGTCAGTTACCCTCTTCCAGTAGCCTTCTCTTACAGTTGTATAGGTCAAATTCAACATGGGTATTATTGGGCTTGAACCAAGGTATCGGCTGGGCTGCATTAATTTCTAGAGGCTCTAGGGGAAAATATGTTTCCTTGCCCTTCTCCAACTTCTAGAGGCCACCGACATTCCTTGGTACATGACCCATTCCTCCACTTTCAGTGTCAGTAACCACAAAGTTGAGTCCTCCTCATGCTGCCCTCTTCTGTTTTCTGCAGCCAGAAAAGGTCCTCTGCATTTAAGGACATGTGTTGACTACATTGAGACCACAACAATAATCCAGGATGACCTCCCCTTCTCACTGTCTTTAACCTCAACCACATAGGCAAAGTCCCTTTTGCCATGTAAACTAACATATTCACAGGTTCAGTGGATGAAGGCATGGACATCTTTAGGGCCATTTCTCTGCCTACCGCACCTTCCCATCCCATACAAATATAGATATACAATGCAAGCTATACATGCAAAGATCTTACCATAACTTTCTCTTTCATTTCCATATAATAAAGCAATTTCATAATGCCACAGTTTTAGCTAGAATAAGAATAAAGTATTTTTGTCTTAATCATTATCTGTAAGGGAAAGAGAAACTCCACCTTTTTGCCATAGCCATTTCTTATGGCAACACCAAAGCAGCAGCTGTATTTTATGATCTTATTTCCAAGATTTACTGGACTAAAAAAAAAAGAGAGATGATCCTTTAGCCTTCTCCAAGACTATGATAATTGTTCTGCTTTTGCTTCTTGAGGCAGGTAGCCAGGGAAATCCCTAACAATGGACAGGAGAGGTTGCTCTCCATTCCTGAGTGATGCTTTCTCCAACTATCTCCTGTTATTTGAGGCACAAAACTCTCATCATGATATAGTCCCCATTCTTAAGGAAAAGGATCATTTAAAAAATATAAATATGTTATCTGAGATGATTAAAACAGTCATTAATACCTTGACCCAACTGCCCTTAGAGAAGGGGGAAATAGGTAGTGGGAAAATAGGAAATGATGTGGAAAAGATGTGAAGAAAGGATTATCAAAGTGCAGTTGCTTGTAGACTCTGTTAGACCCACTGAAGGCACCGCAGGAAACTGTGGAATCTGATGGAAGGAGGGGACTTTAAGAAATACACATCATGAATTCAATATATTGTCAGAGAGAGAGGAGGGTGCTCTACATGCTCCCCTTGGGCCTCATTAAGTTGCCAGAGGTTAGTGCAATGGCTGCCCCTGTGCATGAAATCCTCCTTGTGGGGACTCTGCAGACCGTGCAACCGTTATGGGTGTTAACAAAAGCAAAAGACACTCACTAGTCGCCATTCTGTGCTAGATACCAGCTTCGACTTAGGCAAGTTGCTCTTCCTTTTTAATCCTCAACTTCTATGTGTATACAATAGGATTAAATTACCTGCCTCGAAAAGTACTGTGAGCATTATATGAGGCAATTTATCAGAAAATACCCTGTCCAATTAAACATTTGGCACAACATGTTTGGATGACAGGAGATGTTCCTATATTTTCTCATCTCCATACTATGTCCTCAAACTCACTGTGAACATAATAATTTATGTTCTATGATACATGGTTTGTGTAGTCTTGAGAAATCACCATTACCACCAATAGAAAAAATGAAGGGAGAAAGAAAGGAGGGAGGGAAGGAAGGAAGGAAGGAAGGAAGACAAGAAAAAAGAACACAGAAAACTATAGATAAAAAGGCTAAAAGGCATACTTATTTTTTTCCTTAAAGCAAATTTGTATTTGTACATAGAAAGGTTTCATGAAAAAGTTTATAGGCAGAAATGTGGTGTTCTTGCTTTCGAGTACAATTTTATGTTAGTTTATAGCCCCCAAATACTACTTAATTTAGTACTTTAAGCAAAAGCTCTTTTGACAGTAGAAAGGCCCCTGCATAAGTGTCATGGGCCATATATATCATATCCAATTCCATGGCACATCACACACACACACAAACACACACACACACACATCATTTTGGGTTGTGTCAATGTGAAGCAGTGGAAAGAATCATGGATGGAGTCAGAATACCAATTTGTTACCTCCCCAGGCAATAGATTTTTGTGTGCCCCTGGACAAGTCACTCAGCCTCTGTGGACCTCAATTTCCTTATCAATAAAACTGGAAGCTGGTATAGATCATTCTTCACTGTAAAAATGCAGTCCTTTCATGCCAAAACCAATTTGTAAACTGAATTCATTTTTCAAAGCAAACAGTGACAAGCTCCCAAGGTGAACATTATAAATGTAACTGAACTTGAGCACATAATGAGGAAGTCATAAGTAATGAGAGAATAATAGATTTACATTACACCTTCATATTTCTGATTGTCTTACTACCTCTAAATGATCCCCAAAGTATAATAATTAGCAACATTTAAAATAAAATAGAATGAAGGCACCTATTGCTTCCTCTCATGATAATACCCACTTCCCACCTGGGAGGGCTCCTTCTCCACATGTCCCACCCTCCCAGAGTACATAGATCAAAGGTTTTTGAGAATACCTGGGGATTTATCCCAGCAGCACCAATGCAAAACTCCACCTAAGCCACCCACCCCTTGATAATATTTTGACCACCCCAAAATACCATGATTACCTTTTGTTCACAATTCTTTACCTGCATGTTTTTGCAGACTCCTTCAATATTACATGAGAGTCTAAAAAGAAACCACATCATTCATCTTTAACAACAGGGGCTAATACACATTGTTTTGTAGCCCTCCAGAGTGTTTTATGTACAGTCAAGTTTGGCTATTATCACACAAGTTAAAAAAGGAAATTCACTGACCACATTGAGTTGGTCAGAGCAAAGCAAATACATCAAATTTTTGTAACCCTGTCAGATTTGGCTGTGCAAATGCATATGCTAAGTCTCTCCGAGTCTCCTTTGCTGAGTTACAATTCAGATTTTCAAAGGACACAGCATTTAACTAGATGCATATCATTTTCACAGTCTTCACATAGTTCCCTTAACTGGGACCTTTTGATTCAGCTTCAGCAATTCGATGACAGTGATAAAGTGAATATAAGTTACAGCTCTTTGAGTTTCTTCCTTACAAAATTTTATTGTGAAAGTTCAAGGTGAACAGGTTCTCTATTTTTTTAATATTGTATTTATTTATTTGAGAGAGAGAGTGCACGAGCAGTTGGGGGGTGGGTTACAGAGGGAGAAGGAGAAGCAGACCCTCCACTGAGCAGGGAGCCAGACTCGGGACTCCTTCCCAGGACCCTGAGATCATGACCTGAGCCCAAGGCAGATACCCAACCAACTGAGCCACCCAGGCGCCCCCAGGTTCTCTCTTTAAAGAGTTACCCAAGAAGAGCTGCCTTCATATCTAGATGTCTCAAAACTCAGGAGAAAGGAAAATAGCTTCACAGTGTGAGGACTGGCAAACAGAGCAAAATGGATTTGCCCATACGAATGTGGTACGTGAGGTTCCAGAAAGACAAACAGATGTGAGCAAAGTATTGCCATTTTAGTTTTTCCTAACGGGAGACAGGAACTATGTGTATTCAAGAGCAGTGACACCTTGGCCATACAACATTTGTTTAAAATATTGAAATACAAAAGAAAAAAAAGTTTGTTCGGGGAAAAAACAAATAGCCATGAGCCAGAAGCTGGTGCAGTGTTGCCTCTGGGAACAGAAGGAAAACAACTCTTGACAAGCCAGGTGAGCTGGAATCTTAGCATGGTGCTTATATTTGCATCCTTCCTGCCAGTCTGGCCTCCTAGATCACATGGCCAGAGACTTCCTTCACAGAGCTAATCACCCTGTCTCCAAAAACTATTAGGACTGTATTGTACCCAAACTACTGGTTCTTCTGAGTTGAAAAGCAACACATTAAGTTAAAGCTAAACTCACAGGGAGATGTGACAGCCCATTCACTTCTGCGATTCATCCCATAGGAAAAGACCAGAAAAAGCTCAAGACATATTAATAAATAAGTCTGAACTAGGTCAGAGTTCACCATATGTCTTCTAAAGCCTTGGGCTGTGCTGGACTAGCTTTAAACGAACCCTGTCAAATCCCCATAAAAGGAAGCTGCTTTGTTTTTCTTTTATAGAAAAAAACAACAACATATATCCTGAGTAGATTCTATAAAGACATATTCGAGTCATAAATTTCAATACCTGTTTATTTCAGTGTTTGACCCTAAGTCTGCCTCATTTGTTGTCAAATGCATAAACACTACAGAGCACTTGCAGAAGCCCTAAAACTGTTACCTGCTAAGTGTTGATTAAGTAGATTGAATAGCATTAACCAAAGAAATTAAAATAAAATAAAAGCTTAGATCCTTCCATCTCAAAGGGATATAATGAAAACCCAGGAAAACGATAGGCACTATATGTCTGGAATCTAATCTTCGTATCTGTGATCCTCTTTGCATCCCATCCCCATGCTCCCCATCAGAATATTCCACAATAACTTCCTGCCTTCATGATAAAACTTTAAAGCAACAATTTATTCTGGCTAGATTGTTTTTTAAGAGCTGTTCATTCTTCAGTCTGCTTCTACCTTTTTCCATACTGACTTCTCCACTAAGACTGCCCTTCCTATAGATGTCAGAATACTCCCAAATCATTAAATTCCCATTTTACATTGTTTCTTGCCACCATTTGCCCATTCTCCCATCCAGAAACTCTCTCCTATTAGGGCTTGTTCCATGATCCAAATCTCTCCTGAATTTTCCCACCTCCCCAGGAGCTCTTTCTCAGAATTATTTGAGAGCATTCTATTTCTGCTCATTCCTTAAATGTTGGAGTACCGCAGAAGCTCATTTAGCTGCGTGATTTCAAATCCCAAAGAATTTTTCTTCAGCTCAGATTTCTCTCTTCAGGAAGAGAGTCCAATTTCTTCTAAAAAAATTCTGCTTGTAAATTCCATAAGTATAATATTTTTAGAGCTAAACTTCTCCTTCATTCCCCATCCTACCTTGTATCCAAGGGCCACCAAATCAGAAAGTTGGCTAGAGCAGTGCCTTGCACAGAGTTAGGTACTCAGTAAATGCTTTATAATAAATGTGAATGGATTGTGTGTGTGTGTGTGTGTGTAATATGTGGGCCTAAAAAATAAAATTCATATTCCAAAGGTCATTTAAAAATAATTTAAAAATTAAAAGTAAGATCTAGAAAGTATCTTTAGTCTAATCTAGCATAATTCCTACACAGCTAGTTAGTAGCTACTGTTTCTGGAACCCAGGTTTTCCACCACTTAAGCTTTTGCTCTTTATTACCTAATAATTACATTCAATATGGACAAAACAACAAGCAAGCATAAATACTAACAGTTTCTTGTTACGAATCCTCCAGTGATTTCCTGGTCCTTCTAATTCTCTGAGTTACTTTAATCAAGTTGGAGTAAAACTTTATTATACCTCTGCTATCTACTGGGCACTCGGATGTGTTATGTCTTTTGATTCGTATACCAAGCCAACAATATATTTCCTGTTTAACTCCATTTTACAGATGAAGAAGTAAAATGAATTGCCAAGGTCACAGTCTTGAAGTTTCAGAGTAGAACACAAACTGCATACATTCTCTTGCTATTGTCCTCCATGGAATCACTTACATCCTTTACTATAGTTCATCCCTATCCTGGCCATCCTTCTCATGATTTCTTAGAAGATGTGTGTGCCTTTCTGTTTTCAAATAGCTGACTCCTCAAAGAAAAACTAAGAAATGTGTTATTCCTCATTATTGCCCATAGCCAGACCAAAGACCAGGTAAGAATTGTTTGGACCGAAACCTCCTAAGAATCTTTAACTTTCCACAGCAAGCTGTAAACTCTTTTAAATATCCTGTAAAACTTCCAATGCAAAAACAGCTCATTTACTGCAGATCAGATAAATGTAAAATAAATATCCTTCTAACAAACTCCAAAGCACGCGTCTGCCAAGCAGATGTCTCTCCAAGATGCCTATTTCACTGTCCCTTCCATTTGTACTAGGATGTTTCTTTTTTAATACCTAGTTTCCTGAAAACTCTCAAAAGCCTTTCTCTGACATAGGTATATATCAAAGCTTTCATATAGAAGAAAATAATTTATTTTCATGAAATCACAAATTTATGTGTGTCAACTCTTACTTTTAAAATCCTTATGGCCTACAGTTGAGTG
Organism: Mirounga leonina; assembly: GCF_011800145.1. Lineage (NCBI taxonomy): Eukaryota > Metazoa > Chordata > Mammalia > Carnivora > Phocidae > Mirounga > Mirounga leonina. The sequence goes on from NW_023270426.1 coordinate 38,676,398, forward strand.
CTAATAGTCTTTTCCTTTTTTATATTCACATCTTATTATTGGTGGGGAAGAAAGCTAATTAACCTTTCCAGGGAAATCATATTACAATTAGCTCTTCAATATGTTAAGTAGTAAAAGCTTTTCAACAATGCACTTTCCTTTTAAATTGTTATTAAAACCTTTGGCTAGAAATAAATGTTGCAAATTCACAACAAGATTAAAATTCAAAACAAGCTATTTCTCTCCTCCCAGCAATTGAGAAACATAGTTTTGAATCCACATAGAAATTTTAAATGGGTTTACTTTTAAGAGTTCAGAGAAAAAGAGAATATGAAGAGTAGAGGAAATGTAAGGTAATAATTTTGGACACTGAATCCTTCAGCAACAATTGCCATTATCTTTCAAAACTGTTTAATGCATTAGCAATTTCTTTTGTATCTTTTACTGAATTATGGATTCAATTCTGATTTCTACTTTTGCCTTAGTAGCCTGCACTTATTAATTTCCTTGTAGTACCATCCCTCCAATTTACACAACGATATTTGAACATCATCAGAAGTATCAAGTAAATCGGAAACAGTGAACTTCCTAGTACTCTCAGAAATTGACAGAAAGCAGGTTTGTATTTTTCATCTCTTTTTCAGACAGGTACCATGGATTTAGGAATGGATAGATTCAGATTTGAATCTAGGTCCTGCTAACTCAAGAGTAGTTTGACCTTGGGGCAAGGTCTTACATTTTGTTGAATAACTTAACTCAGGCAAGATAAGTAAATGTTCTTAACCCTTGACTTTTTCACATGTTAATGGAGCTAATTATAATGTGAGGATTAAATGAAATAAAGTTGTATGAAGCACCTGGTACATAATCGATGCTCAATAATTCCTGGCTCTGTTTCATCTCCTGTTTATATCCCTATGAACAGAAACCTATTTAAAGACCAAAAGCAATGACTCTCAATCAACTTCTCAAATCACCTTTTGTGATTGCTTCCTTTTGCAAGAAAAAGTGATATTATATTTCAAATAAGTATTCAGACCACAAAAAAGTTAAAAGATTGAACGTTAGATCGAATGTTATGAGACTAGAGAGATTACTGTGTTATCTTCCTTAGATGGGGAATTTGTAAAAATAATCATTATAATGAGAAACATGTTTGAAGCTTAAATATTGGGAAACAATACATGAACAATGTTGTGTATATTTGAAGTCTCAATGAAGCATGTCATCTTCTGAGGAAGCCTCTTCCTCTATGGCCTTCTGTGCTTTCATTAAGCAAGTCCCTTGGAAATAATGTTTTACAGACCTAACCTCAAAAGGATTTAGCATAGGATCTCTTTATCTCATCCAAACGTGAAGGAAGAAATCTAGTAACCACCTACAGACTAAAAAAAGACCATAAAGACCATCTACTCCAGTCTACAACAGATAGTGACCAAGCTTGAGTTTGAAGACAAGTTTCCCAGGCAGGCCTCTAACTTCTGAGGTGGGCTACTTGTGAGTTCTAAATACTTAGTTCTTCTTTCTGCTGAACTAAAATCTGCCTCCTACTCATTTCCTCCAGCTGATTCTGGTTCTGTCCTGTTGAACAATACAGAATAAGGGGGCTCCGACTTTCATGTTATAGTAGCTATCCATTCTCTTTCTTTATTTCAGAACACAGTACCCAGGTTTTTCTCTGGAGAATCATCCCTCACCAAGTTTCAGTACATTTAGATATGTGTCGTTGATTATTATTATCTCCAGGGCTGGGCCTATAATTTCAACGTGGGTTTAAACAGTTCTCCCATGACCACAGTTATTCATTCAGAAAAGAGCATGAAATCGATTTCAGGAGGACTTCTGCCTTGAACAGTTGAGCAAGAGAAGCACTCATTGACTGTTTCAGTTGACTTGGAAGTGTAGATCCTCTAGCCACCATCTTGTCTGTGGGAAACAAGGAAACGGGGCCAACACAGAAAAGGAAGTACAGAAAGAGTGACAGGGTCCTAAAATATCCAGCCAAGAATGAAGGTAGAGCTAGTTCCTTGTAGTTTTCAGTCATATAAATTAAAATGTACGATTTCTTCTTATGTTTGTTTGGGTTGGATTTACTGTCACCTGTAGCCAAAACAATCTCCATATCGACATTCTATGTATATTTGAAGACTGATATTACTTCCTCTCCATAATCTTCTATTATTTCAGACCCACATTCTCAATTCCTTTAATTCCCACTCATATTAAAAAGTTTACCTAATGCCTTTCAAATGTAGTTATTGTGTTCCTTAGTGTCTTCTGAGTAAATAAAGAATAAAAAATAAAAAGTTTGTAAACAAATGATATGTAAAAGGAAAATGGACAAAGAAATTTTTAATCTATTTTATGGGTAGAATCATTTTCAAACACCTTGGAAATACTGCTTCATGTCAATTAACCTGCCAACTTCAATCTTTGTTATCTCACCAGTAAATAAGTTTTCCAGAGGACCTCCATTTGGTAACTCCTTATTAGCACTGAAGTTATTAAAACTTTCAATCCAACTACATTTGTTTGCTAATATTCTAATATGTTTTTCACGAGCTGGAAAAAAAAAGCCTCCAATTAATTTAAGACTCTAAGGTTTTCTGCTTAACTAAATAATACACATTTCTGTATCATGTGCGATTTTGACCCTCTATTTTAAGCATATAATAATAGCTAAGACATAGTCCCTTTATGTGAGGATTTTATACTTGCTGGGTTAAAACATTTATAACTCATCATGACCACCATCACCACCATCAACCATAGTGCTCCTATTTATTTACTCAGTGTTTAAAATATGACAGGCTTGGCTCAAAGTGCTTTGCAGATACGATCTTATTTAATTCTCTTAAGCTCGTGATATGATATTATTATCACAAACTTATGGACAAGAAAACAGAGATGAGTTAAGAAACATGTCCAGAGTCACACAACTTATAGATGACAAAGTCAGTAATGAGTACTAATTCCGTTTCTAAGATCACATTTTTACCGATCATATGAGTCTGTCTCTAAATTCTATAATACTATAAAGGTCATATCATATGATTTCCATGTTATTATAGACTTCAACCCTATAATACTAGGTGAAATGCATGCAAACGATGTTCTGAGGTTAACATAATAGAAGAAACAAGCACTTTGCTTAGTTGTAGGACTTCTTAAAGGGACAGCATTTTTTTTTAAAGAGTCTATTTATTTGAGAGAGAGACGATAATGAGAGAGAGAGAGAGAGCACAAGCTGGGAGGAGAGGGAGAAACAGGGCGCCTGGGTGGCTCAGTTGGTTGAGTGACTGCCTTTGGCTCGGGTCATGATTCTGGAGTCCCAGGATCGAGTCCCGCATCGGGCTCCCTGCTCAGCAGGGAGTCTGCTTCTCCCTCTGACCCTCCTCACTCTCATGCTCTCTCTATCTCATTCTCTCTCTCAAATAAATAAATAAAATCTTTAAAAAAAAAAAAAAAGAGAGAGAGAGGGAGAAACAGACTCCCTACTAAGCAGGGAGCCTGATGCAGGGCTGGATCCCAGGATCCTGGGATCATGACCTGACCCAAAGGCAGACGCTTAACCAACTGAGCCAGCCAGACGCCCCAGGACGGCATTTTAAAATGAATTTATTTATTTTCAAACAAGAAAGGTAAATGAACAAACTTAAGAAAAATCAATACATCAGGGGCACCTCTTCCCCATCCCGATTTGCATACTATTTATTGCTTCCTTCTCCCTTAAGATACTCGCTTCCTTTTGTTTTTCTTCTTTCATTCCTAAAACAAACGTTTCTTCATGATTTATCCTGAGGACAGAATCCTGGTATGGCAATCTACACTTTGGACGTCATTTACATCATCATTACTAAACCCAAGGGATTTTAGTCTTATTTCTGATGGTGAAATGAAAGTCTTTAAATTTTTTTCAAGCAAGATTTTTTGATGTATAAGGAGATACTGAGGAATGCCTCCAAAGTCACAATGCATAACCAATCAAAGGACACACCCAACGAGTATTCCTGGTGCTCTTGACAGACAGCACCCACCTGCTTTCCTTCTTTCTGCTCCTCCTTCTTCTGCCTTGGTCCCATTCTCAAAGAGCTCCTTGCTTCCATTTCTATGGGCAAGAGGGTGGTCAGAGACCAAACACAGTCTTTTCCAAATCTCTTGCCAGTGCTATCAACAATGCAACCAACAAAGATGAGAAAATTTTGTTTTACAACTACATTTTCCCACCTCCTCCCTGATAAAGGTACTCATGAACAGTGAAATTACAAAAGGCTTACAACATGCAGACGATTCACCAACTGAATAAGGAGATGCTAAATAAACAGTATAACATAATTGACAACTATTATTTTGGAAAAGAGGCAATCAAGGCCAGGATGAGGAATACATCAAAACTGGACAAAATACAAATTTCAATATACAAATGCAGTATCCTTCAATTAAACATGTTTGAGCTCTTTCTCATTCTAAAAAAAAAAAAAAAAAACACAAATAAACAAGCAAAGACACTTTTTTTTAAAAAGTCAAATAATTTTAACTAACTTTCTCCTTGACATCCCCTCTCCACAGGTAATATATTCAAATGGAATATTCACAGACAAATTCAAAGAGTATAAACTTAAAGAGCCATTTTGGGGAGCACAAGTAATGAATATCAATACTTTACAATACCTGTCTCTGAAACTGAGTCTCCATTTGACATTGTACTAATATTAGGAACATGGCATTCCTTTAGCATGTACAAAGCATGAATGTAAGACCTGAAGTAAAGACTCACTACTTTTTTAAAAAAAGGTGTCATTTCAAAACATTATGTTACACCATGATCTGAAAAAGTTGATCATGTTCTTAACAAGGTCTTGCTGTTTGAAGACCTCCTGTCTGCTATGACACTCGGAGGTACCACAAACAAAGCAACACAGACATCAAAACCAGGCTGGAAACATGTCCTGTCAAGCAAAGCATAGGTTTCTCCCGATTTTGGTGTTCCATGTGTTCATATGCTGGTTTTCACTTGGCAAGCCCTTTTAAATGTCTTAACAGACTGCTAAGAAATAACAAGTGTTCTTTTGTTTGTCAGATTTTAGGCATTCTGGGGGACATTTTAGAGCTACGTGGGTTCAGTTTACTCCATTCCAAGCTAAGAATATAACAACTTTTAAAAGAGCTGCTCCCTTTGATCTATGTATGGAGCAGTATGGAGGCTGTCATCTTTCATGGGAGGATGGATTACTTGTTAACAGGAGTTAAACATTCAAATCCTGAGCTTTGTCAGGGAGAATGTGCTGCCCATGAAGAATAATGGCACCTTAGTCCCTCCTGAACAGAGAAATCTGTTCACAAAGGGGAATTAATCTGGTAAGGATTCCTTCTTTCAGGTGCAATAATATTTTAAACCTAGAACATTAGCTGACACATATAGATGATCAGAAAGTATTTACTGAAGTAGCCCATTGCTGCTTTGAAATGGCCTGGGGTAAATAAAAAGGTCCGTGAGTGGGGACAGGGGGAGGGAAATCCAGACTAGAACCCAGAACAAAAATAAGCTCCTATACCACAGGATCTTGGGTTTCAAAAATCCCTTGTGAAGAGAAGTTAAAAATTCACGTGAGCACCCTACTGGATGACATTTACAAGTCATGTCTGGCATGCTTTAAATGCATATGTTGCTCTTGGAACACTTCCCTAGGCGGTGCTGATTTAATACAATATGATTTGTCTCAAACATTTTTATGTTTAAATATGCAAATCCATTTTAAGATTTGCAGTAAGGCTCATATATACTTCTCATGACCACTAAAACAGTAGAGAAAACACAAGCAAATGCTCTCTGACACCGAACATGAAGGCATCACGTTTTGCTCTTTTCAGCTGAACGGACACTCACTAAATCTGTTTACCTTACAGTGGCCTCATTTCCTGCCACCATGTTGTTTTCTGATGAACATTTAATCCACACTGGGTGACAAGAAAGTGTAAATGTGCTCGAGAGACTGCAAAAGTTTCAAAGGGTATCATCACCCTGGATGTTAAAATCCAAGTATAACAGCAGCTTTAGTCACTTCCAAGCAATGGTCAAGAAAAAAAAAAAAAGTAACAATCAGTAGATAACTGTGGATTGATAGAAGTTATTTGACATAATGAAAGGAAACATAAACATCCCTGCAGGCTTGGAAATTGCTAAACACGATTGTATGAACGAAAACTGGAATAAGCTTTAAATTGAGACCTATCAGTATTTCAAAAGATTTGATGACAAAAGAAAAATGAGGTATGACCCTGGGAATACGTCTACATAAGAACCGGGATAATACAATGCTATATAGCACAGATCCAGTTTGTGCTTCCGTTTCTAGGGTATACCTCATCCTTATGCTCCCAACACACACAGTGGTGAGAGTATAGTTCTAATTCCCAACATACACAGCAGTGGCAATAAGTAAGTGGTAAGAATGCTAAGGGTGTGAAGTTCAAGGTATTTCAATAGATGCCTCCCAAAATAAACGATTTATTTAACAATCTAGCTATTGAGGTATATACAATAATGTAAACTTGACTGACAAGGAAGCTTCTAGAAATGCTGGTTGACCCTTAGTCACAAACGCTGTATCTTAGGCATAAATGCTAGTCCACTGAGTTGTATGGTAATTGTTTTCTTTTTATGCTTCCTTTGGTGATTTTGAAAGGCAAACCTTTCCCATGTGCTTTCCAAATTCAAACATCTCCCCACTCCTGATTTTCTCTGTGTCATCAGGGAAGGTGGTTTGACTCCTTCTGTGGGTTGGTCCTAGTGGGTCCCTGGAATATAGGAGTAGGTTTTGAAGTCTCTCGTGGAGATGTGATTTTAGGACCCTCTCTGCTAACCTCCTAATCCATGGTCTGATGGATTAGACTGGAAATTCCCAGCTAGTGGTGCTTAGTGATTGTTATGTAAATTTTTGGTACTGGTATAACATGGTCTTTTTATTTTCTAAAATATCATACTTCTGGGGGTGCCTGGGTGGCTCAGTCAGTTAAGCATCTGCCTTCTGCTCAGGTCATGATCCTAGCGTCCTGGGATCAAGCCCCACATCAGACTCCCTGCTCAGTGGAGAGCCTCCTTCTCCCTCTCCCTCTGCTGCTCCCCCTGCTTGTACTCTCTCCCCCTCCCCCTCTCTCTCTGTCAAATAAATAAATACAATTTTAAAAAAACTTCCTTTAAAAATAAATAAAATATCATACTTCTCTTGGTGTGATGCCATTATTTCAGCCATTTAAAAAAAAATTTGAAGAAATCTTCTAGAGAATTTTATGTGCCACTGAAGTTCAAATTAAACAAACACTTTTTAAAAATATTCTTCTATAACCTCCCTCATGTTTAACAAAGTAGAGAGGAGGGCTGAAGGAATCCACAGAGCAAAGCTCTCATTGTAAGAATAATTCTTACTGTAATGCAAAGATCTCTGAACAAGTAGAATATCAACATGATTGTACTGAAACAGATACAGGGAATGCTGTATAACAATCTCTATCCATACATGATGGAAACAAAACAAAAATACAGTTGTGTACAGACTACAAATACTTTTTTTAAACAAAACTACAACTTGATTTCAAAACAAGTTTGCAGTTCCTAAAAGAAAAGTTGCTTAAGAAGATCTTAAAATATTCAAGCAAGAGATGAAAGTATTTGAAGATAAAAATACAAGAGAAAAATATCTAGCATTCCTTTGTAACTCTCTTCTCCATTGTTCTCCTAGAGTAGAGTTGGAAAGGGCTGCTTCAGGAGCTGGAAAAACTTATAGTATACTCATGACTAAATAATGATACTATTGATGCATTTTGTTGTTTAAGGTAACACTTTTTCTAAAGTTGAAATAATATATTCCATTGTCAAATAATATATCCCACCTGTATCTATCAAATAATATATTACAATATATTGAATCATTATTTGATAAATGTATTCCAATGTTTATGATTCATTGTTTTTCATTTTTTGGTAGTGTCTAGTTTTATTTTTAGAATATTTTATTTTTTCCAAATTTATTCTGCTAATAATGTTTATAATCCATCAGCTAATAAATATTTAAATAATTTTATGTTCCTTATAATTTTTTTATTTTTTCATAACTCATTGATGCCTTCTTACATTTGAAATATATTAAGCATTATATGTCATTGGGTTTTCTTTTAAGGTAATAGTTCTAGACACTATTAAAATAAAATGTCAGTGTTAATATCCATACATTCATATTAACACAAAATAAATACTGAAATATTGATATTATCATTTAATTTTGGTATTGCAATCACTAGATACATGCCCTTCCTCTGGTTCTCAGTGACTTAAGTTCAGCAAAACCCCTTTCTTCCAGCTACCTTTATCCCTCTTCCTGTGATATCCGGGATTTGAGAGGATGGTAAGCAGTTCTTTCCCATTTGCTATCAGACACCTTTGGTCTAGAAGGAGAGAGGAAGTCACAGACTGTCACATGGCAGCCATGATGGACAGGACAGTGGATAAGAAGCTATGAGTCAGACACATAGGCCATATTTTTCTACCTGACTCTCCAAGATCTTCTAACATCTCTCCAAGAGTGGCTGAGGGAAATGGCATCTTGGAGTCATATTCACAATGACTACATGAAATGCAGTATTTATGAGAGTGAAGGTTTCCTAGGAAATAGGATCTCTAAGAGATGTCAACATCACATCTCATTCTCCAGAAAAAAAACAAAAATAGTAAAATTAAATTCTGAATTCTAGAGTATGAATTTGCATCAGGCAGGATTCTCAAGTATAAGCAATAGACACCAACTCCAGCTATCTTAAACAGGACAATTTTAATTATTAGAAAATAATGGACTAGCTTACACGGTCTATAGGGAAGCTTCAGAAATATTGCTCAAATATCCATTGGGAATCAAAGAAGACCAGGCAGTCCCAATCACACCACAGGAACCCTTCCATTAGGCTATTACTTAGACCACTGCCAGTGCTTTGCCAGTGAATTATTCTACTACTACTGTGCATGAATTCTAAATCACTCCTTCAGTTTTATACCCTTTCTAAGTCCTGACCAGGAACACCCAACTGATAAAGCATAGTTCATGTGTTTTCACCCTAGAGGTCTGAGAATCTCCAACTACAATGAAGAAATTCCCTTAAATAGGAAAGAATGTGGATGCTTGAGAGCCAATCACCACCACTACCACCAAATGTCCACAACAAGCCCTAGATTTCCATTCCATCATGTTCGGGCCATAAAAGAAATGTTAGAATTAAAATAAACTGTCATTTCTTGAAGTGTCATATATTTTAAGGCATAACTTGAGAAAGAGAGGTAGGAGTATCCATTGGATAGGGGAGCCAAAATGGTGATGGCTTTGGATTCTAGGAATTGGACTTCGGTGTTCTCAAAATATGTTGAGGATCAAGTCCAATTTCCAAGAGACTTGGGACTTCTCTGAAAGATTAAATAATATATTTTTAAAATAGAAAGTAAAGAGGGAGAGAGAGATAACTTAAAAGCTATTAGCAAATACTTATAACAAAAATGTCTGAGTTTATTAAATTGTCTCCCAACCTTGTTTGACATACAAACTCATTTCAAGTAATTCTGATTTAGAAACCCCATCCTATTAGGAATTTCTAAAATTATTTCATCACTTTGTGAGTTATAATAAAGACTAAAATCTTTTAGAGCAATAAATCATTACAGATTATACTAATAATTTATCTAATGTGATTTTAATAATATTCATGACATATATTCATTCTTATTTCTACTCTTTAAAGGGGATATTTTTAACGAAATAATTTATTTAAACTATGATTTTTAATTTAATTTAATATAATTTAATTTTTTAAATTATTTTTGAAAGAGAGAGAGAAAAAGCATGCGAGCCACAGCGGGGGTAGGAGCAAAGGGACAGGGAGAGAAAGAATCCTAAGTAGGCTCCGTGCTCAGCACAGATCCCAATGCAGAGCTTCATGTCACAACCTTGAGATCATGACCTGAGCTGAAATCAAGAGTCAATGCTTAATCAACTGAGCCACACAGGTGCTCCTAAATTAATGATTTAAGTGAATCTTAAACTGCTATATTTTATCATGTTGTTTATATGGGCCAAATGTATATTCAAAAACAGATTGAACATAAGCTACAGTTTTAGCATCAAAAGAAGACTAAAATGTGCTTTTATTATATGATACTTTGAAGTCTTGCTTTCTGAATTACTCCTTGTAATTAGCAGGCTTAGTTATTGAAAGATAGCATGAAAAAATTTCAGACTACTATTTGCAAGGCTCCCTTATCAAATAATCCATTGAAGATATAAAAAGTGTTATTTGCTATGAAATGAAAGAATATGGTGATGGGTATTAAAGAGGGCACGTACTACATGGAGCACTGGGTGTTATAAGCAAACAATGAATCATGGAACACTACATCAAAAACTAATGATGTAATGTATGGTGATTAACATAACATAATAATAATAAAAAAAGAATAAAGTAGACATAAATATAGCTTTCTTTTTAACATTGTTTTTTATGATACTAAAGATATCATCACGTGGTACATAGAAATTTAAATCAGATGGATTTTCAATTTACAGATCTGATGAAAAGAATCATTATCATTTCATGCTCTCTATTAATATGTATTTTGCCATTAGTGTTCCCTTTATGGCCTTTAATTTTAATTTTAAAAATTAAAAATGACTGTAACTATACATGAGCTTAAAGGATAAAATCCAGCTCACTCTATTTCACCAAATGTGGAATTATATCATTTAAAAATTATTTTCAGGCAGATGTCATTTTCAACTACTTAAATCAATAAAATCTTGCCTGGAAGCAGAGAAAAATTCTAGTCTCATTTGAAATTATGTGTTATTTTCCTCCTAGAGATTCTACATGTAGTTGTATAAAAGCCCAAAGTCAAACCCTGGACTGCCCCAGATATTGGGAGGCACAAGAATTTACCATCAACCACATCATCCTCAATGACAGAATTATTCTTTTCCTCTTAGAATCCAGAAATATCTAAAATAAAATGCATCACTTGTTCCAAGGGAAACCTTATCTGTTCCTAATTTGCAGAGTTGCACATACCCTACGTGCCCACCTAACACAGACAGTCACTATTTTTTCTCTACAACCCCCCCCCCCCCCCCCCCCCAAGTACAGTCTCACCCCTAGGTACGGAGAGAAAGCCCATCCATTGTGCAGGTTTCCAGACACAGCCATCACGGGTAAACACCTCTCCACACTTGCTCAGGGAATACAATCTGGCCACTTGGGATGACTTAAAATAATGACCACACCAATTATCAGAAAATTTACAGCTGCATTATCTATTTGTGCAGCTGAGAGCAGAGGTGAGTCCTCTGTATTTACCAACAGAACTGGGGCTGATTCTCAGATAATTAGCATATTATCATCGCATAATGGTGTAGAATCCTTCATGAGGCTTCTTTATTATTCCCTGTCTGCCTTCGATGTTGTGACGCATGTTAAACTGGTCTTCTAAAAGGAGAAGAGGAAAATAATGAAAGCAAATGAAGTAAAAAGCCCCCAAGACCATGGGCACAGGGAACCAGCAAAAATTTTGCTCATGTTCAGTCCCACTTCAGCTCTCTAATAGTCCTCCTGCTGTGTTAAATGCCTTCTCTCTCTTCCCACTTCTAGTGGGAAATGTGGTTTAGATCCCTACACATCTGAGCTGGAAATTTTTACAAATTTTTAAGAAAGTTATAAAATCTGCTAAGCTCTTATCCCTTTAACAGTTCCAGGAAGAAGGCAAAGATTTCTGCACCTCAGATGCCAACATTGCCTAGAAACACTGTGCCCACCGCCCCCCACCCCCCAAGCCCCAGGAGCAAAGAGCAGGGGGAATACTTCCACCATAATGTGCTTCTGGCAGTCAGCCCTACTCAGATCATTCCAGAATGGGCCTTTCTACACTGAATCCCAAATAGTCAATTGTTAAACATGTACCTGTTAACTCTGCCTTGCTTAATTTCTATTTTCACCAACAGAATGCTAGGATTCATTCGGAGAGATACCATGTTGTTTTTTGCTGTTGTTGTTTTTCACTCTATCTCCTGTGTCTAGACAATGCCTATATCAAAAAAGGCACTCATTAAATATTGATGAGTTGAGTTAATGAATTAATTCATGGACAAATCATTGTACTAGACATGCTGTCAATAGAACCCTCTGTGATGATGGATGTGTTCACGTAATGTTCAACTGCTAGAGTAACTACCAGCCACATATGGTGACTATTGAGCACTTGAAAGGTGTCTGATAGAGCTGAGAAACTGAAATTTTAATTTCATCTTATTTTAATTAATTGTAATTTAAACTTAATTAGCCACATGTGGCTAATGACTAACACAATGGATAAGACAGTTCTAGATAGTAGGGATATAACCATGACCAGGGCACAGTGTCTGCCTACAAGGAGAGCTCCTTGTCCAGAAAGGTAAGCTCAAAAATCATTGAAAGTCTTTACAAAAGGAAAAGCATTTGAACCGGTTATGCAGGATAAAATACAGAATTGAACCTATAGTGAGGATTCAGTGTATCACCTAAGACACACACTAAATGGTATGTCCAAGGGCTTAAGACACTGTTTTCTATTTAACTTATAATAACTCATATGCAACTACATAAAACATAGACTTGTTCTGAGGATTAAAAGACAATATATAGGTACTTAGAATATAGAAAGAGCTACTGTGTGTGTATATATGTATATACTCTTTCTGTATTTCTCTCTCTCTCTCTATATATATATATAATAAATTATGGTTAATTAATTAACCATAATCTATTCTAACCAAAATTAATCACAATTTATTTTCCACTCCTTATGCATATCAGACCAAAGAAAGAATTATTTCGTTCATACATGGCATTTAGTGGCATAGCTAGCTTTGGGAGTAAGGAAAAAAGAGAAAGAGAAGAAAGAAGTCAGTGCACATGATCAGGAACCTCCAGCATTAATCAATCCTCAAAAATTGTGGTCTAGAATCCTAGAAACAAACAATATAGGTATAGTCCTTTGATTTCATTTCTTATAGCTTTAGTTTACAAGAGAAAAGGTTAAATAGCTCCATCTAGAGATACTTGTGGTAGATCTTAGGAATACACAGAAGAGAAATCATCACAGGTGCAAAGCCCTGGGCCAGTTGCTGTTCTTACTTCAAAGAGGCTCATAAATAAATCACCCCCACTGGTCCTAGATTATATCTACAGCAAATCTGGGAGAAATCACTATAAACCAGTCATTAGAAATTTATAAAATTTAATGCTACTTAAATGTTAGGTTAAATGAGTATAACTCCACTAAAAACAATAAACCCCAAGAACAAGTGAGATGAACAGATGGACAAAGTTTTATAGTGGCTTTCAAATGAGCTCAGTAGCACGTACAGATTCGACCAACAGCGACATGCCAAGTTTGCTAGCAGAGCTAGAGTTTACTAGCAATTGTAAAGTCATCCAGGCCTATACTATACTGTTGCTGAGGATGAAACGGTGGGTAAGAACAAACACATTCTCTGACTCCAGGGGGCTTACATTCTAATGGAGGATAGAGGCATTAATCAAATACTATAATATTTAAAAATCATAATGCAATAAGAGCTTTTAGGAACAGTTCACTAATGTGAGGAGTAAAACAAAAAGATCTAGAAAGACTTCCCTGAGGAAATGACACTGAGCTCAAATACAAAGTTTAGGTGGGGAAGAACGTGGAGAATAAAGGAAGGATGAGCATTGCATGTAGAGGAAGAGAAAGGCACAAAGACTGTCACAGAAAGGAACGTTCCAATTCAAGAAAGTGAAAATGGACACAGGTGGATGTGCTGGAAAGAGTGAGAGAGTGGGGAGAGCGGCTCTTCCTTTCTGGGCTGCCCCTGCTGTAGAATGAGTCCTTCATGCTCTCTGCAATGTGTTGGGTTTCCCACTTTGCACTGGCATTTACGGATAGGTGGTATCTGTATCTCCCTTTATCTCTATCTACTGCGGCTTTGGTTTTTTTCCTGGAAGGAGCAGAAATGCCTGCATCTATCTTAAAAGGGGCTCTGCAGACATGTCATATGGGAAAACTCTGGGAATAGGCAGTAACTAAGCAATGGGTGAAAGCTTTGAGGATCTGGCTCCCTCGAAACTGGCACTCTTGCCTACTAACAAGATGAGAAAGGGTGAGCCCCCAAAAGGGAGACATTACAAAGAGCATAGGAAACTTTGGGGGGTTATGGATATATTCATTATCTTAACTGTGGTGATGGTTTCATAGACATGACTATGTCATAAAAAATCTCACAATGCAATTGATTTTTCTACCACAGATGAATTTTTAAGATGCTTGCCACAATATAAAAATGTGAAAACATAAAAACAAATAGGAAAATGTAAATAGCCTGAGTGGCTCAGTCGGTTAAGCATCTGCCTTTGGCTCAGGTCATGATCCCAGGGTCCTGGGATCGAGCCCTGCATCGGGCTCCTTGCTCTGCAGGAAGCCCGCTTCTCCCTCTCCCACTCCCCCTGCTTGTGTTCCCTCTCTCGCTGTGTCTCTCTCTGTCAAAAAAATAAATAAAATCTTAAAAAAAAAAATCAATATATGTAAAGAATATCATCTCACAAGTAATAGGAAAAATACAGATTAAAACCAGAAGTCATCTTCACTCATTATATTGGCAAAATATATATACACATAAACCTCATAATCTAATCAAGTCCATTCTTCAAAAATGTGGGGAATAATAAATAGACAGAAGAAGCCTGTATTTCATTATACTCAAAAAGAAAAAAAAATGTGTTATGAATGCATACGAACCCTCTGATTAATTTCCCCAAATATTACTAAATCACTCTTAAACACTAAGTAATATTTCCGTCAAAGATGTCTACATAATAAGAAAGAATTAAATACCAATTACTTAATTATCACTTAACACATCAGCAGATAAGTTTATATGTCATATTCAAATATATTGGTTATGAGGTACTCTTGCCTTCTCATTGCAACAAATATGTACTATAATGTAACTAAATAATAATGTGCAAAACACACACAAGATGCAAATGGAAATTTGCAAAATACAATGTTAAATGGTTTTTTATTTAATGGGAATAAAAATGGGAATGGAGATCTCACTTTTCTGTGTTTTTTTCCCCCCAGCTTTATGGATGTATAAATGACAACATTGTACAAGCTTAAGATGTACATTGTGATGATTTGTTATATGTATATATAGGAAAATGATGACCACAGTAAGGTCAGTTAACATCTGCAACATCTACAGAGTTACCACTACTTCTGTTTGTGTCTATGGTAAGAACATTCAAGTTCTACTCTCTTAGAAAATTTCAAGTATAAAATACAGTATGTTTAACTATACTCACTAAGCTATATATTAGATCCCCAGAATTTATTTATCTTACAACTGAAAGTTTATACCCTTGACCAACATTGTCCCGATTCCCCCACCCCCCACCCCCAGTAACCACCAATCTCCTCTCTGTTTTTACCAGTTCAACTTTTTTTAGATGCCACTAAAAAATTTAGATCTCACTTTATAAGTGAGATCATGCAGTATTTATTTTACTTTGTCTTATTTTACTTAGCATAATGCCCTCAAGTTCATCCATGTTGTCACAAATGGCAGGATTTCCTTCTTATTTATGGCTGAATAATACTCCTGTGTGTGTGTGTGTGTGTGTGGACATGGGCTGTTTCATGTCTTGGCTATTGTTCACTTTTCAAAGAAGTAACTGATAGGGCTACAGCATGCTCTATGTCCTTTTGCCCTGAATTTTGCTAAAGCAACCTATTATCTCTGCTTTATACCAGGTAACTGATTCAGATAGTTGAATTGGGTTGAAAACATTAAAAGTCACTATGGGGATAACTGAAAGAGTGACAGGAAATAATACTTATATATTTTTTTAATGATAGCTTCTTGTTCTTATGAAGGTGTAGTAAGGAGCCCAACTATGCATTGTTGGTAAAGGTCTGCATTACCACCTTACACCCAGACATGTTTATAAAAGATGCAATTATAGAAGTTGAAGGTTGGAATCTCTGGCAAGGACCTGGAAAGCAGTTATTTGGAGTTGTCACTGAAGGGCGGATCCATATGCATTGGAAAAAATATTGTGATCAAATTAGCATTCTTGGATAGGAATTTAAGAGCCCAAACAAAAATTCACCAGGTTGGATTTTAATTTCATTAAAGAACATTGCTATTTCAGGAATTTCTTTTTTAATACAAAGAAAAATTTTTAAAAATTCCTTTATTTAATATAAAGCAAACAATTATTTTGCAGTGTGGAAAATCATTTCCATGTGTTTGTTTTTCAGATTTTCTTAAGCAGGAAATACCCACTCAGTAATTTATATAGTTTAAAATAACTATTTTTGTACTCCAATTAAAAACAAAGAATAAGGCAAATTTGTGAGGTATAAGATCATCACAGAGTACTTAGGCACTACCTGTAAGTCCAGGGACTCTTATGGGAAGGACTAGCGCCAGCTCAGTTGTGGGTAAAAACGTATTCACACTTCAAAAATCTATCACATTTGGTACAGGCCTAGGGCCACTCAGCACAGAGTCCTCAGTAGAAATTTCTAGAATATACTTTTTCTGAAAATCACTTTAACCCAAGAGATTAATGGAAGTAAACAATAATGCCAGCATTTTACACAGAAGGTATTTGCCTTTTTTTCTCTGCTCAGGTAGGTTCGGCTAGACCGGGAGAATCTAATGTATCACTGTCAGATAGAACTTTCTGACAGAAGTGTTCTATATTGCTTGATCTAATATGGCAGCAGCTAGCCACATGTGGCTTTTAAGCCCTTAAAATGTGGTTAGAGAGACTGACTCATAAATCTTATTTCACTTAACAAATACATCTAAATTTAAGTAGCCCCATGTGGCTGGTGGCTATGGCTGATCAGCATACATCTAATGAATGGTCCTTATAGCCTAACTGGCCCAAATCTGAAACTACTAGAGACCTCATGCTATCTCCAAGCTATCCGTCTTTCTCACCTTTATATATGACAGTAGCTAGCCTTTGTGTAAGATGGTATCTAAATGGTTGGGACGCCTGCGTGGCTCAGATGGTTAAGCATCTGCCTTCAGCTCAGGTCATGATCTCCAGGATCCTGGGATTGATCCCCATATCAGGCTCCCAGCTCAGCAGGGAGTCTGCTTCTCCCTCTCCCTCTGCCTCTCCCCCTGCTTGTGCTCTTTCTGTCTCTCTGCCTCTCTGTCTCAAATAAATAAAGTCTCAAAAAATAAATAAATAAAACAGGTAGAAACCTGCAAACCAGTGTGTTTTGTTATGTAGATAGAACAAAGACAAAAGCTTAATAAATTTATTAAGGATACTTTACTGGGAAAAGGCATGGGTGATAGCACACTTTCAATAGTTATTGGAGGGACGCCTGGGTGGCTCAGTCGGTTAAGCATCTGTCTTCGGCTCAGGTCATGATCCCAGGGTCCTGGGATCGAGTCCCGCATCGGGCTCCCTGCTCCGCGGGGAGCCTGCTTCTCCCTCTGCCTCTGTCTCTCTCTCTGTCTCTCATGAATAAATAAATAAAATCTTTAAAAAAAAATAGTTATTGGAGATGACATTAAATTTTCATCTTCCATCCAGAATTTGAATAATGAGAAAGCCCTTTATGGCCCTGATACTGGCTCCCCTTCCCACAGCTCAGATATATTCATTAAAGGGCATCAACAGGAAAGAGAGCTTATTAAAGGAGATTATTAATTTTCAGACTCATTATCCCAACAGCTATTCTTCTCTGTTATGTCTCAATGAAATATGTGGGTAAGTCTAGCGACGAGCAAGAAGAAAAGCTAAGGGGAGAGAAAATGTGAGAGCTGTAGCAATCACGCAGAACACGGCAGAGCGGACAGCCTCTCTCAGTCTAATGACAAATTGTATCAAGTGAGGTTGAAGGACTGCATAATGATATGTAGAAGGTCAGATGCAAAATGAGAAATTGTGTTTCCAAGAGCAGAGCCATAGGACTGGAATACCTATTAAATGCTCTTCATCTTAGGCCTCAGGAATGCCAGCCACATGACAAGCACATTGTGTAAGACTTCAAAAGAACATGGGTTTGAAATATTTTAGGGAAAAAAAAAGTCTTTTAAAATAAATCTCGCAAGATAAAAGAAAAAAATTCAATGCGACTCTTAAGTCACAGGCTGCCTGTAAAGCCATAAATTTCCCATTATTTGTTGATGGCTGTGACATAGGTCAGTGTTTCTCAAAGTGTGAATATGGTTGGCTGGTATCAGAATTATTTGGAGAACTTATTAAAAATACAGAATTCTGGGACCTCTTCTGGTTCTTCCAAATCAGAATCTCTAGGGCTGGATACCAGGCATCTGTCTTTTTACTAATATCCCCAGATGATGCCTATACAAACCAAGGTTTGAGAAGTTCCATTAAAGGAGATTGAAGGGATGACGAGGAACTTGGAAGCTCATAAAGTTCTCACCCAAATATTGAAAGACAAAGAAAAAGTCTTTAGAATTTGTTCAATAAGTGGATGCCCAAATTTTCAAGTATCACCACATGAGCTGAAAATTAACATATATCCAATATCTTGAAATAATTACAAATATTCTTATATTTTCAATAAAAGCAGGATACAAATCATTATTAGGAAGTGTGATAATTTTATGTGTCAACTTGACTAGGTCACAGAATGCTTTGAATTAAGGTAAACATTTTTTCTGAGTGTGTCAGTGAGGATGTTTCTGAATGAGATTCACATTTAACTTGGTAGATTAAGTAAAGCAGATGGCCCTCCCCAAGGTGGGTGGCTCCATCCAATCCTGTGGAGGCCTGAATAGAATAAAAGGCTGAGTAAAAAAGAATTCTCTCTCTCCACCTTGCTGTCCTCAATCTGGAACATCAGTCTTCTCCTGCCTTTAGATTTGGACCCAGACTTGGTTCTCAGGCCTTCAGACTTAGACTGGAAATGTATCATTAGCTATCTTAGGTCTCCAGCTTGCTGATTGTAGCTCTTGGACTTCTCACCATCCATAATCACATGAGTCAATTCCTTATAACAAATCTCTTTCTATACATAAAGAGAGAGGGGATTAACTATAAGGAATTATATACTATTTTTTTAAATTTGAAACTGGTACTGGTTCTATTTCTCTGGAGAACCCAGATGGATACAGATTTTGATACTGGAAGTGGTTCTAAAGGAACAGAATTATAAGGATGAGTATTCTGAATTGGCTCCAGGGTCTCTGGAATTGGCTCTCTAATTTGATTAGATTTAAAGATGCCAATGACTCTATTTCCAGTAGTAAAGAGAGGACTGATAGTACATGGCATGATCTGACTACAGAGATAAGCAAAATATCTCCAGTTGATGCTCCTAATCACTAAATATAGAAGCAAGGAGTTGGGTGACTATGTATATGATACATTTTAACATTTTTGGAAATACAACAAATATAATGAAATTAGTTGGTTGTTTTTAATGTCACTGGAGAAAATGGTGAAAGAAAAAGATGAGTTTAGGGATTCAAATTGCCAGCTCAGGGTACCTAGGTGGCTCAGTCGGTTAAGTGGTCATGATCTCAGGGTCCTGGGATGCAGCCCTGTGTCAAGCCCTGCATCATACCCTACATCCAGCTCTGCTCAGCAGGGAGTCGGCTTCCCCTCTCCCTCTGCCCCTTACCCCTGCTCGTCCTCTCTCTCTCAACCTCTCTTAAATAAATAAATAAATAAATAAATAAATAGAATCTTTAAAAAACATTGCTAGCTCAAGGGCCACATACATGACCTGAATTCTTCTCCTATATGCACCCTAAAGGAGATCATTATATCCTGTAGCCACAGGGTTGCAACTGCTGAAAATCAAATGCAGAATCTCATCCTGCAACTGACTGAATTAAAACACAAGGTGGACTCCCAGCTTTGCAGGCTGTCTCTTGTTAAAGTGAGGCCACTGACTGGGAAAGAATGGGATACTGTAAATTGGAATGGGCACATTGAGCCCCCAAATTTTGATGATTTTTCTCTGCCAATGAAAGACCTGCCTTGGTTTAATGCAGAAGAAAACGTTCAAAGATTTAAGGAAACTGGCATGTGAGAGTGCATCTATCATCTAAGAGTTACCTATACAAGGAGAGTCCAGAAGACGTACGTTTCACTAATACTGTGAGAAATACATTTGTGAGGGGAACTGTGGCATCCTTGAAGAGCTCTGTCATTGTTCTTCTCTTTAGGTCAGATCTTGCAAGGGGAAGTGCAGTCAGTGAATTGGAGAACCTAAATGCAATAAGAGTAATTGGATCCTGGGGTGGCAGGGGCCAAGGCGCAACACCCCCCTGCCAAAGGCAAGGGGGGAGTGGTTACCATAATGGACAGCAGAGCCAAAGCAGCAATCAGAATAGTCTGACTCATGCAGACCTATGGCACTGACTAATTGATCACCATGTTCCTAAAAGTAAAACAGAAAGGAAGCCTCCTAAATTCTTACTTGATCTGTATAAGCAGAAAAGTTCTAGGTCACTTGAAGAGAAGTCTAATCTGAATTATAAAAATACAGAGTCATGGCTCCTCATTCAATGCCCAGGCTTGAGCCAGTTTACAGATCCAGAACCCCTTGAATAAAGGGGATGTCAGGTCTCCTTGAGGAAGGAGCTCCCATCCACTACCAAAAATTTATACTGTTAATCTTACTTCCAGCCTACCCCCCTAAAAAACCAATGGCCCTTTACTAGCTTAACTATAAATTGGAGAAAAGGAAATAATCAGATCTTCTAGGGACTACCACATGCTGGCTCTAAACCGACACTAATTGCTGGAGACCAAAGCTTCACTGTGGCCCACAGCCAGACTAGGGGATTATGGAAGTCAGGTGATCACTAGAGTTCTAGGAGAGCCCACAGTGCTTATTATAATACATCCTATGGTTATTTCTCCAGATGCAGATGGCATAACTGAAATAAATATACTCAGCCGCTAGCAGAATTCCCACATTGGTTCAGAGAGGCCCAAGTAGAAGCTGCTAGAACCGCTTCTACCTAGGAAAATAGTAAATCAAAAGCAATACTCAAGCATTCCTGGAGGGATTCCTGAGTTTAGGGCCACTCTGAAGGGGTTGAAAGATGCAGGGGTGGCAATTCCCACCACATTCCCATTAAACTTACCTACTTGGCCTATGCAGAAGACGGATTGATCTTGGGAAATGACAGTGCATTATCATCAGCGACCAGGTGGGAGCTCCTGTTGCAGCTGCTCTGTCAGATGTGGTTTCATTGCTTCAGCTGTTATTTGGTATGCAGCTATTGTCTGGCAAATGCCTTTTTCTCCATACCTGTCCATAAGGCCCAGCAGAAGCAGTTGGCTCTCAGCTGATGAGAGGAATGCACCCTCACTGTCCTACCTCAGGGGTATGTCAAGTCTCCAGCCCTATGTCATAATTGAGTTCACAGGGTTCTTGCTCTCCTTTCTGTTTCACAAGATATCATACTGGTCCATTACATGGATCACATTATGCTAATCAAACTAACAAGCAAGAAGTAGCAACCATTCCAGACTTACTGCATGTCAGAGAGTGGGAAATAACAACAAAGATTCAGGGATCTTCTACCTCAGTGAACTACCCAGGTATCCAGTAGTGTGAAGCATGTCAAGATACCCCTTCTAAGCTGAAGGATAAGGAGTTGCATCTGGCCTCTCTGTTAACTGGGGGAAAATATGGGACACTGCCTGGAAGAACTCTTTGGATTTTGGAGGCAACGTATTCCCCATTTGGGTGTGTTATCCAGCCCACTTACCCAGGGATCTGAAAAGCTGCTAGTTTCAAGTGAGTCCAGAATAAGAAAAGGCTCTGCCCCAGGTCCAAGCCATTTGATGGAACAGATCCAGTGATGACTGAAGATGTTAGTGGCAGAGAAGGATGCTGTTGGGTCCTTTGACAGGTCCCTACAGGTCAATCATACACAGCACAGGCCCTTGGGGTTGTGAAACAAAGTCCTGGCATCCTTCACAGACACCTACTCTTCTTTGAGAAACAGCTCTTTACCTGCTATTGAGTCTTAGTAGAGACCAAACAGTTAACCATGAGCCACTTTACCATGGGCTGGGTGTTATCTGACCTAACAAATTGTGTGTGCACAGCAGCACTCTCATTAGATGGCAGTGCTTTGCATGTGATTGGGTCTGAGTAGGCCCTGAAGCGCAAGAAAGTTACGTGAAGAAGTGACCACAATGCCCATGGTCCCCACTCCTGTTACACGGCCCTCCCTCTCCCAGCCGGCACGGATGGCCTCACGAGGAATCTCCTACTATCAGTTGACGGAAGAACTAGTTCATAGATGGTTTTGCATGAACTAGTTCCTAGATGGTTTTGCAGAACACCTAAAATTGAACAGCTGCAACACTGCAGCCCCTTTCTGGAACATCCCTGAAAGACAGTGTTGAAGGGAAATCTTCCATGTGAATAGAAAATTGACCACAGTACCTGGTTTCTCACTGTCAGTCTGTTCAGGCTGCTGGAAGAAAACACCATAGGCTGGGTGGCTTATAAACAGCAGAAATTACTGCTCACCCTCATGCTCTGCCCTCACAATCTAATCACCTCCTAAAGGCCCCACCTCCTAATACCTTTACTTTGGGGGGTTAGGTGACAACATAAATTTGGGAGGAACACAAATATTTAGAACACTCACTTTGCTTAGAAAGAGAAAGGGCAAGATATGTAGCTAGATTCATGGGGTATGGCCAATGGTTTGGCTGGATGGTCAGGGATTTAGAAGGAACATGGGTGGAAAATTATTGGCAAGGAAATTTGGGGAAGAGGTATGTGGACAGATGTCTCTGAAAGGGCAAAAACTTGAAGATATTTGTGTCCCATTTTAATAATCACCTGGAAAGGATGAACCATCTGTGAATATAAGTCAGCTTCTTTACAAAGCCTCCCCTGTCATCACCTAATGGGCTCATGAATAAAGTGGCCATGGTGGCAAGGACGGAGGTTTTGCATGGGCTCATCCATATTTACTTCCACTCACCAAGACTGACATGGCTATGATCACTGCTAAGTACCAAATCTATCAGCAGCAGAGACCAACACTGAGTCTTTGACTTACTTCATGATCAGCCAGCTACCTGGTGGTAGGTTATTTACATTGTACCACTTCCATCATGGTAGGAGCAGCATTTTGTTATTACTGGAATAGGCCATTCTGGCTATGGATTTGCCTTCCCTGCATGTAATGCTTCTGCCAAAACTATCATCCATTGCTTACAGAATGTCTAATCCATTGTTGTGGTATTGCACACAGCACTGCTTCTGATCAAAGAACTCACTTTATAGAAAAACTACCGGGGCGCCTGGGTGGCTCAGCTGGTTAAGCGACTGCCTTCGGCTCAGGTCATGATCCTGGAGTCCCGGGATCGAGTCCCGCATCGGGCTCCCTGCTCAGCGGGGAGTCTGCTTCTCCCTCTGATCCTCCCCCTCTCATGCTCTCTGTCTCCCATTCTCTCTCTCAGATAAATAAATAAAATCTTTAAAAAAAAAAAAAAAAAGAAAAGAAAAACTACCACTTAAGCCATGTGTTATAGAAGTGCAGCACTGAGCCCATCCTCATGGAATTCACTGGTCTTACCATGTTGGCTTAATGGAATGGTTTGATGGCCTTTTGAAGACTTAGTTACAGTGCCAGCTAGATGGCAATACCTCACAGGGCTAGGGCACAGTTCTCCAGAAGGCTGTGAATGCTCTGAATCTGAGCCCAGGATGTGCTATTGTTTCTCCCGTAGTCATGATTCATGGGTCCAGGAATCAAGGAGTAGACATGGGAGTGGTACCACTTAATAATATCTCTAGTGACCTACTAGTGAATTTTTTTCTTCCTGTTTTGGTGACTTTATGCTCTGCTGGCCTAGAAGTCTTAGTCCCAAAGGCAGGAATCCTTCTATCAGGAGACACAACAATGATTCCATTGAACTAGAATTTTAAATTGCCATGTAGCCACTTTGCACTCCTCATGCCTCTGAATCAATCAGCAAAGAAGGGAGTTTGCCGTGATGACTGAGTTATTGATCCTGACTACCAAGGGAAATTGGACTTCACATTGGAGATTTGAAATACAGAAGACCCCTTTGGGGAGCTCTTAGTCTTACCATGAGCTGTGATTAAGGCTAATGGAAAACAACAAACCAATGCAGGCAGGACTACTAATGGCCCAGACCCTTGAGGAATGAAGACTTAGGTCACTTTACCAGGTAAGAAACCACAACTAGCTGAGCTGCTTGCTGAAAGTAAAGGGAATACAGAATGGGTAGTAGAAAAAGGTAGTTATAAATACCAGCTATGACTACATGACCAGTTATGAAATGAATACTATAATTGTCATGAGTATTCTTCTTTATGGTGTTATGAATATATTTGTGCATGCAGAAATAGCAGAGAAATCTATAGATACTTTAAGCAAACATCTTTATTTTCTTTCCTCTTATGTTCTTATCATGTAATATAACTTAAATACAATAGAGTCAATTGTTTATATACATATTTTTATAAATATATAAGGTCAATAAGTTGTATTAAGTTTATATCAAGTTTTTAAGCATCGTTAATTGTACATTATAGTATTTAAGTTACAGGTCATCAAGAAGACTAAACATCACTCAAGGACTTTGCTTCCTTTTCTAAGCAAGGGATAGGTGCATTTACAGTTGTACAGGATAGCTGTATTCTATTAGGTGAAATTATAAATATGTTATTGTCTTTTTTTGGAAATTAAATATGATTTTAAAAGATCTGGATGAGCACCACATTGGCAACAGGTAAACTTGTGATGGTTGTTTCTATGTGTCAACTTGACTGAGCCATGCAGTGCTCAGATATTCATTCAAACATTATTCTGGGTGTGTCTATGAAGGTGTTTCTGGATGAAATTAACATTTGAATTGGCAAACTGAGTAAAGCAGGTTGCCCTCCCTGGTGTAGGTGGGCTTCATCCAATCTGTCAAAGACCTGAATAGAATAAGGCTGAGTAAGAAAGAATTCTTTCTCTCTGTCTTTGAGCTGGGACATGGGTTTTCTCTTGCCTTCAGAATAGGACTTGGACTGGAACTTACACCATTTGCTCTCCTGGTTCTTACGCCTTAAAATTCTGACTGGAACTATACTCTCTGCAATCCCAGGTTTCTAGCATGCTGACTACAGATGTTAGACTCCACAACCTCTATCAACACTGAAAGTATTCTTCGTATTAAATATATTTTGTTGTCTGTTTCTCTAGAGAACCCAGACTAATTTAATACACGAGTATGATCTTAAATGCCCTGAGTAAAATGAGTAAATATCTAAGCATCTGTTGTTTGTTCAACTTGAGCTTGTCTTTTTTTCAGGTACCCATAAACACTCCCTAAATAATACGATTAGAAGGTCTTGTTACTGACTGAAGTAATTTGATTCCATGGCTGTATTGATTTGATTCCACATCAACACTCTGACATTGAGTATCGCATGGCATGTAGGGCTAGGTCTGATGTTTTCATAGACCCTGGAGGGGGAGGTGCTAAATTGAGGCAGGAAGTACAGGCCAGGCAGCCTACTTCCACTATAATCGAAGCAGCTGTAGAATTACCTGTTTAATCTTCTGGGAAAGTTTCACCGAATAACGAGTCCATTAACTAAAATAAACTGTGAGAACCACTGAACTAGGAGGTCTTAAAGATACCTTTTAATTCTAAGATAACAATGATTTGCCAGAAGGTGATTTATTGTCAACCAAATATGAAGTGCTCTCGGGCAGTCAAAAGTAAATACAATATGGAAGTCCAATAAAGTCCAGGGCTTACTCCAAGTAAGGTGATGAGTCCAGTGTGTTAGGGACTACCCAATCCATTCTGAGCTACTGTGACCAATTCCAACACCAGATTTTAAGCAATTAAATAAACAACACAATCTAAAGAAGGGTAATAGTAGCCAGATGGCACAGGATCAAGCTGTCCTTTAGAAATAAAAGACTAAAAAAGACATGCTAGTGCTCGACATATTTTAATGGCTATCACCCCGAAGAAGGTTTAAATAGGATTTAAAGAAAAAAGGTCTAAATTTGAATAACTTCAAAAATTCAGTGTCTCTGTCACATTAGTTTACTTCAAGCACTCTATAGCCTCATTTGGCTAGTAATTACCATATTAGATAGTGCACATATAGAACATTTCCATCATTGTAGAGATTTCTATGGACAGTACTATTCTCAAAAGCAGAATGAGGACCAGTAAGGAGTTAGAAGAAATGGGACTTTGAATCAATAAAAGAAAGACCTTTCTAATGGTGAGAGTTATCCTACAACAGAATGCACTAGACTTAGCAGTGAGGAGAATTGATCAGGCTAAGCCAAAACACATACATAATTCTAGCATTCAGACAGAGGGTGTACAAAAAACTTATAAAGTGATAACCAAATTTACAACTTTAATTACATGGACATGCTTTATTGTAGACACTTTCATCTGATCAAAGGCTGATCTTTCCCTACTTGCATACTGCTGTTTTTAACATATTTCCCAAGGCACATTGAGCTTGAGAACTGTGGCTCTTCTGGTCATAACTACCACTTAAGCCATGTGTTATTTGCTCACCTTTGAAAATGCATTTCCCTGCTCTTGTTACAGAAATGACATGCAGAGATGGAAAATCTTTTAAGATACAGAAACTAACTCACCCTAGTTACCTCTCTCAAAGAGATACAACAGAGAGAGATGGCACATTTTGTGCCCGCAGGCCACTGTGGTCAGAGTGAGAGATTCCAACAGCAGACACAAGGACAGGTACAAAGTTATCCTTTTAGCAGACTGCAGGTCTACGTGACTGAAGGTGACCCAGACACAAATAATGTTCATGGGAACCAATACTATGCAGAGGCAAATGATGAAAACAGAAATAGAGATATCTGATACGTCCATATATCCAGTTCTAGAAATATGTTAAAAGCCTAGGAGTTTTAGTTTGGGCCCAGAACAAGGTGCAGAGCATGAGTGATACTCTTACTTCAAGCCAAGGGCTATAAATACAGACTAGAAAAAAATCTTGCCAGTGGCATAAGTTGACATCAGGATTGTTTCTCTGTCTCTGTCCAGTTACTAGGTAGGGGAAACTGTCTTCCCTGAAGACTCTGAATCAGTTTTACTCTGTTCTAGGTCAAGAGTCAATCCCACACCATCGTCACGTGCCAGAGAACCCAAAGATGTTACTTAGTGTTAAAAAGTAGTTCTGGAAATTAGCTTCTTTGAAAAAAAAAAAAAAAAGAGGTACTTCTGGGCTTATAATACCAGTGTTTCAGTTTGAGTGCCTGTGGAATAGACCCTAAGATAAGTATTTGAATAAATAAAGGAGGGAGTAGGTAAAAAGAAGAAAAGCAGGAAAAGGAAGCCACCCAATAAAGTGTATTATCAAGTGAATTTCCCCTGAGTCAGTGGATCTTATTCCCATTGAGGGAATCTGGGAGCTAATATAAAACATCTCAGGACTATGCCACCCAAGAGGTAAGGGAACTGTGGTGCTTATACACTTAACTCCTGTCATTTGTTGAGGTAGGGAGTGTTAATCACCATGTACTTCTGGCTTGCTATGCACAAGGTAAGAATAGATGGTGGCCAGAGAAAATGCTTAAGCAAAGAGATATAGATGATGTAGGATAAAAGTTGGTCCTGCACGCACAGAAATGGTAGGGCCTGAGACAATATTGGCAGGACACCAGAAGGATCTGCTATAATCCCAGAGGGACCAGCAGAGTTACACATGAAACTTCCCAGATTTGGCTGCAAAGTATTATCAAGGGTAGGCCACACCAAACATGAGATCCCAATCCAAAATTAGCAATCACATAGGAAAACAAGTCAGTTTGAATTGAGTCAACATAAAAAATAAATAATGGAATTTGACTCCTAAGAACATCAGGTGACAGAATTATAATATCATAAAATCTGTGTTTAAAATGAGTATACAACTAATGATCTATCGTATGATGACTAACATAACATAATAAAAATAAAATAAAACATATTATATTTCTAAAGAATGAGTATAAAAATAAATAAATAAATAAAATGAGTATATGGAAAAGGGATCAGAAGCATGAGAACACAAAAATAAGCAGATCTGAGGGGAAAATGCTCATTGAAGTTAAAAATTCAATGGATTAGTTGAATATAGCACATTAGATAAAACTAGGAAGAGAACAAACTAGAAGACAGAGTTAAAGAAGTTACCTACAAGAGAAACAAAAAGATAAAGAGTTTAAAAATATGATAGAGTACTGAAGACATGTGGAGAGCAAAGTGACATGGTGCATGAAATCTCTAAAAGACATTCCAGAAGCCGCAAATAAAGATAATTCAGGGAAAAGGGAAAGTCAGTATTTTAAAAGATAATAGCTTAGAATTATTCAGCTTATTAAAGAATGCAGTCCTCAGATTTAGGAAGCCCAGCAGATATAATATAATTTCTCACCGGGGTGCAATCCTTCGAAACAGCCCTGGATATAGTCACCAGTAACCTTCAATATTGTCATATTGTGAATGGTAGGCTTTAGTTCTAATCTTTCTGGACCTAGAAGCCATATTTGCTTCAGAAGACACTCTCTTATCCTTATATATTTTATGTACATGGCACACTACTCTCATTTGATTTTTTGCTATTTCATGGATCACTTCTTCTTAGTTTTCTTGGCTGATTTCTCTGCCTTTCTCAACTTCTTAATGTTAAAATGTCCTTGAGTCCCCTCCCTTTTCTAACTATGCTGCATCAGTTAGTGATCTCATCCAAACTCATGGCTTTAAATACCATGCATATGGCAGCAATTTCCAAACTGATATCTGTAGTCCATATCATTTTTCTATAAGGTCAAACTCACATATAAAATGACCTACCCATTGGAGCAACTGGCTGGCTCAGTAGGTAGAGCATGTGACTCTTGATGTCAGGATCATGAGGTCAAGCCCGACATTGGGCCTAGAGCTTACTTTACAAAATAAAATCAGAATGGAAATTTTTAAAAAATAAATAAATAAATAAATAAATAAGACCTACCCATTATCTCCAGTTGATTGTCTTTTAACATCTAGATATATGTTCTAAACTGATTTTGTTATCTCCCAGTCACTCCAAAATCTTCTGTCTACAACCTTCCATATCTCAGTTAATGACAACCCTATCCTCTCAAGTTGCTCATACCAGAAACCTTGAAAACATTCTTAACATCTCTCGACAGCTCAGTAAATCCCACTGGTTCTACCTTCAAAATATATCCAGAATCCTATGCTTCTTATCACTACCATAGCTACATGCCTGGTTTGAATCCCAAATCTCTTGTCTGGACAACTGAAAGATACTTCGTGGTAAAATGCATCATTAGCCTCAATTGTTTAATCCTTTGGCCATGCCTTTTTCTACCGTGTGACTTTGTAGATCCAGGAAGGAAGGAAGGGAGGAAGGAAGGAAGGAAGGAAGGAAGGAAGGAAGGAAGGAAGGAAGGAAGGAAGGAAGGAAAAGACAGAGAGAGTGAGGGAGGGGGAGAGAAGAAGGAAGAGAGGAAGGAAGGAAGGAAAGAAGGAAGGAAGAGGGAGAGAGAGAGGGAAAGAAAGAAGAAAGAAAGAAAGAAAGAAAGGAAAGAAAGAAAGAAAGAAAGAAAGAAAGAAAGAAAGAAAGAAAGAAAGAAAGAAAGAAAGAAAGAAAGAAAAGAAAGAAAGAAAGAAATTTACTTCCTTATGCCTTGGTGTTGGGCATGGTTATATGACTTGCTTTGGCTACTGGAATTTTAGAAAAAAATGACAGAGGGACTCACACAGTACTTGTACAATCAGGATGATGACTCTTGGCCATTTGAGATTACCAAGAGAATATGCCTAGCTAGTTTTCTGGTCCCAAGGGGAGGATGACAAACATGTGGAGCTTAGTGAGCCCAGCCAAGTCCAGCTTGAATACTGCAGATCCCCCGGCCAAATGAGTCATGAGTGCATGAACAATCGGAGGTACCCAGCCAAGCCACAGATGTAGGACATACAAATGTTCACTACTGTATGCTATGGAAACTTCGTGATTTTATTGCTACTGTAGAAAGGGTAGTTGGATTTTAGCCTCCTAACAGGTCCTCCAACTTCATCCCTTGACTCCTGAAGTAGTTATTCTATTTTTTTTCTAGTTTTTTGTTACTTTTCTTTCCCATAACACATTGCCAATGTTGAAAACAAAAATACAAATACAAGCATGTACTTATTTTAACATTTTATCTGTCACCCCATATTTTTGGATAGTTCTAGCAATAGAAACAAACCTAAGCAGTAGATACAATAGAAGTCAGATAACTGATTTTGCTCCCCAATCCCCAACATTTAAGAGCTGTCAATAAAGGAACACTTAAAAATCAGGTGAGGATCAAGGTTGAGGCACGTGTTTCTTTACATATACTGATCCGTACAGTCTGTTGCAAGACTGAAAACAAAACCATGTTACAGAGCCTGCTGATGTCTAAGTTTTACTTTTAGAAACTATTCGAAGATCATAAAAAGGTCTGTTTTTAAAAATAAACTTTAAATGTATATATTAATAATCAAGTGAATTTTAAAAGATTGACTCTCAACTGTATTTGAAAACAAATGATCTTTCAACTTATTAAAATGTCTTCACTTGGCTAATGAAAACTCCAATATTTATCTCTTTTCTTGGAAATTCAGACTAGAAACCCAACATGCATAACACGTACCAAAAAGCCTAAGGGTAATATTAATAATCAGCAAATTATGAGGATGTGTTAAAAATTAATGGGGGAAACATATGTCATAATTAAGAATTTATAAAAATCTATCAAGAGGCAAGACACTGCCTCCCTTTTTTATGTTTTATCTTTTGTGTAAATAAACTTGTACTTTTCCTTTATGTGTAATATGCCAAAGCAAATATCAGAGACATAACCCCAGAGTTGATCAACTGAGACAAGGTAAAACCAGGGGACATTTAAGCCAAAACTGTAATGTTTAAGGCCTTAGGTAAAACTTAGAAAAAGTGCTCAGTAACTTTTCAATGCTATCACATAATTCTTCTCTAACCGGCAAAACCCACTACTTGTGATATTTAGCTATTGTTTGATGGTTTATGTTTTCATTTTTTCCTGTCTTTTCATATTTGTCTCCTTTGGGCAAAATTAACCATTGAACACAAAGATGATCACCCCTAGCATCTCTTGCATGTCTCTGACCATGGTTACAAGATTCCCTGTTTCTGCTTGTCAGAGACCAATTGTTTTCACCAAGAATACCTCCCTTCCAGGATTTCACCAGTTATTCATTACAGGGCCTGACATAGAACCATGGGCTAGGGGAGTTATCCAGATAAAACAGTCATGTCCAAGGACAACTCCAGTCTGAATTTTTCTTGGAAGAGATCAAAGTAGACGGGCAGAGTTGAGCAATCTGAATTTGTACTTGCTAAGGAAGGCCATGGCCTCCAGTATTGTCTGTCTTTTATGATTATCATTTTAGTTAATTCTCAGCCAGTTACATTAGAATCACCTGGAGTGCTTTGCATTAAAATGAAGCTTCTTAAGAGCTACTGCAGACCTCCTGAAGCAAAAATGTCTGGGTGGAGATCGTGAATAAGTATTCAGAAAAAAAAGCTTACAGGGTAATTGATGCTCAGAACAACCTCTCATTCAGAAGTTGCTACAATAGGGAAAACTAACGTACTATTTAACAAGGAGGTCCAAGAAGATGGCCACGGGAAGATCTGTATCTGAACCAAAATAAACCCTAAGGCGTTGTCCTAACTTGCAAACTAATCACAAACAAGAGTGGATGCTCTTCGCTATGGGGTGCAAAAGGAAAATGAAGTTTGACCAGAAATCTTCCAGCTGTGGCTTATCCCCAGGCAAACGCCTCCAGAATTACATTTATGCTTTTGTTCATGTTCCAGTAAAAATATAATCTATTTTATATGGCTTGCTGTTTTCTACAGTCTTGGCTGGCTTGTTCAGGCTAACATTTTTTTTTAATTGAATAATTCAAGCATCTGACATAAAATTATAAACTGACATTGGCAACCAGCAAAAAGCAGACACTGCATAAAACGCTTAAACATAAAAGCAATGAAGCAAATGTTACAGCACAAGGCTTCATTCCTCACCTCCAACTCCAAGCAGCTTAGCTTGTATTTGCTGAGGTTTTTTCTTTATTTCTTTTTTTGACACATCAATAAACACTAGTAATTTATCCAGACACTATTGTGCATCTTTGAAATCAAATTTATTTGGCTTTTGGGTGCTCATCTAAAGTTTCACCTTTAAAATGAGCAAGGAGAGTTAATGAACAGCTACTGAACTCTGCCCCACGGCTCAGGCAGCGCTCTGGGTTGATGGCTCTCTTGGCTTGTAGACTTCCTTGGGGATTCATCTGAATGTCTGTGACAGAGCCTTTGAGTGTGGGAAAATAGTAATGGGGTTATTCAGGCATGGACCCGGTCCATTTAAGCCAGACTTCTGAAAGACGGTCCCTACAAAAAGGCCTCACTAACGCCCAACACATACATATAAAACCCTATAGGCACCCATTTTACACCCCACCTATGAGGATGGATTTCAGTATTTTATCTCCAAAACGTATCAGTAAAATATTAATACAAATATGTACATTGAAAATATATTAAAATGTATTAAAGTATTTATCAGTTAACTCTAAATATTCAATTTTGAAATGGCCCAGCCATTCGTCTGGGAGGATCAACAGCAGAGTAACTTTGGCAGAAGACGAGGAAAAAATCATTGTCGCCATGTGTGTGACAAGCCACTTTGCAGTTCCTCATCTGCAAAATGGGAATGGTGGACTGGATGACAGTTTAATAACCGATAAAGTAAAACGATCAAAGTGAGAGTTGACTTGAAAAAAACCCAACTAATTATTTTGCCATTTTTTAAATAAGATCATATTTCTAGAGATGACTAAATTAGAACTGTAAATATTTAAGATAAAATTATTTAAGGATTATGATAAGAAATAGGAAATATACACGTTATATTTTGATGGCTTATTCATCTATATCATGTTCCTGAGCATGTGTGTGTACGTGTGCGTGTGCTGATATATCAACATATAGATGTAAATATGAAACCTTGAACATATACAATAGGGAATAAAGTTTTATAACAATATGCACATAATGAATACACATACACATAGTTCATGGAATTAAGAGAAGATCAAATAATCCTGAGAAATGCTTGTCCCAGTCTGAAAGAGCATATTAGTGAGACTAGACCGTAACATTTTTAATACTTAATAAATCCAAACAAGGTCAAGGCAGCACTATTGAATATAGAGAGACAGAAGTAGATGTAAGGTGGAAAACAAAAGGAAATGACTAACAAAAGTATAGAATGACTTTAAATGGTGGTGTCCTTCACTGTTATATGCAAAATTAAACTTCAGTGTGTAAACCAGTACTTTAATGTGTTTTTTTAATTTCTTAGAAATATCCATTGGATTCTTTTTAATATGTGAGGTGGAAAATTGGGCAAAAGAAGAAACAGGAGGAAAAAGAAGATGAGAAAAGACAGGAAGTTTGAAGAAAAAAAAAACCAATCCTTTTTATTAAACTGATCTTCTCTGAAAACCAAGGCATCTACACAATTCCTGATTTAAAGACTCTGAAACTATTTTCCCTCATCAGAACTTCAACCACCTCTTCCTCCTTGGTAGAGACTCTAAATGCTCTAAGCCTTATTGCCTTCAAAATAGACTGTACCCCTCTTTCAGTAGAGACTGGATCTTGAACACTGACATATTTCTAGCACACGGCACAATATGTGGCACTTAGTGGGCACCCACTCATTTATTAATTCAACCAGTATTTATGAAGCATCTACTACATGGCAGGCATGTTTTAGAACCTCAATGTTGAATAAATGTCCAACTATGTTTGAGTGGCAACCAGACATTCACTACTGTCCCAACAGTATCTAATGGTTCTTCTTGACACTCTATATACATGAACCACTTGCAGACCAGACCACATTGCAGGCTGGACATAAACTGTTCTTGATAATTACTCTGTGTTCATGAACTCCTGTTATCATTGCTGCTGTGTAGCCATCTGCTGTTCTTCCCATCCCCTACCCACCCTAAAAACTAAAAGCTGGTTCAGGGATCCAGGTAATTATAATACAGATTGAAGTGAATCACAGTCTAAAAGGTAGAGAACATTTTCATTCTACTTCTCCGTATTTTAAATATAGCTCTTTAAAAATCACTGACTTTTGTTTTTTTTCCTCTACGGACTGAAGTTCAGCTTAGTGCATAAATCATTGGCGAGTTTTCAACCTATTGCCTCTCAGCCCCAACTCTACCCTTCATTATCTTCTTTTGGTATTTGAATGGTTCTGCCTTGCCAGGCGGCATGATATTAACATTTGTCAGTAGTGGGCACTGGGAGGATACTGGATACCGGAGTAAAGCGCTCCTTTTCCCGTCCCTAGTGTGTTTTGCTTCTATTGCCCCTGCACTGTTGAGCTGGGGTGCAGAGCACACAATGCAGCTTACCCCAAGAGTTCAGTGACACCCCCAACAGCCAGTTTCCAGGCAAGCTCCATAGGAGCCCCAGATGACTTCACAGCAGCACTACCCAGCCAAGGCCCATGGACTTTGGATCAATTCTGGTCCTGACAACTCAGCAAACCAGGGAACTTCACCCTTCAGTGAGTTGCAAACACATCTTCCCAACAGTCTGCACCCAGCCTTGGAGAAAATCCCTCTCTTTCCACAGTATTCTGTAGAATCCTCTTTCATTCCCTTTTAGTTAAAAATAGATGATAGGTAGATAAACAGGTAGAAAAGAATTTTAATAATTATCCATATTAAAATTTCTCTGTTCAAATTATGATGTGGTTTCTGTGTCCTGATGGGATCCTGACTGATACAGTGTCACAGGGATAGCAGGAAAAGCAGATTAACTCAGTTTCTGCAGATTTAAAAAAAAATCATCAAAGTACCTCCATTAGAAGTAGAAATCCAATAGTAACAAAGTGTGCCATTGTCATTCTTTGAATGGAAGAATTATGACCTGATTTATCCATATTTACAAATTACAAATAATAGAAATGCTTTCCAAGGGTTCAGTTATTTGCTTCCACCTAAAATGTCAGTAGGTCTTTCATAAACATGCTTGCTCTGATGAAAGCATTTTCAAGTCTGCTTTCAGTAAGAAAGCTCCCAGAAGGCACGTACGATACATTATGTAATTTTTATGTGTCATGCATATCTTATGTGGGTTTCTCCTCTTACATAGCACCTAAATACATTGATAAAAATTTATTTTGTTGGGCGCCTGGGTGGCTCAGTTGGTTAAGCGACTGCCTTCGGCTCAGGTCATGATCCTGGAGTCCCGGGATCGAGTCCCGCATCAGGCTTCCTGCTCGGCAGGGAGTCTGCTTCTCCCTCTGACCCTCCCCCCTCTCATGTGCTCTCTCTCATTCTCTCTCTCTCAAAATAAATAAATAAAATCTTTTAAAAAAAAATTTATTTTGTTAAATATACACACTACAGGGGTGCCTGGGAGGCTCAGTCGTTAAGCGTCTGCCTTCGGCTCAGGTCATGATCCCAGGGTCCTGGGATCGAGCCCCCTTATCAGGCTCCCTGCTCTGCAGGAAGCCTGCTTCTCCCTCTCCCACTCCCCCTGCCTGTGTTACCTCTCTCGCTGTCTCTCTCTGTGTGTCAAGTAAATAAATAAATAAAATCTTTAAAAAAATAAAAATAAAATAAAAAAATAAATATACATACTACAGAGCCACAAAAAACAACCACCATACCACTTAAAGGGCTATCATCTCATTATTGAAGAACTTCAAAATGATGTGTTAATTATACGAAACCAAAGGGAAACACAAGAGTGCCTTAGAGCGAGCTTGGAATATCTAAATGTAAGCAAAACCACACAAGACATTTTTTTGTGTGTGGTTTATTTTAATGTAATGAAACCTATATTAATATCTGACTCTCCTGTGAGTAAATGAGATTGGTAGCGAAGGTTCTCAAATCACTTAATTACCAGGGCTTTGGCAGAAAAAATATCTTCCCAGTTGCAATCTGAATGCAACAGCCACATTTGCAATGCTACAAAGCAATCGAAGTTAGTATAGGATCCCATAATATCTTCAGATTTCTGTTCATGCCTTAAACAAATAGCACCACCTTCAAAGCAGATAAAAGAGACAAGAACTCTGCCCTCAAGGTGACAAGAAAATGAGGAAAGTCTTACTATCATTTGAGCTCTATCTTAAAGATAAGCATAGACTTGTAGATGAGAAAAATAAAGACCTTTTGGAAAAATAACTCTGAGAAATGTGATAGGGAGGGACTGACAGATGAATGAGCAACCAATTGTGAGGTCCCAGGTGAGGTTCTGTAACCCAAATTTGTAACATATTCAATTATCATGAAAGCAGAGAAAATAGCCTATTAGGGTCTTCTGGGATTGGGGAGGGCAAGCCGGGAGTAGTAGAAGCTGAAGGAAGTAATGGATTCTGGGGCATGAATAAGAATTACATAAAAATTACAAACAAAGATGGGATTCTGTGTGTGGACACACAGAGATAATACCCAGAGAGGATTTCTTGATCAGAAGAAGGTGGATTGATGGAGGGATAAAAGAAAAGAACAGGTTCATATAGCAAGAGATAGATGGAGTTAAGGAGGTTATCCACAGGGAAAGAAGATCTAAAGAGTTAAAAATTTAATTAATGGGGCGCCTAGGTGGCTCAGATGGTTAAGTGTCTGCCTTCGGCTCAGGTCATGATCTCAGGGTCCTGGGATCCAGCCCCGCATCGGGCTCCCTGCTCAGCGAGGAGCCTGCTTCTCCCTCTCCCTCTGCTGTTTCCCCTGCTTGTGCTCTCTCACTCTCTCTGTCAAATAAATAAATAAAATCTTAAAAAAAAAATCTAATTAATTAAGCAGTGCTGAGTCATGACGAGGACCAAGATGTCATCACTTCATGATTCCACTGCTTCAGGAGGATGGGGTAGGAGAGTTGCAGAATAACTGAGTGCCAATCAATTATTCTATTTAAACCGGTTGATCCAGTACATGACCTAAATCCCTGGGTTAGAGAAACAAAAAGGGGTTAAGTTTAGGACTAAGCCAGAATAGCATAAATGTGATTTAATGGAAGCCTGAGGAAAAAAAACAATATCTAATAGAAGAGTTAAAATAAGAATTATATCCCTCCCTTTGGAAATTCTTTTTGGTACTTTAAAATGCAGAACCTCTAGAACAAAGGTCTATCATGAAGCAAAAGCACATGTGGTCCCGTGCGTGGTCCAGGTTCATTTGACATTCAACTAATTCAATTCATCTCTAGTTGTTTTACAGTTAACACATTTTTCTCCTCAACTAGCTCACATGCTGTCAAAGAAAGGGGCCACCTTCTCCTTTTCCTCCTACCCATGGCACGCCTCACTCTAACAGTATGTGAGGCATGACGAAGCAGGGAAAAGAGATGGGCTCGGAAGGCAGAGGGTTCTGAATTCAAATGCAGGCACCAATACTTACTAGCCATGTGACCCTGAAAAAGTTACTAGTCCTTTTGAAACTTCAATTTCTTCATCCAACTAAATGCTGATCATAATAATTCTGCAATGGGTCTTGTGAAATAAGCACCTAGTACAGTTCCAGACACATAATAAATACTTAGAATTGGTTGTTACTACTGCTACTGCTATATACAGACTGGGCTTCATAAAGATTTTCTGTGAGTAAAATAGTTCAATATAAGCACCAGCTTTTCAAAGTGATGATGTGGAAATCTTAGAAAAGTCCATATCACCTGGTAATTTTTTGCCTCAAAATTCCAGAATGTTTCCAAATGGAGTAATGGAAATGAGTTATCCTTGTGGTCAGTTTGGTTGTAGAACACGGCAGGGCAAATCTTCCAGATCACAAGATCTGGAGATCCCTGCAGAGCAGCTCTGTCTCACCATGGGGTAGCTTGGCCATTTCAGGACCAGGCTGGGAGCCAACACTGCCATTTAAAGCATACAAAGCCAGCGAGTCGTTGGCCACAACAAGGCGCTCTTCCTTCCTCACTCCAGTGCTCCACTCTTCTGTTCAGCTCATCTCTCATGTTTTCCAACCATCACTTAGCCCTGCTTCCTTCCATTCTGAAATTATAAACACTTTTCCTCAGAGAAGACATAAACGTACCTTGTGACCCAATAGACTATATTCAACTGAACCTCTATCAGGGCTGACCCTGTCCCACCCATGATTTTAAAAAAAGGAAAATAAATCAACCATCTTAACTTTCTAGAAATCAAAGCATATAATGGAAGAGGTTTTGGTACTCTCAGCAGACAAATGGAAATTAAAGCATTCGTTTAACTGCATTTAATCAAAAACTAAATAACAAAAAGTAAAAGAAAGGGAGTCATGGAGAGTGCGTATATTTCCATGGTTACTATATTTTGAGTAGCTTCAGAGTACAGTATATAAATTAATCAGTACAGAGACTTTGTGCTAAACTGATGACAGCTGGGCTTGAGAGTTAAAAATACCTAATAAACAATAATCCTACAACTAAGATACCTTTATGGATACATGTATGGATTTATTAAGAAAGAGAAATAAACATTCACTTGTGTACTACTTAGTAATTTCCCCCCCAATATTACAGTTACTGGAAGAGCAGATTTATCTGCTTACTAAAGATATATTTTTTTAACTTCATGAAAGTACATCCATTATAGAAAACAAACATAATTTAACAGAATGTAGAACCTCAAAACACAATGCAAGTTTCATTAGCAAGAGGCATGGGAAGGGAAATGCTTTATTTAGCCTCCTAGTATTTAAAATCAGCTGAATAGCAATAAAATAAGGGAATGTGAGTCTAGGGCCAAAAACTCAACATATTATCTAAAACTAAATCTTTTTTTATTTGAGATACAAATGGCCCACTCTTGTTGCAAATGAGGAAGTAAACATCTGACTCAAAAGAAAATAACACTGACCCTACTGGGCAGGTTGGCACTTAGGCAAAATCATCTTTCAAATTCTTAATGTTATTTACTTGTAATTCTTCTTGGAATTACAAATGTTTGTTGATTGTATGCAACAGATGTGTTCTTTAAAAAAAATAAATAAAAGCTGAATAACTTCACATTACTAAATTATAATGCAATGCCTCAAAAGGGTTTCCTACGACTTAAAGAGATCTTTTTAGAATAATAATTTCTTTTATAGAATGAAAATAATAATAATAATAATAATAACCCCAAATCTCTCATTGGTATAAATCTCATAGTTTGGAAGGTTTAAGTTGCTTCTATCAGTATTGCCAATTAGAACAATTTTAAATATTCAAATATAATTATAGTTGTGAACTATTGTCTTAAATAATTCTATTACATATATACAAATTGAAATGTATAGGAAAGCAAAAATAATAAAAGGAGTTTTTTAAAACCTATAAAGGCAATGTACACATGCATGGTATGCAAACAAGCTTATCCATGTGGAGAGTCTTAGAGGGAATAAACAGGTTATATTCACCATGATACCTGGGATTCATGTATATTGCATGATTTTTTTTTTTTAGAGAGAGAGAGCGAGTATGGGGAAGAGAATTTCCAGCAGACTCCAGACTAAGCACAGAGCCTGACACAGGGCTTGATCTCACAACTCTGAGATCAGGGCCTGAGCAGGAACCAAGAGTCCGACACTAAATCGACTGAGCTACCCAGGTGCCCCTGTATACTGAATGATTAAAACAACAGTATGGTTACATAGTGGCTCAAGACACCCAGGGAAGATGTTTGAGATGTTCTTGGACAAAGCAGTCTAAGTTTAGAAAACCTATAAACATGAGAGACTATGGACTCTGAGAAACAAACTGAGGGTTCTGGGGGGGGGGGGATGGGTTAGCCTGGTGATGGGTATTAAAGAGGCACACGTACTGAATGGAGCACTGGGTGTTATATGCAAACAATGAATCATGGAACACTACAACAAAAACTAATGGTGTAATGTATGGTGATTAACATAACATAATAAAATTAAATTTAAAAAAAAAAGAAAAGAAAACCTATAAACATCATGAACATTACTAAGGGATAAAGGTGAATGCACTCATTAGGCCAGTAACAAATTGGCTTGAATATTTTCAGTAGACCATTCAAATCCAAAATAAAGTAAATGAAGCCAGTTTTAAAAAAATTAGTCAAATGAGTTACTGGTCAACTTGAGTTTTACAACTGAACATGTTCTTTAAATAGAGTGACCATATCATTTTTTTATGCAAACCAGCACATTTTCGGTGTGAAAATGGTCACTGAAATAACTGAAGTTAAAGAATTTTTGAAAGAGCTACTGATTAACTCCAAAATTTATTTTATTGTATTGGTAGACCTATAAAACATTTTTATCCAAAAAGTATTTTCAAAGAAATGCTTTCTAAAAACTAAAAGCAACACATTTTTGTATAAATTAAGGTAATATTTTTAAAATTTTATTGATCATTTGAAAGTAGCTTTGACATTTTCAGCTCATCCCTGCCAGAGAGACAGTAGGCAAAGAGCCGAGGAGAAAGACCAAGGAGGATGGGGAGTGAGGAAGTTGTTGGGGAGTCTTCCATTTTCCTTTCCTTCTTAAGTTGACCAGGGCTGCAAGAGAACCATTCAGAAAGCTTGCCACGTGTTCCCGAGTGTTTGAGATGGTTCCTGACTCATACAAGAAAAAGAATTGTCACAGGGTAGCTAATTACAACATGTGACAGCTGTAGTGCGTGGCAGGTATGTCAGGAAAGGAATGTGCTTACCAAGTTTGGAAGGCCAAGAAGCATTTCTTCTCCATCAACAAAGGGAACCCACAAAAGTCATACAGAAAAGGAGCCCATGTAAGAGCAAGAATCCTGTAGTGGCAAAACCATTAGCGTGCCCCACAGTAACACTGCACTTGGACATCTGCCACAGGCCAGGCAACAATACCTGCTTATTACCTCTAAACATCACCCCTAAGCCTCTCCTGGGAGGGGATGAGAATGAGCACCTACAAAGAAATTAAGTGATAAAGCATGAAAAAGAATCTATCGTCCCCACTTGTCACTATCGGTTTGGAAGCCTGAGTCAGAGCCGAACTAAAGAACTGAAGAGTATTTTTTAATTGCAAAATATTGACATTTCGGTAATCAAGTGAATAGAAAATCAATTGATCTGCCCGAGATTTCACTTAGCAGCTGGGAAGAACAATTCTGCTTAGTGGATTTCAGGATTAAGGCAACAGTACTAAGATAACAATAAAAATAATAGTAAAGTTGTGTTTATCTTGTTCCACACTCATTTGTGCCACAATCATAGTCATAATCATTTATATATCAGTTTTATTGTTATAATAAAAAGTTATTAAATGACTGGGATTTTTTTCCCCAAAATCTTTGTTTAAGATTACCATTTCTCAAATTGGGGCCACCTGTACTCCTGGGAGGTAGAGTGTTATGACAGAGCAAAACCACAAGATTATGACTTTAAAGCAAATAAATGGTTATTCCTCTGAAGGATTAGAATAGATTAGAGAAGAAGCTTGGTGTATGCCAGAGGCCAAGATGGTAACAGAAGAAAAGGTTGTGAATAAGATCAGAGAAGCTCTTCCATGAAGCACACCTGGCTAAGAACACCTGCCAGTTCTTTGGTAGAAAATATTTGGAAATTTAACATCAGAACTACACTACATACACCATGATGTCTGGAAATATGTCATTTTGCAAACTATTATCCAATGCTAATTTCTTAGTGTTTTTTTCAGCCATTTTTATTGGATACTTTCATTGTCTGTATAAAGTTGCAAACTGAATAACTCGTTTGAATATTTTGATAAATGACATTAAAGTCAAGATTCTGTTGTCTACAGGGGGCAAAGCAGATACAGCGCAACTCCTGCAAATGGCTTCTAGAAATACACCATCTAGAAGACCTAAATGGAGAAGGGGAGACTCTGGTCAAGACATTGCTGAGAATTTTTACTTTATTTCATCTCTCTGTTTCAAACCTTGACAATAATAGACAAAATGTCACAATCTGAATACACAGCCCAGCTCCAAAATATGATAAACATATCTATGAGCCAGAAACACAATACATGGTTGCAGGCACAAAGCCACAGGCCTATGACAGCTGGGACATGGAAGCAGCATGTGGTGGCCAAGAGTTCCATGCTATAGGACAACAGGGTAGCTGGAGACAAAGGAGTTCTAAATGAGACGAGGAGCCTTTTTTCTCTCACTGCTTTCAAAATTCTCTCTTGTCTTCATCTTTTAATAGTTTG
Organism: Mirounga leonina; assembly: GCF_011800145.1. NCBI lineage: Eukaryota > Metazoa > Chordata > Mammalia > Carnivora > Phocidae > Mirounga > Mirounga leonina. The sequence goes on from NW_023270426.1 coordinate 38,718,743, forward strand.
ATGATGACATTTGTAGGTGTGCATTTCTTTGAGTTTGCCCTTTTGAATTTTGTTGGATTTCTTGGATGTGCAGACTGATGTTCTAAAATTTGGCAAGTTTTAGCCATTATTTCCTTAAATATTCGTTCTACTTCTTTCTCTCTTGACCTCTGGAATTCTCCTAATACGTGTGTTGACATGTTTTGTGATATTCTACAAGTTTCTGAAAGTCTCCTTATTTTTCTTTATTCTATTTTCAGTCCACTTTCTCCCATTGGATAATCTCAATTGATTTCAAGTTGGCTAATTCTTTCTACAGTAAGTTCAAAGGTTCTGTTGAGCCCCTCAACAATAGGAAATTTTTCATTTCAATTATTGTAATTTTCAACCCCAGCTTATCTATTTAGTTCTTTTTAAATAATCTATCACTTTGATATTCTCTATTTAAAGAGATTTATTTCTCTTACTTTTCTTTAATTTTACTAGACGTGATTTCTTCTTTAGTTCTTTGAACATATTTTTAATAGCTGCTTTAAGGCTTTGTCTAAGAAATTCCACATCTGGGCTTCCTTAGGAGAAGTTTCCAGTGATTGCATTGTTGTTGTTGTTGTTGTTGTTGTTGTTGTTTCTTGTTTATGGACCACATTTCCCTGTTTATTTGTGTCTCATAATCTTTGTTGAAAAGTGGACATTTGAAATAATATAATGTGGAAACTCCAGAAATCAGATTCCATCATTCTCCAGGGTTTGTTGTTTCTGTTGTTTGTTATTGTTCCTATTTGTTTAGCAACTTCCCTGAATTATTTCTGTAAAGTCTGTACTCTTTGTCATGTATAGCCAGTGATATTTCTGTTCGGGCCATTGAGAATCTTGAGAATTGGTTTGACACAAGTCTCAGAACTCCCTGAGTGTGTCCCCATTGTTCATTTGCTCCAAACCCAAGAACTCCTTCTCTATTGACCGAAAATTCTCAAGTAACTCTGGAAATGCTCCAACTGCTCCTATTCTGCAAGTATACGGAATAATAGCCTTTCAAGGTACGTGATAAAGGTGGAAACAATATGGCTGGGAGTTTGTTACTGGGTCTGAGAGAAATTCTCCCACAGAGATATGCCTCTGGAAGTTGAAAATAAGCCAGCAATGACTGTGATTTCAGTAGCCACCACTACCTTTCTCCCTACTAGGGAAGAAGCAGATTTGCAACATGGAGCTCCTAGGTCTTTTTGTGGTAAAGTCAGAAGGGAAGTCTGACCCTATAGTGTTACAGTCCCCCAAATCAATCCTGTACAGGATAGTCGAGCTTACTTCTTCACCTTTCCACAAGGCAGCTCCAAGCTAGAGACAGACATCCACTTCCTAACCAAGTAACAATTTATGGGCTGGATTAGACCCATATAAACATCCCTTTATCTGAAGATCATTTCACATCCCTTAGTACCATACTCAGTACCATAGAAATGGGTCATCTGATCCCTGACATCTCCTCATGTATTGTCCCAGGCCCCTGAATGTATCTGCAGATGACTTGTAGGCAAATGTGAAAGCATCCTTGAACTTATGTTGGTATAATCATTAAGAATATTTGGCATACTTATTCCCCTTGTGGTCTTTCAGTCATAACTCTGAAGCCCTGAGTGTGTGTTACTTATAAATATCTTCCTAATTTTCCTGAGTTTAGAATGTTTTTTTTCTTGAAAGAAAGAGATGGTGTCAAGGGAGAGGGGGAGGATAGTTGCACTGCATTTCTGGACTATCATTTTCTGTTTCTTCTCACAGACAAAAAAAAGTTTTCCACAGCCCTTTAAATTTCCAATCACACTGGTCATTCTCAAACATGCCTTTCGCTATGCTAGTTGGAAAATGGACAAACTTGGAACCATGCTGATTTTTCAATTTACTTTCCCAGTTTAATTCCAGTAATTCTTGAATAGGACCCAATCATGCTGGCTTTACGATCAACTCTTACATTCAGTAGCTTCTCTATAAGCCAGAGAAAAATGGTTCTATTTTTAGTCTACCATTTAGGTGATTCATGACTACAGTTTGAGCTATTTTTATTTAGTCAAAGATTCTTACTCCACTAAATCTAAAGGAATTCCTCATATCAGATGAAACACAGAAAAAGTTTTTTGTTTTTTTTTTTAAAACTGCTTAAATAAGATTCTACAATAAAGGAATCTTTACCACATAAAGGGGCCTGAACACCTAGATTATGCAGAGAAAAAGTATTACCAGGAAAACCTTTGGTTACCTGGAGTGGCCATTATCCAATTCTTGCAACAAATACTAAATAAGTAGAGGAGTCTTATATGCAAGGTATTATGTTGGGAATTATGGGAAATAAAAAGATAGAGTCAAAATGGCCTATGTTCTTAAAGAGTTTCCAATTTCAGTGGAGATACAGAACCCTTCATTAATGCCTGTAGCACAAGGTGCCATTACCTTAGAAGTGTGAGAAATTAATTGCTTTGAGAGCACAGAGAGTAGGATCATTTCTGGCTAGGGAAACACAAAGGTACAGTCAAGCAGATGGTATTTGAGTTGGATAGACCATGATGAATGGAGGTTGGAGGGAAGTCTATAACAAAACAAAACAAAACAAAACAAAAAACATACCTAGATAAATAGATAGATATACAGATATATAACTCTTTTAGGAAAACAGAATGTCACAGAAAGTCTAGAGATGGTAGGAGTAATACCACAGAAATGGAATATAATACTCATGTCAGAGGCAGTGTGAGATACAGGTTGTATTCAGATGTTAAGGGACATTCATTTATCCATTTAATAAATACTAATTACCGCAGTTCTTAATTACCAGGCATGATAGTGAAGATACAGAAGCCAAAAAAAAACAAAAAAACAAACAAAAAAAGACAGGACTCCACCTGGAGAAAGCTGATAAACCAGAAGGAAAACCTATGTATTGAACAAAGATGATGGGGGTAAGGACAAGACTGTCAGAGAAAGACATCCTTAGGGAATGCTATTTGGAGCGAGACCTGAGGAATATGTGTTAAAGGAAGGAAGGAGGAGAGCAAGGTGGAGCATACCAGGCTGAGAATGCTGCCTGCACAAAGACCCAGAGCTTAAGTAGAACTTAGGACCTAAAATAAGATTTAAGATCACAGAGATGCAATATTAAAGAAGAATGAAATAAATTACCAGGTAAGCAGAAACCTATGTGAATCATCACTCTTGATTAACCTATTCGTGACGGAATAGCTTGAATGCCCAGATATCTGCATATAAATTTTACTTTTGTTTTTTCCCTCCGATTCCTACTCAGTTGGTTAACAATGTCCATATTTTTAAGGCTTATAACTTTTTAGGAATGCTACAATGATAGGAAACTTCTTTATATAAAACTTTGGTAACTTAGAACCTGATTTTTTTAAACAAGTGAACAAGAAACCTATCTTGTCTTTAAAAACCCTAAGATAGTAGGATATAAGAGAATCTGGCTTACCTAAATATTTTCTCAGAAAACAGAAAGAAGCCAATATGCTAAAGAAATTTAAATTAATAAAATCTCCAATTGTAATGTTCTTTTTAGGGGAAAAGTGATGTAAACCTGGATTGAAACGTATTCCTTTGAAATAAGCTTAAGGCATGACCTTGATCTATCATTCAATGTTCATTCTAAAAATATTATTGAGTATACCTATTTTTTGACCAAGCATGACACTGGACACCAGAGACACAGTAATTTTTAAAGCAGGAAAAAAAATCAGACATAGTACTTCTTTCGATGGAGCCTACAGTATCATGCAGGGGACAGATACTCACTGAACACTTAGAAAAAGAAATGTAAAACTGTTACTGTGCAAAGTGCCATGAAGAAGAAGCACACAGACATAAAAATGCACTTAAGAAGGGTATTGGATGTAGTCAATGAGATTAGGGAAGGCTTTCTTGAGGCAGGCATTATTGACTTGAGAGGTAAATGATGAGAACGATATAACCAGGCATTGAGGAGAAGCAGCAGGATTTGAGACAGAGTGATCAGTAAAGGCTTGCAAAGGCCCTTTGTCTGGATCCAACATGACAAACGTTTAGGACTGAAAGAAAACCAGAAGTAAGCCAGGCATGGACAGAGTAAACCAGAAAGCAAGTACATAATCAAGATAAGACATCATGGTGATTTGGACGAGGAGGTTGGTGGAATCACGATGGAGAGAAGCAGTCAGATTAGTGATAGTTCTTTCCCGTCCAGACCTTTGACTGTGAATGGTCTCTGTCTTCTACTTCTTTAAGGTATTTCAGCAAACCCTGGCTAATTGTGAACAAGGTCATGGCACCAGAACAAAATCCAGGGCAGCCCAGTTTTAATGAAGAGCACGGAGATACATGAAACTATTACTGTAGCAGTGAGGGACAGGTCATAAAGATCTCGATGAACCATTTTTAAGACATTTGTATTGTATTTTAAGGGCAACAGAGAGCCAACAAAGGTCAAGGAGAAAAAAGGCATAATCACATTTTATCTTCTAATAAGTATGTATTTACCGTATTGCTAAACATAGGGAATTACTGAAGGGTTTTCAGCATATTTCCAAAAACATTAATCTGACATTATGATGGTCTGGAGTTGCATAGAGAGAAGAATCTAGTAACAAGAGAAACAACCGAAAAACTATTTTGATGGTCTGGGAGTGAGGTGATGAGTGATAGAAATTGAGTAATGACAATGAAAACTTTTTTTTTTTTTTTAAGGATAAGGGAAGAAGGGGCGCCTGGGTGGCTCAACTGTTGGGCGTCTGCCTTTGGCTCAGGTCATGATCCCAAGGTCCTGGGATTGAGCCCCGCATCGGGCTCCCTGCTCAATGGGGAGCCTGCTTCTCCCTCTCCCACTCCCCCTGCTTGTGTTCCCTCTCTCTCTCTCCCTGTCAAAATAAATAAAATCTTTAAAAAAAAAAAAAAAGAAGAAGGGAAGAAGATTCAGGAGCCAGATGATTAATTTTTCTTCAGAAGCTTCTACAACTGTTTGTCACAGTGTCTGAATCATTGTGCTAAAATATGATCCTGATAGCTGAGAAAGATGAAGGGAATTTATTTATTTATTTATTAAATATTTATTTATTTGACCTAGAAAGAGAGAGAGAGCACAAGCAGGGGGAGCAGCAGAGGGAAAGGGAGAAGCAGGCTTCCCACCGAGCAGGGAGCCCGATGCAGGGCTCGATCCCAGGACCCTGGGACCATGACCTGACACGAAGGCAGCTGCTTAACAAACTGAGCCACCCAGGCGCCCCAAGGAAAGGTATTTAAACTAAATATACATACTTTCTTTAACTACATCAATTCGTCACTGCAAGCCTAAGAGTATGCAGTACATTTGGTATCTCCATTTTTATTTTAAAATGAACACACTGACATTGTTTGGGTGGGGGTTTGGCTAAACTGAGTTGAGGGGGGATTGGATTTCTGTGGATTTAGCACATCTCTTCCATGCCAGAGAAGTGGAAGTCCATAATCCAGGAGCAAGGAGACTTAATGAAATTGCTTTATGGGGAGAACAGCTTCCCAAAGGGAGACGTGGAACAAGTGCCGAGTGCCTCAGAGCCTGCAAAAGGACTTTGCATCACAAGCGGCCTTTAGGAAACTTCCACTGAGCTCTGAGCTGTCCCACCCCTCCCACTGCCAGATTCAAGCAGGCAGCTAAAATCTGAAGTAAATGAGAAGTCCCTTTGACTTACAGTTTTAGAAATGAGGGCTTCCCTGAGCCCTGCAGGAGTAGCAGAAACTCTACCGTTCTTAGCAAGGCCCTCGGGCAGCCCTTTCCTCCTAGACATGGGCCCGAGGATGTCACAGCTCTACCTTTCTAGGTGAGCTTCAGACTCTTTCTTTCCCACAGCCAGGGGTCTCCTGAGAGCCATGATGCAACTCTACAGTGATGTCCTGAGAGTCTAGGAACTAGCCCTTGACAAAGGTTCTTATAGGAGAAGTCCAATGCTCCGCAGAACATCCCAGCAGACCAATCGTGGCCTGCTGGTCCTATTTTCCCATCCACTGTTCCACATCAAACACATCTTAGGCAAACTTAGGATTTGCCTAAGAAGATTACCTTGGTGGGATTTCTCTTTGTTAGATATTTTTAAAATGTTCTCTAAAGAAATAACAGAATTGTATTTGTGTGGGGAAAATTGCTACTCCACAGGTTTGGTAACTGCTATACATTCACAGTGTTTTAGTACCATAGGAATTCACCATCAAAATGGTGGGGAATTAATTTCCAATGGAGAGTTGGATGAATTTCCTTTGCACTGCTTCTTCACTAAATAGTCAAGCAAAAAAACATTAAAGCAACATTTGAGAGGTAAGTTGCTATGGTCTGTTTCTAAAACAAGGAAGAAGTTTAAGATATCCAGGAAGGAGACAAATCTTTCCTAAAGATCACACTTGCAGAGAAAAATGTGTTTTTTTTCTTAGTCAAGAAACAGTAAATTCTGTGAGCAATTTTTTTTGTACTGATATTCTAATATAAAAACTGGTTAAAATCGTTTTTTAAAATAGTAAACAAACCAAATGTGTAGTCTTTTTAGTATTAAATATATTCTGTGAAAACATACTTTCAGAGATATGTAATTAAAAATGGAGTAATTAACATTCATTGCAACTTCTCCAGGCACAACTTGTTTTAGCAAGACTTTGATATTTTTGTAGTGAGTACTACTCCCAGAAGAAAGAATCTCCTCTGAAATTCTCAGAGCCAGACCTCAGATTAACCCCTTCCTTATAAAAAAATGTTTTAATCAGTTTTCTAATGATTCCCCCAATGAAATTAACTTAAAAAAATTAACATTTCTAATTTTACAATTTAAGCACATACAAACTAGAATTCAATACACGTAACTCCACATTATCTAAATGTAACTGCTTCTAAAATGTCAATGTCAAAGTGATTGATAACTACATGAGATGAGAGTGACGGAAATATTAAAGTCTCTGTGTGAGCAACAAATCTAAGGTAACTTCTGATTTGTCACAAAATGATTAAAAGCTCATTCACAATATACCTGTCCTCAATGTGATTGAACGAAATCAGCTTTGCCTTCTCCATACAGGGAACTGCTTGTGCTTTTCTTATGCACTAATTCCAATTAGAATAACCACTGTCAGATACCCTTCCTTCAGTAGCTTCCCCTTCATTGTAGTCATAAAATATTTACTCTTTGACTAAAGAGCTATGGCATCCTCTAGCTGTTACAATCCTAATTTAAAGGAGAACTATATCAAAACTGTTCCAAAACACTGAACATTTTGTATTTACATTCTTGACAAATGTGAGAGTGGAAAGAAGATTTTACAGCGTTTTCTAAAATGCTAACTAAAAACAGAACCGTGTAGTCAAAGGAAATTACAATGAAGAAAACCTGAACACATTATTTTCCCAAAGGGGGAACAGAAATTATATTTTTGGATGACTTCGGCTTCTTCTTTTGTCAGGTAATGACTAAAAACTTGACGGGAATAATGTGCTTTTGTTAGGTTTTGTGTTAATCTTAATAGGATGATCAAATAAGAATCGTTATTCTGAATACTCGAAGAAAAATAAAGCTGCTCCAGGGCAATGGAGCTACTCAAATATATAGCTCAGGTGGGACTCCAAATGGCATTGATTCCAAGTTCTACATGATGCCAACTGCCCCCCAAAGTATCAAGTGCTGAGAAAAAGCCATCCTAAATCACCTTTCTATGCCGCTTAGTTAGGACACTCAAGTCATCATAAATAGCCCAGTGGACTAGTCGTTCATTGATCCATCGAAGCATGCATTCATTCAAAAAGCAGTTCTCCAAGGCCTTACACAGAGGAATAGGCACGAGAGGAGATCACAGTGGCCATCGGGATATAGTTCCTGCCTTTTAGGTCTGTGCGGGAAGGCAGACTTGGGAAAAAACAGTCACGATATATTGTGAAAAGTGCCTTCGCTGAGGCATGCTCAGAGTGTGGTGGGAGCGCAGAATCATTTACTCTCTCAGAAGGCGAGACAACAAACTGACCTATCTTCAAAGATTCCCTCTTGCTTTTTAGCCTCTCAAAAATACATATATATATGTATATACATATACATATATATATGGTCTACAGGAGGTAAGCAAATAATTTAAGAATAAGCCTCTGTTCTGACCTGAAGGAACATCGATAGTCTACCCTGTGAACTGTCACCTTGTAGGAATGACATCCCAGGAATATTACATCTCCCAGTTTTCTGGCAGAAACCTGAAATCCAGATTTTTAAATGGTGGGAACTGATCAATATTTTTTAAAGCCTTGTATTGGGCGAAGGAAACACCACAAGGCCAGATCAGCCCACCGGCCCCTGGTCTGCAACCTCTGGTTTTTCCCATCAGAATTAATAGCACCCTAAGGTGACGTGGGTAAGAAAGCCTACACTGTATTTTGTAGACTGTTTCTGTCACAAAACTCCTGAGCTATTCAGACAAGTTACTCGTTTAGGAGAATTTCCTGTAGACAGCCAAGATGCCGCAGCAATGCAGCTTTCGGAAATACATGACGGCCTGAGGGGAAAGAACTAGGATTCTTTTTCAGAGAGGCTTTCACTCCCAAATTGAGTACTGTTTCATTAAAAATATATATTTTATTTCACATGGCTTCAGTGGACTTTGGTAGGCACAAAGAGTTAAAGTAACTCCAAAAGCTGAGCAGTTTGCTTCTTTCAAAGCTGCAGATGAGGCCCACTGGGAGCTATTCATGGAAGCAGCAAGCCAGGTCCTTCTCAGTCCCACGCAGCCACCTGATTCATGTTTCTTCTCCATTAAGTACAACGTCCTTGGAAACTTAAGCATGACTTCAACTCGAGACTAAGCAAGAAACAAGCCATTTACAGACAATACAGCTTCATGAGGAATCGCATTACTTGAATTTTCACCATTATAAGCAAAGCAGATGGTTGCAAATTCAGAGTTGAGATGCCCTAAAGGGCTCGGCTACATGAAGGGCCACAGTTCTGCTGTTCCAACCTTATTGTGATTATTAAATTTTGAGTCTTTAGAGAGGCAGCGTAAGGGAAAAAGAAAAGCAGAAAATTGGCGTAATGTCAAATGAAGCACAATCCTAACGCAGTTTCTGCATAATGTACTAACATCCCACTCACACAGATGTCACGGAAAGTAACCAGTCACAGTGGAACGGGCTTCTGCAGAGATCCATATGACCACATAGAAACAAGATTGTATTAATGCAGAAAACAATTTCAGATCCAGCTAGCACATTTTGGAAAGCTGTGAATATATTCATCGCCGGTGGCGCTTGAGAATTATTCTGTTTGCTTCTCCCATGACTACTCAGGTTTTACATGTCAAGAGCTCTTTGCAAATAATAATAATGATTTCATTTTACACTGTGATACTGTCTTATTTCTGACTATGATCACTGGAAACTAAAGTGAAGGGTGTCCTTCTGTGAATAACTAAGGACGTGGTAGACACGTAATATACACTACACTGGAGGAAGTTGGGGAAAGAGTTGCCCTTTGTTTACTATTAGTGTGACTATACACTGGTATAAACTTCAGGAAAGGCAATGGGACAACACAGATCACAAAACCTTTAAGTCTACAATTCCAACCCAAGTCCATTTCTGGGAATTTATCCTAATAAATGATTGAATGAATTATTTATTAGAGCTAAGAATGGAAAACAAATTCTCATCAATAGTGCATCAGTTAAGTAAATCACGGCACATCCATCCACAGGATGGTATGTCCACACAATGAGGTAGGTCCTTAAATTTTATAATGCGAAGAGCCTATGATATGTTGTAAGATGCCCACAATATACTGTAAAGTGAACATAGTAGCTTGTAGAACTGTGTGTGCATGTGTTTGTGTGTGTGTACACATTTTCAGAGAGCTGGGAGGGGAAAATAAGAACTAGAGGTTTATTCTCCTTTACTTAGGCATATTTGAATTTTTTAAAGCATGCATAGACAGTTTATTGAACATGCTAAAGTTGACATTACAATAATAAAATGGCCATTTTCCCCCCCCTCCCTTCCCTCAAATGTGACCTATGGGATTTTCCTCTCCATCTTTTGATGATATTTAGGACAGATCCCACTGTCTTTCTCATCACTCAGGTGTGTGAGTGATCTTGCTTTCAACTTTTAAAAGACTTCCTCCATTATAATTCTAAACTTTATTGTGCCATCCTAATAAAGCTTCTCCCTCCCCTGGCACAGTTCTGATCCCCAGCTTGAGAAAAAGAAGCAACAAAGAAAGGGCCTAGTCCATCCTTGCATTCCTCTTGTCCCCCTTTTCCTCTCTTCCCTAAGCTGCCTCTTCATCCTCCAGAGTGAGTATGAGGGGGAAAGACATGAAAAGGGACTGAGCAGCTTAGTCTAGCATGGCTGTCTTGGCTGTTCTGCACTCTCCCTGAACAGGCATCAGAATGGGCTCTCTTGACACTGAACGTGAGGGTGTATTCTTCAGACTCCTTGCAAGGCCAGGACCACCAGGTGGCATCTTTGCACAGAACTCTTTGGCTGACCCTTGTGAATCACCTACAATTCATTTCTGCTGTCTTTCCCTCGCTCCTGGAGGTGGAAGCTCTCTTGAATGAGTTTTTTAAGACTATTTAAGCACAGAAGCACAGTCCCAGTTTATACCTGGGTCCCAGCATAATTATCAATAGCACCCCTTTCATTTTCAAAAGTGTCCTGCTTTGAAAAATGAATCATATGATCAACAATTCATAAAATCTGAATAAAGTCTGCCATTGGTAATAGTCCTTTAACAATGCTAAATTTCCTGACTTTGAGAATTGTGCTGCAGTTATGTAAGCGAGGATAACTGTTCATAAAAATAAACACTGAAGAAGAAATAAGGGGTAAGGGACATGATGCAACTTACTCTCAGTTTGGCAGTATACATATCTATATACAGAAAGAGACAGGAGAGGGAAAGAATGGTTTACCAAAAAAAAAAAAAAAAAAGCAAACAAAAAAGATAAAGCAAATGTGGCAAAATGTTAACAATTTGCTAATTTCAGTGAAGGGAACACAAGTGTTCTTTATGCTAGATGGCAACTTTTTGGTGAGTTTTAAATTATTTCCAAATAAAAAGCTTCGAAAACATTTTATGATTGCTCTACGGTGCCTGATTCTCCTACAATACCCGTGTGACTCAGAAAAAAATGCATAAAGGGCTGCACCCTGTGTCCACAGCGACCCTCGTCTTGCTCTGCCAAAGAGCTACTTGTCAGCTTTGCCAATCAAAAGCCATCTGACGGTCTCCATTCCCACTAATCTCCGGGGGGTGGGGGGCACCTGTCAAGTCCTCCCAAGTACTCACTTCGCCAGCAGCACAGGGGAGGCCTAGAAGTTACTATAAGCCCTAAAGATCCAAAGCCAGGCTCACTTCCTGCAAGTCCTGTGTCTCCACTGGGTTTGCTTAGTTGCTAGTGGGGGTCAGAGGGTACAAATAGTCAAATGCCCCTATACTCTCTACTCCTACAAATTCCCCTCAGAATGAATCTCAAATTCTCGACAGAGGCTCCTGGAGATGATGTGCCCTGGAACAAATCTGGTCCATCTCAGCAGTGCCCGCATGGACACATCTAACTCCTTTCCTCAACTGGAGCTTCGGTTAAAAATTCAACCAAAGTCAGGAGGGAAAATCCTATTCCGTACCCTGTTACACATACAAGACTTCAGTGGTAGAAATATTCATGCAGATATTTTGTGTTCTCTTTTCATCACTGAGGAAGAAGAGAATGAATGAGAGCTACTTGTACTTTATTCTACATTTTCTTTCTCCACATTTCAAGAAGGTAGGTAGGTCTTTCTCTTATCTTGGTGATGTGAAGACTACCTCCTTTTCAGGCACTCCTTTGTGTGAGCCTGAGCTCATTGATGGGATGAAGCAAGAAACGGGGCAGGGGAAGAGTAGCTTTGATGGGGCAAAGAAATGGAAACAGAAAGAGATACAGAGGATATCCCTCCAAATTTGGAATAATATAGATTTCTGAGGCTCCTAAGAGTAGTGGGGATTTTTATCTGCTTACCTTATCAATCCCTAGGCAAGTTCTAGAACCACAGAAGGAAAGGTTGTAGGGTGCATCTATAGAGATTGGTCTCAAGGGACCAGAGCTCCCAGCCTCATCTAAGAAAGCTGTCCGGCCCCCATTTTGGCACCAAAACATCAGAGTCATTCATCTGCTTATCATTAACTACATGGGTTTGCACAAAAACAACAGCAGTGACATTGAAGCACTAAAGACTAGAAATACTTCATCGGACCACTTCATAAAGTTCTGGGGCAACCCTTGGTCCCTTAAAAGATTGAGATTAAATTTCCCAATCAGACTGTCAGGATTGAGTTTCAAAGTGATGTTTATTTGATTTAAATAGAAGTTGCCAATTCTTGTATGCCCTAAGTTTGTAAGATCATTCATGCCAGTGACACTATTATAATTAGAAAAAATATGAAGAGATTTCCTTTTTGGTAACAAAATATTTGTTGGTACTCAGTCACATTAAATAGACCTTTGAAATATGTTAGCACATACCATTGTGCTAGCATTATAATAAAAGTCACTACTCTTCTGGATATTAAAATTAGAGATGGGAAAAATATGATTTCCCCTATATATATTGCCAAATGTGTTAATCTTGTAATGAGCCGGTATGCCTAGTTAGAGATGGGCCAATCTCCTTTGGCCTTCCTACTGTATGTCATTCTCCATGTGATTTGTAGCCTTAAGTTTGATTGAAAGCCCATGAGCAAGTAGCTTCTACAGTAAGTTGAGTCAGCACGAGTGGATTCACCAGGCCAAGGAGAACCTACCCTTGGTCTTGACATCAGCACCCACCTTTGAGCATCAGCAGTCTGAGCAGGTGGCTCAGCTGACCTCAGAGACCTCCTCAATAGACAGCAGTGATAATCAGAGCAGGAGAATCAGAAAACATGAAAGATAAATGACGGACACCATATGGAAACAAACAACAACAAGTGCATTTGAGTACACAGGAATTGAGCACCAGAAGAAAGGAGGAATTTTGATGAAGGCCTGGAAATTCAGGAATAGGAAAGAAAGGGCAGGGAGGGTGGAAAAGGCTGTGAAAAACGGTGTGCAATGGGATCCAAAACACAGTTCTGGCCCTTTAGCTACTGAATCTGGGCGTATTGATTCCTTGATTGAGTGGGTTTAAAAGCATGCAATGTCCCCTGCCCTAGGTGAAGTCTGAAGAAGTCTATAGTCATGGCCAATAGAAGCATCAACAGCTTCAGTGTCCTCTGTCAGAGGCACTTAGGGACAGTGAAGCAGAAAGAGGACAAGCAGAGAAGTCAATGGATTTGCATTCCTGAATCAAATCTGCCAGTTACTAACTAACCTTGCCCAAGTCACTGAGTCACCTTAATCCCACAAACTTATGGCACTCAATCCCAGAAATCCAGGAGAATCTTGATAGCCAAGTTCTTCTCATAGAAGAACCTAAGTAAAAAAAAAATTACTGATAGCTATTTGGAATGTGTATGAGAATTCAGTTGAGATCTGAGGGACTGCTTCCTAAGTTACTGTCAACCTAAAATCATGAATAATAGTGAGGTGATTTTCTGAAACAGCAGAGATACTTCCCATATCCCCAAACCCTTCACATTCACATTGTTTCTGGGAAGAGGCTAGAAGAATGTGAGGCTACAAAATATTATTTCTTTTGTCGGTATTCAGGGGGAACCTATTGAATCTTTTCAGTCTCTAGGCCTGTCTACCTGATGGCACCAAAGCAGCAAAGAAACAGAATCAGAAATATGAGCTGCTCTCCTCGAGAAGCCCCAGAGGTACACTTCTGCCTTTAATATTGTTTATCCAGGAGCTGATCATATCACCAGAGGGAAGAGTCACAGGATACTTTCCCCAGTAGTTTGTCATTGTCAGCAGGCATTTGGTCTCTGGCAATAAGGAGTTTTACTTCTGCTTTCTCTATTTCATTCTTAATGTAAGTCAACAGTAGACCTTCCACCCATTGACTCTGAGGCAAACACAATAATCTTACTAGTAAATCCCAGGGTTTCTACCCTCTTCTCCTTTTTCTGAGAGTTTCAAATATCAATTCTGCATCATTCAGGGTAAGTTAGTAGCAAAAATTAAGGTGCTTAGATCCCATTCAGAAAACACAAATTCACAGTCTTTAAACTGAGGAAAATAAAAGTTCCTTATGCTTTTCAGACTTTCCCTTTCCAGGGCTTCAGCCACAGGTGGTGTTGCTTGATTGAAGATTAGGGGCAGGGGCTAAACTGGCGCTTTAGGTTTTTACTAAATTTTCATCTATGGGTTATGAGAATAGGTTCTCATGAGCCCATATCAAAAAATCCATGACCACCATTATCCGTTTTCACCATAAGACACACATTATCTATGACTCAGTAACTTATGGTTAGGAGCATGGACTCTAAAGTTCAAACTGCCTTAGTCTCAATATTACACATATCAGCTGCAGATCTTAGGCAAGTGACTTCCATCTTTTTTGTGGTCATTTCCTCATATTGCACATCTGTTGGGTGGGTCTGTCAGGAGCTCCTATCTGCTAGAAAGAGTGCAGGTAAAGCACCTTGCCCAGGGACTAGCACTTAGGGAAGAGATCACCAATAGTGGCAATCATTCTCTTCCTCCTCATCATTATTACTGTTACTGATAACTACAGAGAGAGATAAAATTTTAGAGCATTTTTTAAACTTTATTTTGTTATGTTAATCACCATACATTACATTTTATCAGGAATATCAAAAATGGATTTTAAAAAGAACGTACTTTGAGTTTACAGGCTTAGCGAAACTTATAATGTATTCAATAATGTTCAGAATATGAGATTTTTGAAAGGACCACAGCTATACTTGCATGTGTAAGGGCAATTACAAACTAAAAATGAGAAATTTAATCCTCCTTGCTGGAAATGAAGGAAAAGACCCCACCCCCTTTGCCTCAAACATTTACTTTGGAAAACTTGTAACTGTCAATTCTTTCTCAGTCTCTGAAATATTATGTAAATCTTCTAAAAGCAAAATAAGTCTCTTGCCAGCTTTAGGACCCATGAATGTCTTCTTTTAAGGGCCTGGGAACCTTCTCTTTGAAATGAAACCATCAGAGAGAGCTCCTAGCCCCCACCTTTTCTTTGGGAAGGGAGGAGCCTAACTTCAGTGGGTAGAAAAACTACCTCAGGTCATAAAGATATGAGAAGTTTATCTTCTTTTGGATAAAGCTAATTAGTAAATACAGATGGAAACAGTTAAGATAAGTATGTGTGACAAATGATGCTATCAGGTCCTCTGAGTTGAGGACCAGTTATTGTTCATCCTGAGAACATGTGTACAATCGCTGTCTCCACCTGGGTATATAAAAGAGTGAGAGTCCTTTCTGTCTTTGTATTCTCTTAGTAGGCTGCCTGTGATGCACTCACATTCTGATTTAACATTTATTTAATAATAAGTCTGTTTTCCTGTTCTTGTACCTTTGTGAAGAGGTTTTCTGGGTTGCAAGAAATTTTTGTTTTAAAATAATATTTCTCGGGGCGCCTGGGTGGCTCAGATGGTTAAGCGTCTGCCTTCGGCTCAGGTCATGATCCCAGGGTCCTGGGATCGAGTCCCACGTCGGGCTCCTGACTCAGTGGGGAGTCTGCTTCTTCCTCTCCCTCTGCCTCTCCCACTGCTCATGCTCTCTCTCTCTCTCTGTATCTCTGTGTCTCAAATGAATAAATAAAATCTTTAAAAAAAAATAAATTAAAAAATAAATAAAAAATAAAAAAAATAAAATAATATTTCTCTAACACATGTAAGTCATTTAATAGATGGTCCCAGATGGGAAAAGATTTCCAATACCATCTTACTCCCAAAGTATATGTGACTGCTAACAGAGGACACTGAAGATTCTCAAACCTTATTGTCTCAACTCCATTCATACTTGGCCACTGACTTTGACAAGGTTGACTTTTACCTGAGCTTTGTGTTCCTGTAAAAAACAAAAACAAACAAACAAAAATAACAACAAGGACTAAGAAATCCCCCTTTCTTTTTGTGTTCTAGGAAATGGCTCATTGCAAAGAACCAGCCTTCCCCATATGACTTAGATCAGACATAAGGACACCTCTCTTATTTAATTAAAACAAGGCCAGACATAAACCCTCCAAATTCCCAGTCCTTGCCTCAAAAATGATTAGTTGACCTGTCTTGTTTCTACTGATCAATTGGAACAAAATACTTTTTAACCAAATTTTGAGTAGGGTTCTCCCTTTCCCCCAGGTTCCTGAACTTTAACCTTCAACCTGAGCCAGCACACACCACCTCCTTCATAACCCCCTACTGAGAACAGGCTCATCTCAGAGTAAATCATTCTCTGATCCACTGTCCCATCAAGCAACCCGCAGCTTTCCATGGCCTTCATCCCACTTCCGCCAGCAGGTTGTTTCTAGCTCTGTCTACTCCTTACAAAAGAAAATCTCTTTTTTGCCTAACTCTCAAGAGTATTGCCAATTTCAACATCAGATGTTCTTTTTATTGCAAAAGTCCCCTCCCCCATTACAATACTGCCTTTCCCCCACCCTGCAATATCCTTTCGAGTAAAGTCTTTTCTAAATCTGGATTTGTTTGACAAATTCTTCCTCCAAAAATTCAAGTTCCACCTAAAAAAGAAGCAAACAAACAAAAAATATTGTTGGATATTCCTGTTGGATTATGGCATAGTGCCCTTCTTTATCTCGTTACAGTTTTTGTTTTAAAGTTGAGTTTGTCCAATACAAGTATTGCTACTATGGCTTTCTTTTGAAATCCATTTGCATAGTAAATGGTTCTCCATCCCCTCACTTTCAATCCGCAGGTGTCTTTAGGTCTAAAATAAGTTTCTTACAGGCAGTATGTCTATGTTTTTGTTTTTGTTTTTTTTATACATTCTGACACCCTATGTCTTTTTTTTAATTTCCATTAATTTTTATTGATCGTTTTGTTACAACAAACAATAATAGTTATAATTTTTTTAAATTTTTTTATTCTTATGTTAATCTCCATACATTACATCATTAGTTTTAGATGTAGTGTTCCATGATTCATTGTTTGTGCATAACACTCAGTGCTCCATGCAGAATGTGCCCTCCTCAATACCCATCACCAGGCTAACCCATCCTCCCACCCCCCTCCCCTCTAGAACCCTCAGTTTGTTTTTCAGAGTCCATCGTCTCTCATGGTTCGTCTCCCCCTCCGATTCCCCCCCTTCATTCTTCCCCTCCTGCTACTTTCTTCTTCGTCTTTTTTTTTTTCTTAACATATATTGCATTATTTGTTTCAGAGGTACAGATCTGAGATTCAACAGTCTTGCACAATTCACAGTGCTTACCAGAGCACATACCCTCCCCAGTGTCTATCACCCAGTCACCCCCTCCCTCCCACCCCACCCCCCACTCCAGCAACCCTCAGTTTGTTTCCTGCAATTAAGAATTCGTCATATCAGTGAGGTCATATGATACATGTCTTTCTCTGTTTGACTTATTTCGCTCAACATAATACCCTCCAGTTCCATCCACGTTGTTGCAAATGGCAAGAGCTCATTCCTTTTGATGGCTGCATAATATTCCATTGTATATATATACCACCTCTTCTTTATCCATTCATCTGTTGATGGACATCTTGGCTCTTTCCACAGTTTGGCTATTGTGGACATTGCTGCTATAAACATCGGAGTGCACGTACCCTTTCGGATCCCTACTTTTGTATCTTTGGGGTAAATACCCAGTAGTGCAATTGCTGGAACATATGGTAGCTCTATTTTCAACTGTTTGAGGAACCTCCATACTGTTTTCCAGAGTGGCTACACCAGCTTGCATTCCCACCAACAGTGTAGGAGGGTTCTCCTTTCTCCGCATCCCCGCCAACATCTGTCATTTCCTGACTTGTTAATTTTAGCCATTCTGACTGGTGTGAGGTGGTATCCCATTGAAGTTTTGATTTGGATTTCCCTGATGCTGAGTGCTATTGAGCACTTTTTCATGTGTCTGTTGGCCATTTGGATGTCTTCTTTGGAAAAATGTCTGTTCATGTCTTCTGCCCATTTCTTGATTGGATTCTTTGTTCTTTGGGTGTTGAGTTTGATGAGTTCTTTATAGATTTTGGATACTAGCCCTTCATCTGATATGTCATTTGCAAATATCCTCTCCCATTCTGTCGGTTGTCTTTTGGTTTTGTTGACTGTTTCCTTTGCTTTGCAAAAGCTTTTTATCTTGATGAAGTCCCAATAGTTCATTTTTGCCCTTGCTTCCCTTGCCTTTGGCGATGTTTCTAGGAAGAAGTTGCTTTGGCTGAGGTCAAAGAGGTTGCTGCCTGTGTTCTCCTTTAGGATTTGGATGGACTCCTGTCTCACATTGAGGTCTTTCAACCATTTGGAGTCTATTTTTGTGTGTGGTGTAAGGAAATGGTCCAGTTTCATTCTTCTGCATGTGGCTATCCAATTTTCCCAACACCATTTCTTGAAGAGACTGTCTTTTTTCCATTGGACATTCTTTCCTGCTTTGTCAAAGATGAGTTGACCATAGAGTTGAGGGTCCATTTCTGGGCTCTCTATTCTGTTCCATTGATCGAGGTGTCTGTTTTTGTGCCAGTACCATACTGTCTTGATGATGACAGCTTTGTAATAGAGCTGGAAGTCCGGAATTGTGATGCCGCCAGCTTTGCTTTTCTTTTTCAACATTCCTCTGACTATTCGGGGTCTTTTCTGGTTCCATACGAATTTTAGGATTATTTGTTCCATTTCTTTGAAAAAAGTGGATGGTATTTTGATGGGGATTGCATTGAATGTGTAGGTTGCTCTACGTAGCATTGACATCTTCACAATATTTGTCCTTCCAATCCATGAGCATGGAACGTTTTTCCATTTCTTTGTGTCTTCCTCAATTTCTTTCATGAGTATTTTATAGTTTTCTGAGTACAGATCCTTTGCCTCTTTGGTTAGATTTATTCCTAGGTATCTTATGGTTTTGGGTGCAATTGTAAATGGGATCGACTCCTTAATTTCTCTTTCTTCTGTCTTGTTGTTGGGTGACACCCTATGTCTTTTGATTTAAGCAGTTAGTACAAAAACTACTACTGATTGAATCTAAATCAAAGTAAAGGGACCCAGCATGCATTTATTTGCGAAATAAAATAGAAATGTAATCGTTATTCAACTTTTGCAAGTTCACTTTAACTTTGAATGTTATGATCTTTTTTGTTTATTTCTTGAAACAAAAGTTTGTAAGAAAAGATAAATTAGTCAAATGTCTTTTCTGAACATGTTTTATCCAAACTAAAAGATCCTACTTGCAGTCATCTTCCTTGTAGCCATTATTGACTTTGTTCCATTTCCTACATAGATGTATTGAATTTATTGAGTTGGTTGAACACTAAGTATGGATAGATTTGATCTTATAAACCCAAATAAAATAACTGATTTGGTCTCCAAGAAACTGATTTTTTAAATGTAGGTAAACATCTGGGGTGCCCGGGTAGTTCAAGCAGTTAAGCCTCGGACTCTTGGTGTCCACACAGGTCATGATCTGAGGGTTGTGAGATCAAGCCCCACAACAGACTCCACACCCAGCAAGGAGTCTGCTTCCCCTCTCCCTCTTTCTCTGACCCTCCCCCCTGCCCCGCTCACTCTCTCTCTCAAATAAATAAATCTTTTTTAAAAAATAAAATAAATGTAGGTAAATATGTTGCTACAGAAAACCCATCAACCTCATTTCATGCTGAAAAGAGGCAGTATGTCTTCAATACCAAAGAAAGCATGCAGAAGGAAGAGTTTTAGAGCAAATTTTAATGTCCATCCAAGTCACCTGGAGGGCTTGTTAAAACAATTACTGGAACTGACCCCCGCATTCCCTACTGAGTCAGTAGGTTTACGGGTTTGGGAGGGGTGGCTAACACTTTGCAATTCTAACAAGTTCCCAGTGTTGCCAGTGTTGATGGTTTGACTACCACACCATTGATTAGAGAATTTCTTCTTTTATTCATTCATTCAAAAAATATTTGTTGAGTACCTATTGTGTACAAGACACTGTTCTAGATACTGGGAACACAGCATTGAACAAAACAAACGTATCTGTACCTTCAAAAATGTAAACTGAGAAAGACAAACAGTAAACGATAAATAAAAATATATGGGATGTTGGTCGTAAGTGCTAAGGAGGAAAAAATAAATATAGGAATGGAGATATATGTGTTGCAGTGGGTATAATATTACAATTTTAATAGGCCCAGCAGAACAATTCTCCCTGATGAGTTGCTTTTGATTCAAACCTTAAAGACTTTCAACAAATGTTTCTGAAACAACTATACATCTACATGCAAATAAACGAAATGAGACCTTACGGGTTTCATAAAAATTAACCTAAAATGGATTACAGACCTAAATGTAAAAGCAAAACCATACAACACCTAAAAAACAGGAGAAAATCTAGATGACCTTGGCTTTGGTGATAACTTTGTAGATACAATGCCAAAGGCATGATGCATAAAAGAAAGAATTGATAAACTAGATTTCATTGAAATTAAAAACTTCTGCTCTGTAAAAGACAATGTCAAGAGAATAAAAAGACAAGCCACAGACTGGGAAAAAAGATTTGCAAAATACATGTCTAATAAAGAAGGCTTATCCAAAATATACAAAGAATTTTTAAAATTTGACAATAAGAAAACAACCTGATTAAAAAAAAGCATCAAACAACTTAACAGATATTTACCAAGGAAGACATACAGATTGCAAATAAGCATAGGAAAAGATGCTCCACATTATATGTCCTCAGGGAAATATAAATCAAAACAACGAGACACCACTACATACCAGTTAGAATGGTCAAAATCTAAAATCCAGAACAGTGACACCAAAGGCCAGCAATAACATGCAGCAACAGCAACTTTCATACGTTGCTGGTAGGGATGCAAAATGATATAGCCACTATGGAAGACAATTCAATGGTTTCTTAGAAAAGTAAACATATTCATACCATATGATCCAGCAAGTGCACTCCTTGGTATTTAGCCAAAAGAGTCGAAAACTCATGTCTACACAAAAAGCTGCACACAAATGTTTACAGCACCTTTATTGATAATTTCCAAAACTTTCAAGCAACCAACATGTCCTTCAGGAGGTAGCGCTTAAATAAACTACGGTACATCCAGACAACAGAATACTACTGAACGCTAAAAGACATGAGTTATCAAGCCATGAAAAAACAAGGAGGAACCTTAACTGCATATTACTAAATGGAAGAAGCCAATCTGAAGGGGAGGAGAGATGAAAAGTGGAGCACAGAAAAATTTCAGGGCAATGAAACCACTCTGTGTGATTCTATCATGGTGGATATATGTCGCCACACATTTGTCCAAACCCATAGACTATACAGCGCCAAAAGCGAGCCCTAGTGCAAACTATGGGCTTTGGGTGATTATGATGTGTCCGTGTAGTTGTATCCATTGTAACATAAGGACCCCACTGGGGAAGAATGCTTGTAATAGGTGAGGCTATGCATGTGTAGGGGCAGGGAGAACATGAGAAATCACTGTACCTTCTGTTCAATTTTGCTGTGAACCTAAAATTGCTCAAAAAATAAAGTTTATTAAAAAGAAAAGACTAAGGGAACCGAAATATTTGTCTATAAAATATCTGAGGGAAGAGCACACCAAAACCCTGAGGCCAGAAAGAAGCTGTCATGGTTAAAGAATTTTCATGTGGCTTTGGCAAAGTGACAAAGGGGAGAATAGTGAGAAATAAGGCCCCAGAGATGGGGAGAGGGGATAATCACAGAGACCCTTCTGAGTCCTTAGTATCCTGTGAGTGAGATGGGAAGCCTTGGAGAGATCTGAATGCAATAGATCTAATTTATATTTTCACAGGATCACCCCGCCTGCTGTGTTGAGAATGAAGAACACAAGAGAGGCAAGAGCAGAGGCAGACAGACCAATGAGGAGGCCACTGCAATAACCATCTGCTGAAGTTACTTTATTCACATGCAATGTGTTTCAAAATCACTAGGCTAGTTTGGGCAGCGCATGCATGATGGTACAGTTAACCCCCCACATAATCCTCAAAGTGGGGACCAAGATATCAATGGCACGAAACACGTGCTCTTGTCATTGCAAAGTTAATGAAAAAAATCAAAAAATACAAAAAATATTGAAGCTTATGTACAAGATTATCTGCACCCAGAATTCAGCAAATAATCACAAGGCAACGGCTCATTCAGCCTCTGTTGGTCTCCTGCAGAAAAGAAAAACTGCAACTCACTCTCCATCCCGCCACACTTTCACCACCTTCTAACCCCACTAAGCTGAGCGGAGGACAGAAGCCAAAATGCCAATCATATTATAGCCAAATTTCATTTTCATGGAACATTACTGTGCAATATTATTGCTTTTTTTATCTTTAACTGAGCAACAAATTCAATTTTTTTTCTAGCATAGCAGGAATGTTCTCAGTGCAAATTGATCTGTGTGTATAAAGTATTATCTTATGCTCCCAAACAATGCCCCAGACGAATTTGAACACATTGATTGCTTTTGTAATTTTTTTCCTGCTTTTGTAATTTTTTTTCTTGCTTTTGTAATTTTTAATAGTAACAAAGCATGAATTGTTCTATGTCCTTTAGAAACTCCTAACTACAGCAAAGACTTAATCAAGGGCAATGTCCATTTTAAGAAAACTGTCTCTCTTCTTTAAAGATTTTATTTATTTATTTGTCAGAGAGAGAGAAAGAGTCAGCAAGCACAAGCAGGGGGAAGCTAGGGGGAGAAGCAGGCCCCCTGCCTAGCAAGGAGCCCAATATGGGACTTGATCCAAGAACCCTGGGATCTTGACCTGAGCCAAAGGCAGATGCTTAGCCGACTGAACCACCCAGACATCCCAAGAAAACTATCGCTTGATGGCTTCATCAATCAGCTGAATTATAAACTGACCAAACACATGAATGGCCAGAAGAACTAGATAAAGCTCCAAAGAGGATCAGCTTCAATGATATTTTTTCCATTTCCAATGTACAAGATTTCACTTACACTTTTGCCTATTACATGAGACTTACTTTCCTAATATGAATCTTAGGGAAAGTAGACCTGTAACAAGGCTTCGCAGATGTCACATGCTCAAGATACCCAAGCTTCACTTATGTGTTCCATTATGTGTTATATATGTTTTATTACAGACTTTGATAATAAAAAAGATAGAATATATCTCCACATTTTGCTTAAGTATTATAGTAGTTTATCATTTTCTTTAGCTCACCTCTCTCATTCATCCTTCAGAGTCCTACAGGATACCCAGTTAAACCTGAATTTCAGATGAACAATGAACTTTCGTGTAGTAT
Source organism: Mirounga leonina (assembly GCF_011800145.1). NCBI lineage: Eukaryota > Metazoa > Chordata > Mammalia > Carnivora > Phocidae > Mirounga > Mirounga leonina. The sequence continues at coordinate 38,742,060 of NW_023270426.1, forward strand.
GAGCATGCCCCAAATATTGTCTAAGGCATATTTATACTAAAAAAAAAATCAGTCTTGATCTGAAATTCAAATTTATCTAGACATCTGCAGTTTTATTGGCTACATTTGGAAACACCACATTGAGTAAGTTGCTGTCTCAATAACTTCATCGCCTTTGATTCCAAACTTGGGTCTTAGCAGAAATGACGGACAACAAATGTCTTTTTTTTTTTTTTCAGTTATCTTACTTAATTCAAGTAATTCTGTCCATAAATAATTGTTAACTGTGCAAGTTTCTGTGTAAGAGGCCACAGAGCAATATATGAAGAGCCCTGGAATTTGAGAACAAAGTTATCTGGTCTAAATTTTACCTCTTCCCCTTAAGAACTTTCAAACCCACCTCCAGCAAAGTTGCCCAGCCCTGTTAAAAGGTGACCTTGAACAATTTGTGAATCATTCTGAGCCTCTTTTTCCTCATCTGACAACAAATATCTTTTAAGTATCCTCCCTCATCTTCCCTTTCATTGGAGGATACAGGTCAATGGAGTTTCCTCTTAACTGTTTCTCATAGAAGGTTCATTTAGTTCTTTGAAGAACGAAAAGGACAAACTGGAGTTGAAAGACTTGAGCTTCAGACCTCAGGCTGCCACTAATTTATTGTGACACCTGTGAAGTCACCTCACTTCATAATTTCCTATTTGCTTCCTATTTATAATAGATGCGTTGGACTTGATTATTTCTCTATACTCTTCCATTTCAAACATTTTGTGGATATGAAATGCATCTGCCCCATTTCATAGGATGCAGAAAAAGTAGAGTTCCTACACTAATTACTATTTTACTATTGTAAACCAACCAGTTTAGTACTGTAAACACAGTTTACTATTATAAACACAAGAGTACCTGAGAAACTATAAAGGCCCTGACTCTCCAAAACAGGTAACTATCAACAATAAGAAAGGATATAGAGAATATCATATATATATATATTTCCCTCCCATTTACATATATTATAAATATATATAATTTATATATAGAGAGAGAATATCATATATGATGTGTGTATATATATCTCTCACATTTATATATATACTTTTATATATATAAATTGTATATATTAATAATATATACATAAAAGGCAAGGTAGAGAGAAAAAGTTTTACACTTTTCAGATAATGTATGTTCTTTATTTAATTTATAAAACACAAAATTTATCCTGTACCTGTTAACAAAATAACCTATAATATATTCCACCAAATTTGAGATTAAAAGCCTATTTTCCTGATCATTACCAAAGGAGTAAGTATAGACAATAAAAAGGACAACCAAAAAGTGACATTAACCACTTGAAAATTATAACACACTCTATTAAATAACCTCTGGATAAAAAAACAAAAACAAAGACCCCTAAAACTATCTACAAAGTATTTTAAAAAGAAGACAGTTTAGACAACTATGGGAACACCTATAAGTGTGTTTATCAATAAAGACTGAAAACATTTAAGCTGAGTATTCAAGAAATTAGAAAATTAAGAACAAAAGTAAGAAGACGTAAAGATAAAATACTGAATGAATGAAAAATTTTAAACTAGAAGAGAATACAAATCGATTAAAAGAAAGTTCATAATAAAGACTTGTAGAAGGGCCAATCAATAGCAAACTTAATTAAGAAAAACAAAAGACAGCAAAACTCTATCAAGAATGAAAAACATGGGATGTGAGGGCGATCTGGCTGCGACATCTGTCACCCCATTGATCGCCAGGGTTGATTCGGCTGATCTGGCTGGCTAGGCGGGTGTCCCCTTCCTCCCTCACCACTCCATGTGCGTCCCTCCCGAAGCTGCGCGCTCGGTCGAAGAGGACGACCTTCCCCGATAGACGAGGACCATTCTTCGGTCAAGGGTATACGAGTAGCTGCGCTCCCCTGCTAGAACCTCCAAACAAGCTCTCTCAAGAATGAAAAACATGTCATAATGAATGGATTAAAATATTATGGCAAAATGACATCTGCAATTCTATAGCAATAGTAATCAACATTTGAGTGCCTTCTATATGCCAGAATACTAGTCTGAGCCCTTAGCATATTATGCATTTAATTATCACCAAAATAAATATACTCTGATATTGATACTTAATCATCTTACACATTAAGAAATTGCAATACAGAGACGCACTCTGAGATCAGAAAAGTGGCTCCCTCTTTAGGGGAGCTTTAGCTCCAGGGATGTGTCGAAAATCGGGAGCCAAGCCTACACCCAAGTCCACTGAACCCCTGCCTTCCAGCTTGTGCTTCAGCCCCGGGGAGGCTGGGACCACCAGTTTGTCACCTTCAGAGGCATGTTTGGCCCAGAGCCCTGCAGCCTACACCAGTCCCTGGGCAGGGAGGTCTGCAGGGGTTCAGCTCCCTATCAGGAGACCGGAACCAGATCTTCCTTCAGGGCGGTGGGTGAGTTCTCAAGCTCCCTTCCTCCAGATGAAGCTAAGTGTGGACAAAAGGGGCGAGGGGTGTCTTAGCTGGTGAGTCTGGAGGGCACGAGAGTATATGCTCTTGTTTGACCTCCAGAACTTCTCCACCCAAGCAGTAGAACTGTGGGAAGGGGGTCAAGAACCCCAAGGCAAAAGTGGTAAGGAACTAAACAGAGGGGGCCTTTTTCCTTCCAATGCCCCATGTGCTAGGTTCTATCCATTCCCCAATTTCTCCCTTGCAGTGTTTTCTGTCAAACAGTGACAAGGTTTCATGAACCCACTTCCTACCCATAGCCCCAACAGCAGGACCAACTCCTCCCCAGTATGCACTCAAATAAATTATGAATTAAACACTGTCTAACATTAAAAAAATGAAATACAGTTACATAATATATTTATATAACAAATTTGAACATCTAAAGGATAATTTCTTATTAAAGTGTAATTTTCCAATATTGGCTGATAAGAGGTAAAAGTATTAATAGACCAATAACCACAAAAGAAATTAGAAAGGTAAATAAGTACTCATAATTTTAAAAAATACCAGGCACTAGAGTTTGTCAAAAGCATTAATCTGACTTATTTTTTTTAAAGATTTATTTATTTATTTGAGAGAGTAGAGTGAGGGAGCACGGGGAGGGGCAGAGAGAGAAAGAGAAACCCTAGCAGAAACAGTGCTGAGTGTGGAGCCCCAGGACAGGGGAGCGCCATCTCATGACCCTGAGATCATGACTTGGAAAGGAAACCAAGAGTAGGACGCTCAACCCACTGTGCCAACCAGCATTAATCTGACTTTTAAAGAAAGGATATTTTCTTCATTGTTTGACTGATGGAAGATGGAAAGTTTCTTCATTTTATGAAGCAAATAAGTCCTCAATATCAAAAGCTATTAATCTAGCACCAAAAAAAGAAAGAAAAGTAAAACAGTTTTTTGTTCTGTTGTTTTGTTTTGAAGTAGGCTCCACACTCAGTGTAGAGTCCAAACCCGGGCTTGAACTCAGGACCCTAAGATCAAGACCTGAGCTGAGATCAAGAGTCTGATGCTTAACTAACTGACTGAGCCACTCAGGCACCCCAAAAAGTAGAAGAGTTTTGAAAACAATTTTGAAAATTAAAAAAAAAAAAGTTTGAGAACTTACACTTCCCAGTTTCAAAACTTACTGTAAAGCTTTACCCCTCCCTACTTCTCTTTTGCCTCACATCTGGGCAAGCTGGTAAGAAAGCCTGAGCTCTTTCCTTTGGCAGGAACCAGGAAGAGATTCAAACCGGCAGGTCTCCGCTAATCCCATCCCCTAACTGCAGTAAAACCCCCAAGCCAATCTTCTTTCCTTGCTCTCAAGTCTCATTTTTAGATCAGCCTAGCATACCTATCCTGCTGTCCACAGAAAGCCGCTTAATGTGAATAATGAACTTTTTTCATGCCCTTTTTGGGGCGTGTATGTGTGTGTGTGTATGTGTGGCGTCATCCATCTTGACATGTGAACCAAATCTTGGGTATGGGTCTATGCTATTTCCGCAGTGTGGTTAAAAATACCTCCAATCAAGACAGTGAATTATTTCATAAGGACAACATATAGATTGATGGAACAGGCATTTACGATCCACTGAATTTTGACCAAAAGTCAAAGAAATTCAATGGTAAAAAAAACTAGTACTTGGAGAAGTGATTATCACATACAAAAACATGAATTTAGACCCTTACACTATACCATGAAAAAATAATTAAAAATGAGTTATAGACCTAAATGTAAGAATTAAAACTATAAAACTTTTTTTTAAAAATAAAAGGAGAAAGTCTTCTTGATCATGTACTGGGCAAACAATTTTGAGATACACCAAAAGTACAATACAAAATAAAAAGAAAATTAATAACTTACATTTCATCAGAATTTAAAAATGGTTGCACCTCAAAAGATACAACTAAGAAGATAAAATTAGTATGGAATGGGTAAAAACATTCACAAGTTACATATCTGATAAAGGATTTGCAACCAGGATATAGGAAGAGCTCTGACAACTCAATAGTAAGAAGTCAAAGAACTCATTAAAAAATATCCAAAACATTTAGATAAAAATGTAACCAAAGAAAATATACAAATGGTCAGTCAGCACATGAAAAGAAGCTAAACATCATTAGTCATTAGAAAAATGCAAATTAAAATCATGAGACACCACTTCATGCCCATAAAATGGCTATAATAATGAAGAATACAGATGATAACTAGTGTTGGCAATGATGTTGACAAACTGGGACTCTCACATGCTGCTCATGAGGATGAAAAGTAGTGTAGGTGCTTTGGAAAACAGTACAGCAATTTATTTAAATGGCATGTGTATACCTACCATAGGATTAGCCATTTTACAAAGAAAAATGAAAACATATGTCCAACAAGATTGTACAATATTCATAGCAGCATGATTTATAAAAGTCAAGAGTAGAAACAATCCAAACATCCGTCAACTGGTAGATAAATGTGACAAATGTGACAAATCCATTGTCAAAAACAAACCAGACCCAAAATGGAGTTGCTTACACTAAGTCCCATGTCACCAAACAGAGAATTAATTAATTATAGCTTTGGCTCTCTCAGAAATGGAATCTTAAACCAGTCAATCAAGAATCACCTGAACAGCATTAGTTAGGTAATCTGTCTGAGAGACCCCTGCCATCCCCTAAAGGAAAGTAACCTTGCACTAACCGACCTGCTTTTTTGCCTAGTGTAACTTCCTTGTTCCTACCCCCTTCTTCTTGTAAGTCAGTGTGTAAAACTTCTTGGAGTGCCCTTCTTCTAGATTGAATGCTGCCCTGTTCAAATTGATTTTTACACAAATAAACACTTAAAATTTTAATACGCCTCAGTTTATCTTTTAACAGTTCTGGTGTCAGAAGAGCAACCCCGAAGAGAACTCCCTCCCCGGGGACCGCAGGAGCAGCAAGTAACCAGGTGCAGGTACCTACTGAGTCCCTTGAGCTTGCAGCTTTCTTGCTACCTCGGGAAGTGATGGGTGAGTCCCTCTCAAATCCTAGTTCTACAGCTTTTGCTTTATGAGCATGTATTTTTCTTGACTGGGTCCTACTTAGAAACTGAACTGGATTTTGGTTGGACTGGGTCTGGGTCGCACTAGGTGCAACTTAAGCTGAGCTGGCTCCAGTGTGAGGCCTCAGGTGAATAAAATTTTGTTTTAAAGCTGAAAAGGCAGATTAACCTTACCAAAGGTAATCCTGAATTACACTGGCCACAGTGCAGAACTTTTGACCTAGATAAGCTTATCCATTTATGAGGTGCCTTACCAAAAAAGAGGTCTCACCCAAGTACTCACCATAAATGGTAGAGGAAAAATTACTTTTCCCCTCTACAGTTTCTGGTGACCAAGACGAGACCATGCTGGAACACCTCCCTCATTTTGTACAGCTCCTCAGAGCTCTTTTCTATCTGCTAGATTGGATGCTGCCTGAATCGAATCAATATTTGCTCAAATAAACTTCTAAAATGTTTAATATGCCTGTTTATCTTTTAACGCCATACAATGAACACGGTACAACTCAGCAACGAAAAGGAGTAAACCACTGGTAACAATGTTACAACATGGATGAATCTCAAAAACATTAAGGCAAGTCAAAGAAGCCAAACACAAAAGAGTTTATCCTTTAGCATTCTCAAATTTATATGAAATGTCCAGAACAAGGTGAATTTATAAACAACAAAAACAATGAGTGGTTGCCTGGGGTGGGAAAGGGGATAAAGATCGATTGCAAAGGGGCACAAATGAGCTTCTAAGGGTGATAGAGATGTTCAACAATTGGATTACAGTGTGCAAAGGGGCACAAATGAGCTTCTAAGGGTGATGGAGATGTTCAACAATTGGATTACAGCGAAGGCTGCACAACTCTATAAATTTGGCAAAATTCACTGAATTGTAGTTAAAATGGTTGAATTTGATAGTGTAAATTATTTCTCAATACAGTTTTAAAAAACACTAGAGGCAAATTTCACTAATGGATATATATTCAAAAATTCTAGAAAAGAAAGAGTCATCCAGCAGTGATAAAAATGGTAATAAATGACCAACACTCATTATAGCAAATAGAAAGATATTAAGAGGTTAATACCATATAATTATATAAATGGATGCTGAAAATTGATAAAATTCATCAGTCATTCCAAACTTAAAATAAAAATCTAAGTAATATTAGAATTCAAAAATTTAAGTATTACGCATAGACAGTTTAACAAAAACCAGAGGTAGTCAGCATTCCAACTTGTGGAGATAAAACAAAGCTATTCTATTAAAATTAGGAACAAAACAGCCATGGCTATAGTCATCACAATAATTCAACATTTATTAGAGACTCTAATTCAGTTGAGCAAAAAATATTAGAATATGAATATTTAAATGTTGGAAAATAGGGACAAAATGTCCTTAAGATATGACTGTGAATCAAGAAAACACAAAAAAACTCCAATGAAAATGGCATTAAATTAATGCAAGGGTATGGAAAAGCTGACTACAAAACAAATATAGAAAAATCCATTATTTCTCTCTGCTAGCAATAACCAGTAAAAAATGGAAATACAAAAAAAAATCACTCATAATAGTGACAAAAATTATAAAATAGATAGGCATAACTTTAACAAAAATGCACACAATCTTTTTAACCCTTTACAACCTAAAAAAGCTATAAAATGATACTGAAAAACAAAAAACTTGAGAAATCTACTAATACCAGTTTTTCTGAAATTAACTTACAAATTTAACGTCATTTCATTCAGAGTTCCAGTTTTTTTTTTAATTTTAAGCTGGATGAAAAGTAATTTTAAAGGCCATAGGAAAAGGAAATGTCGGTGAATAGCTAAAAAATTTTTTTTTAAAAAAACAGCATAGGGACCCTTGCCTTACTCAGTTTTAAAATAAACATGAGTAGAATACTATAATTAAATCATTAGCAAAAGATACTGGCACTTGTATAAACAAATAGATCAATAAAACATGGTAGCATAAAAAAATCCAAAAATATAAGAGAACTTATTATATGACAGATGTGGTATTTAATTTCAGGGGGACAAATGTAATCTGTTTAATAAATAGTGCAGTAGAATCCTACTTCATACTACACACACACACACAAAAATTCAGGATGATTAAATATTTTAAGGTTAAAAAGAAATACAAAATATTTATATCAAGAAAATTGCAGAAATTATCCATACATCCTTGGTGTGGGAAACAAATTTCCAGAAAAAGGAAATTTTGAAACAATATGCCACAGATTACATAAAAGATTTTAATTCAAATTTTGACCAAAGATAAAAGACAAATAATACAGGGAGGGAAAAAATGCAATCCAGGTGGTAATCAAAGATTACCACCCTAATATACAAAAGGTTTCCATAAATTAAATATAGTAAAATAAAAACAGAAAAGATTACAATTAGCTAACTTAAAAAAAGGGGGGAAATCCAAAAGCCAGTGACATGTGAAAACTTGTTCAGTATCACTAATGGGGAGATGTAAATTATAATAAAGAAACCACTGTAATTCATCAAATGAACAAAAACATTAAAAAAATGATGATATTCACTGGTGGACAATAAAAGAAGAAAATGACACTCTTACACAGCTGATAGAACTAAAATGCTGCATTGTTTTTAGAAAGAACCTGACAGTATCTACTGAAATTTAAAAATATATAATATTCAACAAATTGACTTTGGGGCTCTACCCTAGACATAGACATACAAGTATGTTCAGTCAGTAGACTTGCTTTAATTCTAGGGTTAGGTTATTAGTAAGTGAGGTTCGATTTGTATATACAAAAATGCTCTCAAATAATACCATAAATTTCTCATAAAAATAGATGACAGAACTAAGTACAACAAGATGTTCATAATAAACAGTCTGTAGAAACTGAATCCAACTAACAGTAACAGATCTGTATCTTCACTCTTGTTTCCATGCATATGATCATTGAATACTGGGGCAAGTGGAATGGCCCACACTGTTTAAAGTTTTTCTCTCCCACCTTAACAGGATCGAAGTTAACATCACCAATAATGGGGGCAAAGGACATCACATGCCTCCTAAGGTAATGCACTGAAGAGGACCTAAGATTATGTGTGTAGTGCTCTCACCAAAAATGCATAATTTGAATTTAATCATGAGAAAAAAATCAGAAAAATCCAACTTGGGTGGCATTCTCCAGAACAGTAGATCTTTACTCTTCAAAATGCCAGTGTCGTAATAGATAATAAATGCCTAAGCATTATTTCAGATTAAAGAAACTAAAAGAACATGACAAAGAAACTAAAACGTTATGACAAAGAAACTAAAAGGTTATGACAACTGAATGTACTTTGTGATTCTGGATTTGATCTTAGATTTTTGAAAAACTGTTGTAAACAATATTGAGATAGTGGTAGAATATGCATAAGAGCTGAAAATTAGATACTTGCTTTATATTAATGTTTAATTTCCTGTATTTGATCTGCATACATGGTGACTAATAAGTATTTATTCTTAGGAGCAGCAGAGGAAATATTTAGGGCTGAAAGAAGTACAAGCTGAAGTATTTTGAAGTCTGCCGCTCACTCTCAAGTAGTTCAGAAAAAACTATATACACATATACATACACTACAAGTTAGTAAATGTAGGTAAAAGCTATATAATTCATTGTGCATATTTTACATATTTTTGTGTTTCAAAATGTTATCAAAACAGAAAGTTAGGAAAAAAGTGAACAATCTATAATGCTTCACATCATGCTAAGTGGGTATATTATGGTTTCCCAAGTAACAGGACCAATAGATAGAGATAATGAAAGAGAGAGAAAGATTTTAAGGAATTGGCTCATGTAATTGTGGGGGCTGGCAATTCTGAAATTTTTTAAGCAGGCTGGCAGACTGGAATACTCAAGGAAGAGTTGATATTGCCAATTTGAGTCTGAAATCTGCAGGCTAGAAATTCAGGCAGGGTTTCTATGTTGCATTCTGCAGGCAGAATTCCTTCTTCAGGAAATTTCAGTGTGTGCTCTTAAGTCTTTCAACTACTGAATGAGGCACAATCCCATGATGGAAAGTATCTGCTCTATTCAAAGTTTACTGATTTAAATGTTAATCACATATAAAAAATACCTGCACAGTCACACCTAGTGTTTGACCAAACAAGTGGGCACCATACCCCAGGCAAGTAGACACATAACATTAGCCATTACAGAGGGCTAAAGTACAGGATAGAATATACTTAAGAAAATTATTTTTTAAAAAGAAGGCAAATTATTGAGCTTTTACAGAATTGCATGATATCTGTATTGTTAAAATCTTCTCTCCTCTCTATTACACACACTCATTCTCACATGCACACACAATGAAGCAAGACAAAGATCAGTCTACTCAGGCATAACGGTGCTGGTTTCAGTAAGTCTGCATTACCAGGGAGTGGGGGCAGCAATGTCCACAGAAGCATCCAACTTTCAATGTCATCCAGGACAATCTACCTTGACCAGGAGCTAGACCAGTCCGGCAAAGTGACAAGGCATTCTTCCTCACTAAGTCTTAACCTCCAAGTACATTTCTCCAGCTCTCCCAAAGATTCTGCAAACTACCATCCTAATTTTTTTTTTTCAGTTCTTGAATCAGCAAAAGTCATCTTCTCTTGCTTGCAGCTAAGAACACTGACTGATTCTGAATGTCATATCTGGAAAAAGGTGCTAATATTCGACTTTGCCTAAGGGATGAAGATAGGGCTTACAGCAGTGAGGATTCTATTATTATAAAATTGGAAGTTGGTAAACTTTGCTATGTGGCTGCAAAGTGCTTACCAGGGTTGTAAAATCAAGGAAAAACAGGATGACCTTGAGAATTCTGCATAAAGTGAGAGACTTCTTAATGTCTATAGTGATGCCTTTCTCTAGAAAGGCTTGAGCTTAGGCTGAAGGCGACCCCATTTGATAGCTGAGGGGGAGGGTGCAGATTTAGCAGAATATAAACCTAGGACAAAGAAAAAGCCAAAGCTCCCAAGAACTTCCTATAGGCATGTGGTGGGTTCTCTTCTTCAAAAAGGGGTCAAGCCTGGTGGCAAAAATCAGATGGTGAAGAGGTATGGGTTTAAATTTCTTTAACACTAAAGCTATTAAACTAAGGGACCTGTGGCCAGACATCCCGACTTCCCAGAATCCAAGGGCTCTTTTCTGACCATTAGCCAGTGGAAGCATTTAAAATGAAATCTATTAAATTTCACGGGGTCTACATTGCCAGAACAACCTTAAATCTGGACTGTTATAATCTGCAACTATTCAAACCCAAAGCAATCCCCAGGTCCCTGAATTTGCTCCTAAAGGAAGAGGTTGGTAAAATTATGCATCCCATCGACAGGGCATTCCTAAAGCTAATCATATATACAGGGAGGCAAGTTTGCCTCAGAAAACAGAACCAAATGCTTGTAGATTGCTGATCAAAAGCAAACAAAAACACTGCACTCCTTGGGGAGAGCAACCTCATTTTTTTTATCCAGGAGGATGAGACATGTGTGTTGTTTCCCCATCTTCCCTTTTACAAATAGAAATTTTTATTGTAGTTACTCTCTTCATTTGTCACTATGGTACAGTGAGTGAGTTGAGATAAATAATAGATTTTTCTGTAGTCCCCTGCACTATGAAGAATTTCAGGAAGGCTTGATGGAGAGGATTGCCCATCACCTGAAGACCCTAGACTTCGAGTCTAATGAAGTAAATGGATGAGACTTGGAGCTACTTTCCCATTTATCAAGGGAATGAGGGACTTCCCAGGGGTACAGCTATTTATTAAAGCCTATTGAAGATGACACATGAAAATAGGCATTGAGTAGGTAAGTAACTACATCTGCTCTGTGTACAGAGTATCATGTCAGTTTAAGAGAGACAGAGATATGGAATATATAGGTATACACATATGTACATATATGTGTATTTTTCGCAAAGTCTAGAGAACAATGTAGAAGGGCACTTACCAGGCTGTAGTTACTAGTTGCTTCAAAAGGATGAGAATAGGGGCTGGGTTGGAGGGGTTACTTACCTTTTTAAACACATATTTGTGTGTGTCTGTTTTTATAATATGTATATGATACATTTATGATTTTAAATAATTAATAAAGAAAATTACTGAAAGTCTTCAATCAACAATAAAAGTTACAATTAAGTTACAAATGAACTTCAAATATCCTGTCAGAACTGTGCAAGGGAAAAGTAAGAAGGCATATTGGCATGCATGTTCTAAGCTCTCTATATAATCTAAGTACGTGTTTTAAATAAAAAACAGAAACATGACCAGCATACGGACAACCTTCAACAAATGTAGAATTGGGCTGCAACCAATTAAAATTAAAAATCTAAACAGTTACAAGTGACTTCCAAATATGTCTCAAGACTTTCTTTCTTCGTGATTTTAAATTGTGCGTTCAGTCTCCGAATTTACCTTCTGGAGCTCCCCTTTTTGGCAAAAGCATTAAGCAACAACAGAGAACATTACTTTTGGTACTTAAGCCTAACACAATAATTTCAAATAGACCTAATGTTAGTATAAGAGGAAGAAAGCCACTCTTCTCGGCAATCTGATTATCCAGCTTCAGAAGCAGAAACAGCCACTTGACCCTTCAAATGAAAGTAAAATCCCAAAGATGCAGGTCTTGGGTGAATCAGTTCCGGAAAACAGCAACTTGCTCCTCGTTGGAGGGCTGACAATACTGTCTCCATCTTGGCCCAACATCTTGTTCAGGCCCATGCAGTGACTTTGCTGGGGTTATGTGTTTCAGGCCCTGTGGAGGTTAAAGTATGTTCTGACTGCAGCTCAGGAAGGCTTGCTCTGAGCTCGCCTAGAGTGGTGTACAGAAGGCTTCACTTTAGGTAACTGCCCTCTGACCTCGCCACAAGTCCCCTCGCTCTATAAAAGCTCCATCCAGGCTTGGTGGAGAATAGGGGGGGAAATAGCGGTGTAGTGCCTAGATGGTTTGTTTGCCCCATCCTCCCTAAGTTACCCTGAATTAAATTCTGTGTAAACGGTGTGGAGGGGCTTGCATTGTTTCTAGGTTTTGAAGTGCCTTTTCAGTCTGGAGGATATTTTATTGACCCTCCTCTATCTTCTAATAGTCCTCCTTAAGGACCAAACAGGCCCTATTTGCCTTCAGCTTCTGTTTTAATGGCTGGGATTTGTTTGATATCGACTATTCGTACAGTAGGAGAGAAAAACGAAGGCCCTCAGATACTCTGGCCACAGCAATCCATGTAGAGATGGTCATATCCACAGCCAAGAACGTGGCTGATTTTCTGTTACTAAAAGTTGATCTAAAAGTGCTTCCTTCTCCTTTCCAAATACTTCCACCATAAAGCAATTCCTTCATATTACAAATGAGAGACGTTTCAAGATGCCAGAAAAGTGCTTCGTGTCTGTAAAGGAAAAGTACTTTCTGCCTAAATGTGCCCTGTTGCAACCCTTGGCAGGAAATGACCACGTGACCAGGACAGAAAGGTCACGGGAGAAAGAAAACACCTCATATGCAATCAGTCACCAATTACAGTTTACCAGCAGGAGAACAGATGTGAAATGAGTTTCTTTTGATGGGTGTTCTCTGCGTCTAAGTCAGTGAGACAGCGCTCCTCTAAATGAATAAATAAAACCCCTGCTATGCCATTCTCCTGCAACAGTTCAGCTGCTCAGTGATAGGATCATTAGAGGATTATTTTTTAAAGATTTGTATTTTTCCCAGATGAGCCAAATTTCTTTCTCTGTGTTGTGGATCAAAGTTGGTTTTTTATTCGATTCCATTGCCATCATTTCAGCATGCATAATAAAGCTTATTTCCCTAGATGGGACCTTTTTATCCAACATTTGATGAACTCATCACTGGAGAAAACCTAAATTCATCTTCAGATTGCTAGAAGTATGAACCAGGACTTAACAACATATTTGCAAGTATATATGGCAACTAAAGTAGAGTTAGCTACCTTTAACAAAAAAAAAATAGTCTTGATGTATTGTACTAAGAGATACTTTGTCTTCTCTAAGTCTTGGATCCCCCCCAGTCCCTCGGATAACAAGAAGTAAGTTTCTATTTAATGAGACAATTTTTTGTAAAGCCTAACTCTTGATTAATAACAAGCCTCACTGAAAGACTAGTCCAGGATCACCCGGAACACAGAGGAAGCTGTTACCCGGGAAAATAGAAATGTAACCCTTTCACCAAACCTTTTTATAACCTTGCAATTTCAAGAAAGAGCCTCTCATCCCTTTGCCCCAGGACTAGATCTACGTCTCCAATAATAGTCCATCAGAGCCCTCCATGCCCCAAAGTGTGGACTACAGAGCCGCATGATTCCAGAAAAGATTTTGGCTGAGATACAGACCAGCTATTCTTCTAATAGTTATATACTTATTTCAACATGTACTAAAAATACATATAATATTAAAAATAAAAATAATTAGTACAGGACCATATGGATATTTTTATTTAAGATAGATATTTAAGGGCTCCTGGGTGGCTCAATCGGTTAAGTGTCTGCCTTCGGCTCAGATCATGATTCCAGAGCCCCGCATCAGACTCCCTATTCAGTGGGGAGCCTGCTTCTCCCTCTCCCTGCTGTTCCCCCTGCTTGTGCTCACGCCTTCTCTCTCTCTCTCTCAAATAGTCTTTTTTTTAAAAAAAGATAGATATTTAATTATGTAAAATAAGTGAGTCAACTTAAAGAAAAATATTAACAATCAAGTGGCCTCTAGATGTGGCATGAATATAAAGGTGACAATCAAGTGGCTAAGGTTGAGGAAATCATGACCAAAGCTGCAGACAATCCGACCTTACACAGTCTCCAGTAATACTGATGCATCTTCTCTGACATCTCATAAAACTGTTTTTCCTTATCTTTGCCAACCTCATGCAAGTAGACCAGATCCCATACCTGATCCCATGACTGGCTGTGTGATTTCTAGTAGTTAATTAATGCCTCTGAATTTCAATTAATTAGGGAAATAAAAATAATTCTAGAGAATACAAAATAATTCCAGAAAATAGAAAAGCAGTTGCCAGGCCCTGGAGAGTGGGGGAAATACAGAGAGGTTGTAAAAACGTTCAAATTTTAAAAATAATAATCATAATTGCAATACCAACTTCATGGTCAAGGTGGTAAGGTAAAGATACAGCAGTGTAGGTAATGGGCAATCAGGCAGTCATGCAGTGTGTCAGAGGATGAGGGTTTGTTGCAAAAGCCTTTATTCCATATGCTTTGGGTAACACGTGTGTCCAGTCCACCCCTTTCCCATTTGTTCAAAGAATGATGACTGAGAGAAAGCAGACTGGCTTGGGACCTCAAGATCTGGGAACACCTTATGTTCCCCTGAGTTTTTTTTTTGGTCTTATATATCCCAGACATATAGTTTAAGAAACTGGACGGGGTGCCTAGGTGGCTCAGATGGTTGAGGTCTGCCTTAGGCTCAGGTCATGATCTCCAGGTCCTGGATCGAGCCCCATGTCAGGCTCCCAGCTCAGCGGGGAGTCTGCTTCTCCGTCTCCCTCTGCCTCTCCCCCGCTTGTGCTCTCTGTCTCTCTCTCTGTCTCTCTCTCAAAATGAATAAATAAAATCTTAAAAAAAAAAAGAAAGAAAGAAACTGGCAAGTGGCAAATGCCAAAGGACATAGAAAAAAACAGTGGGGCCCCCATCCAAAAAAAAAAAGAGTCTGTTCTGTCTAGCCGAAGGACAAAGAGAGAGGCAGCGTAAGGAGACCTAAAACTTTTACAAAATAACCATTCTACTCCAGCTTTGTAAGGCGGACTTGATCCCTGCCAGGCAGTAACAAGACCCCCTCCCCAGGCAGGAGCACTGCAGGTCATTTAGGGGGCCTGGATTTTGACCCAACACCTGTCGGGAATGGGGTGGTGTTAGAGCAGTGGAGATAAAGGATTTTAACCAATCACCCAGTGATAATGAGGTGATCAAAATCAGAATCCCAGTGGGGTTTCTGTAGAATTTAGTACCTCATTCTAAAATTCATATAGAAATAAAAGGATCTAGAAGAGCAAAACAACTTTTAAAAAAGGACCTAGAATAGAAAAGTTGGTGCAATAATTGACTACCTGGTTTTATAATCAAGTTTCAGTAATCTAGACAGTGTGATATTGAGATAAAGGTAGAAAAATAGATCAATGGAGAATAATAGAGAATACAAAAATAGATACATATAGACAAATGGCTTTTGACAAAAGTTCAGAAGCAGTTTAATGGGGAAAATCTTTGTATTCTTGGGTTAAACAGTTATTTCTTAGATATAATGCCAAAGCATGATCCCTAAATGGAAAAATTAACCTCTCAAAGTTGAACACTTGTACTCTTCAAAAAGAACTTACTATGAGTCAATTCATTGGAGAAAATATTTAAAAATCATACATCTGATAAAAAACATATCTAGAATATATAAAGAACTCTCACACTCAATAAAACGAAAGAGAACAATCTAAAAAATGTGCACATGATATGAACAAATATTTCTCCACAGAAGATATACAAATGGCAGATAAGCATGTGAGAGCCCCCCTCAAAACTGCTAACCACTAGAAAATTGCAAATTTAAAGCACAGTGAGATCCCACTACACCCTTATTAGAACTGCTGAAGTTAAAGAGAGAAAAAAAAAAAAGAAAGAAAAAGAAAAGACTAATCCTACAAAGTGTTGGCAAGAATGCATAGGAACTAGAAGTCTCCTATCCTGCTGGTAGGAATGCAAAATAGCCCAACCACTTTGGAAAGCAGTTCAACTTTTTTTTTTTTAAAAAGATAAACATATGCCTAATATATGATCTAGCCATCCCACTCCTAGAGAAATAGAAGTATATGTCCACACAAAGTCTTGTACATGAATGCTTATAGCATTTTTTTAATATGTAATAGCCCCAAACTGGAAACATCTCAAAAACGTATCAACACATGAAAGGATAAACACTTTGTACTATATACATGCAATGGGATACTAATTTGCAATACAAAGAAATGAATAATTAATACATGCAATAAACAATACACATAAATCTAAACATAATTATGCTGAGTGAACACAGCCAGACAATAAAGAAGACAAATTGTATTATCCCATTCATATGAAAACCTACATATGTAGATACATATGTCAAGCTTACCAAATTGTACACATAAGTATATACTATCCATTGTATGTCAATTAGACCTCAATAAAGCTATTAAAAAATACTGAACCCAAAAAATCCCAATATTAAGATTGCACCTCAGACTAACTAATCAAGATCTCTAGGGGTGAAAACCATCCAAGAATGAATAGTTTTTAAAGCTCCCCAGGTGATTCCAATATGCAGGTGATGTTGAAGTCAGCACTGCGATACAGAAAGGCCCCAGGAAATAATAAAGGGAGAATGTAATCAGCTCTGTATGATCTACTGGAGAATACAATCAATGGGAAATTAAGAAAAATTCATATGATCTGACTAGGAAGAAGTGAACAATGACCTTAGAGAGGAGAGACACATGTCAAAAATGCTCTGACTCACCATATGACCAACATTAGCTACTCTGGGTTCAACTAATCCTTTATTCTGAGAATTACACAGAAAACCTATAGGCAAGACTCTACCAGGGGGATTCTATTGATTCTGTGACAGAGTGATGAATGACTTAGGTTCTATAACAAATTTGCCGAGTGGGAAAACACACGTATATACACTTTGTTTCTATTTTAAGTTTTCCCAGGGAACTCTTACAAGAAAGGAAAATCATGGTTTAAGATTAAACCAGTCCCTTCACAACATAATGCAAGTTGCCATAGCTTTCATTTTTTCAATTAAAAATTAAGGCAAAAAGTAAACATGTTTATTTCTCTTGTT
This sequence comes from Mirounga leonina, assembly GCF_011800145.1. Lineage (NCBI taxonomy): Eukaryota > Metazoa > Chordata > Mammalia > Carnivora > Phocidae > Mirounga > Mirounga leonina. Next base: position 38,759,369 of record NW_023270426.1, read on the forward strand.
TTTATGAGACACAGGAGACAATACACAAACATGGGTACCTTCTACTTAAAAACCTTGGAATTTTGAAGGATGGTAAATGTTATTCAGACATCCAGGAAGGTTACCAGGTTATGTATATGTGATCTTTGAGTTTCAGAAAATTGTAAACAATTTTCCATCATATGCATACATAAATTTTGGAAAAGAGAGAGGCCAGGGCTTTTATCCATAGACAAAGAGATTGCTGACCTAAAGGGTAAAGAACAATTACATCAAGACAAGCATATTTAAGCATATTTTTATTCAACAGACTATATTCTTCATTTAAGAAAGCATTTCCCTAGAGTATGGAGGTTAGGGATGCTTCTGTGGCAAAGTGACTGCTACGGTAACCAAACCCACTGAAGAGCTCTTACTACCTACTTGTGACAATTCTATTTAATGTATCAGCAAATCTTTCTGCCTCAATGGAAGGTGTATTTGAGGGATGATGACAGATTATCAGCTATTCTTACTGAGCACTTCTTATGCATAGTTCTCTGCTGGAGTAGTTGGATGGAAAGCCAGGAGTCACAAAATTAGAACTTTTCTAAGCAATTTTAAAGGAGCAAGCGTTTTAAAAACTGTTTTCAGTCATTCTTCCCACAAAGCTAATTCCTCTATAAGTAAATGGAAAATACATCTCAATGAGGACCACAGAACCAGGTTTTAAAGTGGGCTGCTTTGCTTCCATGAAGCTCAGAAGAGTCAGAGGCAAGTACCTATAGAAGGCATGTGAGCACTGGAAGAGGAGGACCATCATGAAGACGATCAGCTAGTAAGAAAACAACAACTCAGGAGCTTAGGAAGAAACTTGAAAAAGTTAATCCAAAAAAAAAGGTAATCCAGGTCTGAAGGAAAATATGAAAATGCAGTATTTTCAGAAATGTCATGACTTTTATCCATACAATTCACCAGGGGAGAAATTTACAAGATATTTTTCATCCCCAAGCAACACAGATTCCTTCCATGTAAGAAACATCCCAGATCCCAAGGTCAATCTCGCATTTATTTTTCTAGTCACAGCAGCCTCCATAACGATCATCAACAGTATTATTCCATTTCCTTGTAAGTTTCCTTTCTCTCATCCTCAAATGTCTCTGATTGTTCATGGAAACACAATAATTATCTCACCATATGCATGTTTCTTCTACCTTACTTCTCCTGTAACAAGTACTAAGACAATTAATGCTTCTCAGTCATGAAATCTGCTCCAGTGTTAACATTATCATTACTTCCATATTTATTTTGGTTCTTTTCTCAACTCCCTGGAAGATACCACATTTTAAAAATTTTATTGAAGTGCCCTACAGTGAATATTAAGAGAAAAGGAACCACATTTAAATGGTAATGGTGTATTTCTGGGCTTGTGACCTGTAATGACAGATGTAACAAAAGCAGCTGATATTAGATAAACAATATAGTTCTTAAATGGTTACAATTATAAATGTTCCAGACATAGATTTATGGAACTACTACTGGGATCTCTGGCTTTAAAATGTTGCCTGATAAATTACAAGGCAAAGATTAAATGATTTTACTCCTTGAGAATCACAGAGGCAATGCCTTGGGATTTAGATAGAAGGAAATTAATGGTGATTTTACAAAAAACAGGACCAGACTTTACAATCTAAAATAACTCATGATCTAGGCTAACTTAAAAGGTCCTGGGGAAAAATGTATTGGGCAAATGGGACTAAGCTCCATCCATTTATTTTTCTAACTCCCTCAGTCACTAGAGATCATGATATATCACCTCTGCCAGAAGGGATGTACTGAAAATCACTGCTTAAAAGAGTGATCTAGGACAGTGGTTCTCAAAGTGTGGTCCCTGGAGAAGGAGCATCAGCATCACCTTGGCATTTGTTTAAAATGCAGATTCTCAGACCCTACCCTACACTCCCTGAATCAGAAATTCTGGGGATGGGGCCTAACAATTTGTGTTTTAATAAGCCCTCCAGGTAAGTCTGATGCTCTCTAAAGTTGAGAATTGCTAGTCTACAAAGAGCCAAACCATTTTTTTGTTCTTGGTTGATTTCAATTTTTCCATCTTAGTCTAAAGTGGGAGCTATAGATGAAGTAGGAACTGTATTTTATAAATGCCTGTGTTTACCTACTGTGTCCTTCTCCCTACATCGCCCAACTCATTAGAGAAAACTGCAGTTGTTGAAACCATATTGCCCATCTGATCCTCATTATTTCTCCCTCAAAACTTGAGGAAAATCTATCTTTTCCATCCCCACCAATATTGACTTTGTTCAGGCCCTCTCACATTGAATTTTTAGCCCCCACCCTCATTAATCCAAGCCCCTCCCTCGTTGGTCCACCCCCACCCCCACCTCTGCTAATCAGAATTATGTATCTAAAACATAAATTTGATCACTGCCGTGTTTCTGCCCTTTCACTGACTTCCCTTTCCCTATGCTCTTGTCCACAGGACAACTAAAACTTCCTACCATTTGAGGCCCTTCTTAACTACCTCAAGCCTAAATTTCAGGACTTCTGTCTCACCTCACCTTGGCAACTACCCTGTTCATCAAGCAAAACCAACATCCTTATTATTCCTGGCATCTCCCAAAGTCTCTTAGGTGCCAAGGTCTGTGGCTACCCTCCCTGGACAGCTACAGTAATAATATACACCTATGGATGGACTTGTGGCTCCTCAGCTTCTTTCCTCCTTGCAGTTCTCTTCTGTACCTGTTCCCTCCCCTTCAGGAACTAAGGTGGGATCAGCTCATCTGGTATTCTAAACTGGGCCAAAAGGAAAAGCTACAGGAAAGTTCTCTAACATGCAAAACTTGAGTAAGACCTTATGAGGGAAGAACCTCTGTTAGTGGGTCCATGACCCAACAAGTGGAAATTTCAGGTTCTTTAGGTAGAAAAGGTAGTAATAGCATTTTACTAGAGAGGAATATTTGAGCCTCCAGGCATAATGTTTTAGATAAGATCACTCCAGTGCAGTACAAATAGAATATAGTACCCCTTCAGGCAGGCGCATTTATCATATACCCTGAATTATCTAGGCAAATTCTAATTTCAGAAACTCTTTTCCACAGTCCCTCTAAATTACCAATTTTAAGTTTTTGCCATGTAAAATATATCTTAGATCTTACATCGCCTGAAAAGGCATTAAAGTCCTTTGAGCTATTGCATCTTAGTTTTTCATTTGGAAAAATATATCTAAATCAAAGACCTTTTGCCTAACACATAAATAATTCTCACCATCTCTGAGATCCACATAATGTCAGAATCAGAAAAGCATTTGAGACATCTTCATTTCTCCAGTGAGAACAACCTCTCTATAACCTTTTGTAAGTCAGCCACCATTTGGGCAGAATAGCTCTTACGAGTGTCTGACCAATACTGAATATGCTAGAAAAAAATGGCTTTTTAATTTGCAACTCAAAAGAAACTGCCACTAAACTCAATGGCTAGTGTCATTTTCTTCCATTCTGTCTCATACAGGCAAGGGTTTTATTTCCTGCTGCAAGTGTTTAAACTCTTCAGTTTTTTAGAGATTTTATTGATAGGATCTCATGCTGATTCCACTCTAATGTAATGACTTGGATGCCTGAAAACCACAAGATCCACCAGGACTGAACTCATACTGTGTCTGCACACTAAGTTCTTCTTTGACCTGGACAATTATTGTTAATATCCATCAAACCCATGGTAATGGCTCTTGGTTCCATGGCCATTGTTTGTTGTTGCTTTTGAGTCTAACTGGCAACATTGTTTATTGTTGTTCTTGACTAATTGACCTTTTCCTTTAATACAAAAGGAAGTCTTCTAAGAGGAAAATGAAGAAAGTGAGAGAGAGGGTCTTGATAAGAAATCATGAGAGATCCATTCACAATATTTCTAAAACCATTTGAATTCAAACTGTGATCAATATCACAGTTCCTCAGTTTATGTTACAGGTATTTTCTTTAATCAGTATTTAGAGTAATACCCAATGTGTAGTCTAGATTCTATGAACCAAGCATTTTCACTCAGAAAAAAAAAAAATCATGATATCAGAAACTTAAAAACTTCACTCCGTCTGAAATCCACTACATAAAGTGAAGAATTATGTCAAATATATTTTTACAATTTGTAGTTTTCTCACAAATGAAAGTCTCTTTTTTTGCCATTCTGTTTTCCAGATTACATCAGAATTTTTTGACTATGAATAGGGATCAAAAAGAAATGCAGCTATAACACTTCTGTAATGTGCCTAAAAGGACAATGGTTATATCCTGTCATGAATGTAGCTATCCAACATAGATGATGGGGAGGATGCAAGAAGAGGAGGTGGCCTTAAAGCATATGAAAGTAATGCTTACAAAGTTTACAGATCTGTAATGCTTATGACATTCGTGCACACAATACCAAGACACTGAACAGCATCTTGATGAAAGAGAGAAAATTCCAGCAGGCAGAAAACAACTTTAAAATAAGCCAATATTTTACTTGTAATTTCTTTAAAAAATTATAGATCTACAGTGATCAGACCCATGCTTTTAAAACCCCTTCTTCCTTTCTTTACCCACCCAGGTCTCACAAAATACCTTAGCTTCCCCCTCAGCCTACTCTCCTGCTCTCCCCCAAACTAATCTTGCAAGTTCATCCTACATGGTTCTTCTCCTTCACTGTTTTTCTCCTGATTCTGTATCAACAAAAACTCAGAACATCTCATCTGTCAAGGCAAGACTCTTCGAAGAATGTGGGAGGAGGGAAGTGCAAATAGTCTGCTATGGTCTGAATGTTTGTGCTCATACTGTCCCCCACTTTCCCCAAATGCATTATGTTGAAATCCTGACTCCATTGTGATAGTATTGGGAGGTAATTAAGTCAGGGGGCAAAGCCCTCACAATGGGGGTTGGTGCCATATTAAGGAAATCTTGGAGATCTAGCTCCTTCCTTCCTCCAGGTAAGGGCAGAGGGAAGGCTATTTATGAACCAGAAAGCAAGCCTCCACCACACACAGAATCTGTTGGTGCTTTGGTCTTGGACTTTCTGGCCTTCAGAACTATGAAACATAAATTTATGTTGTTTATAAGCCACCCAGGCTACAATATTTTGTTATAGCACCCCAAATGAGCTAAGATGCTTGCCAAGCCAGAATCCACCTTAGAGGTTAGGGGATTCATCTGTTATTTATTTCCCTCACATATTGATCTAAGAAATTATCCCAGATATCAACATCCCGGTATCAACACCTAATTTATCACTCCAGCTTAATTTCATGAGACAGAAGGCGTTTACAAAGTTACCTAAATGAAAGTAACTTTTACCCACTTGTAAGTTAAGATTATATAAGTTAGGGAGGGATGGGATGGCTGGGTGATAGACACTGGGGAGGGTATGTGCTATGGTGAGCGTTGTGAATTGTGCAAAAGTTTTGAATCACAGATCTGTACCTCTGAAACAAATAATACATTATATGTTAAGATAAAAAAGAAAAAAACAAGATAGCAGGAGGGGAAGAGTGAAGGGGGGGAAATCGGAGGGGGAGACGAACCATGAGAGACGATGGACTCTGAAAAACAAATTGAGGGTTCTAGAGGGGAGGAGGGTGGGAGAATGGGTTAGCCTGGTGATGGGTATTAAAGAGGGCACGTTCTGCATGGAGCACTGGGTGTTATACACAAACAATGAATCATGGAACACTACATCAAAAACTAATGATGTAATGTATGGGGATTAACATAAGAATAAAAAAAACTAATGATGTAATGTATGGTGATTAACATAACAATAAAAAATTTTTTTAAAAGAATATATAAGTTAAACTATTTTTAAGAAAATGGGGGAAAGATTTTTCCAACTTAGACAATCAGAAATGTGTTTCAGTTACAAAATGTTGGGGATTATTATGATAGATGCTTCCCCTTTACCCTTAACGTCTTGCACTTGATAGTTTCTTTATATTGAAACTTGAAACTTTCAAGTTTCCCAAGTTTTTCAAGTCAAGCAATTCTCTTTAAAAACAAAACAAAACAAATAAACAAACAAAAAACCCACAAAAAAACAATGCTTTAAATGTATAAGATTTAATGAATTTGGAATTGTTTCCAGCTCTCTAGTTGCCCTTCCATGGTGTTTGGAGATTTAAAAAGAGATTTACATGAACATAAGACATAAACAACTGCCAATAGGGGCCATGCGTTCTTAGAGCATCTTTACCATAGGAAGTAGAAGATTATCCAGCAAATCCATTAGTGACACATCAGCTGAAAGATGATGAGGAATGATCAGAATATGATGTTATTAAACACATTCTATTGTACTCTGATTCTTCAGAGAACTCATCCATACTCTAAATCCTACTACCCTACCCAGATGTGTCTACCACCCTGTCCCTCCCAGGTGCAAAATGAGTCATTGATTTTCGTCTGTCCAAAACTGAATATATGCCAGATAAAAGGAAAATCTCTAGGCTAAAAAGGGTTCTAATAAAACAAAACAAAACAAAACAAAAAAAATGCAATCATAAAGGAATCCACTTCAATTCTTTTCAGAAGAAAAGATTCAGCTGTTAATGACTAATGTCACTTCTTTTTTAATGTAGAAGAGAGGAGATGTTGGCAGCACATCTTGATGACTTTTCTAGGGCTCTTTCTCTCCTTCCCTCATCTATAACCTGTTCCATGTCCCCCTCTTCATATTGATAAATCACATTGTTTCTAAAATAAAATCAGATGAAATGTTAATGTTGATTTTGTGAGTGTAGAAGTGAGACAAGGCTGCCCTTTAAAAAAGGATCGTGAAATGCAGTATTGCCATTCATTCCAGGTTCTGTGTTGACCACTGAGGATGCCTGATAAAGAAAGTAGTCAAGATTTCCAAAATTAATAGCATCTACAGTGTAATGGAGGAACTAAGTCAGGGGTTGGCAAACTATGGCCCATGGGTTAAACCTGGCCCACCATCTCGTTTTGTAAATAAAGTTTTGTTGGAACACAGCCATGCCCATTTGCTAGAATAACTGAATTGAGCACTCCCAATGAAGAACATACAACTCAAAATGCCAAAAATATCTATTCTCTGGCCCTTAAGCGAAAAAGTTTGTCAACCTTTGAGCTATACAATAAAGAAATAAACAATAAACATATAATTACAAATGGTGATGTGCATTGTGAAGGAAACAGAATGTTGTGATGGAAGAAAATGGGGTGGGGGAATAGGGCTGCTTGGATACAATGATCTTCCTTGGATGGTGACACTTAAGCTTGGGGGATTAAATGGTGAGAGGAGTCAACCGCTGAAACACTAAAGAAAGAAGAAGACCAAGCGGGGAGAGCACTATTTAAGAAGGAAAGTAACATTGTGCTTAGGAAGAGATCACTTGGATTAAAATCCTGTATCCAACAGTTACTAGCTTCTTTTTGTGCCTTGGTTTCCTCATTTATACAATGGACCTAGTAACAGTCTGTATTTCATTGTAAGTACTAAAAGTATTAAAATATGTACAATGCTGAGGACAGTGACTGGTACATAGTAAGCATTCAAAAATAGGGGTGCCTGGGTGGCACAGTCAGCTAAGTGTTTTGGCTCAGGTCAGGATCTCAGGGTTGTGAGGTCAAGCCCCACATCAGGCTCCATGGTCAGTGGGGAGTCTGCTTGAGATTCTCTCTCTCCCTCTCCCTCTGCCCCTACCCCCACTCTCTCTCTCTAAAATGAATACATCAATCTTTAAAAAATATTAGTTAAGGGGAGCCTGGGTGGCTCAGTCATTAAGCGTCTGCCTTCAGCTCAGGTCATGATCCCAGGGTCCTGGGATCCAGCCCCACATCGGGCTCCCTGCTCATCGGGGGGCCCACTTCTCCCTCTCCCACTCCCTCTGCTTGTGTTCCCTGCTTGTTCCCTCTCTCACTGTGTCTCTCTCTGTCAAATAAATAAATAACATCTTTTTAAAAATATTAGTTATTGCTATTCTTATTAATGTTGATCTTCCTACTATCATAATTCATAATCAAAAGCATATTTTGTGACTAATAAGATCTGGGCATGTTCAAGGAATTGATAAGAGAAAATTATGATGGATTGGAGCAGACATAAAGGAGAGAAACAGGAGAGGAGGTAGAAGTAGTAGATGTGGTTCATAGTTAATTATATTTTTTTAAGCATAATGGTAAATCACTGAAGGTTTTAAGTCATGAGAGTGATTGTTGCTTCTGTTTTACAAAGAGCTCCTACTTGCTTGTGGAGAATACACTGGAAAAAGATAGGAGTAGAAGTGGAAGAACCAATTAGCACGTTACTGTAGTAGTCCACACAAGAAATACTGGTGATGTTCTAGGATGAGAGCTGTAGAGATTAAGAAACCTGTATAAATTCAAGATATTTTTAGGAGGTGGATTCAATAGAACTTGCCAATGGATTTAATGTGGTTGGCGAGGGAGAACAAGGAATTAAGAATGCTCCTAGGCTTCTACTATGAGCCACTAGGTGGACTGTCCTCCTATTAACAAATGTAGGAAAAAATGAGAATAAGAATAAGAAGGTATGGGGGGGAGTCAAATTTTCAGCTTTGCATATTTTAGCTCTGAGTTGCTTGTGAGGTACCCACATGGAGATGTCAAAAACTTAGTTGGATACGGATCTTAGTGGCCTGTCACAACAGGTTTCACTCTTTTTTTTTTAATTTTTTTTTTATTTCACTCTTATAATATAGATCTAATTTGGGGTAGCAGGAAGTTTTGCTTATTGTATTCACTCTGAGTGTCAGTCAGCTCAGGCTGCCATAACAAAATACCACAGACCAAGTGGCTTGAACAACAGAAACTCATTTTCTCACCCTTCTGGAGGCTGAAAGTCTGAGATCACAGTGCCAGCACTGTCTGGTTCTGGTGAGAGCTCTCTTTCTGGCTCACAGATGACCACCTCTTCACTATGCCTTCATGTGGTGGAGAGAGAGTGCTCTGCTGTCTCTCCTAAGGACACTAATCCTATCACACCACAGCCCATTCTTATGACCTCCTTTAACCTCAATTCTTTCCATTCTTCAAATATAGTCACAGTGGGGGGTTAGCGTATCAATGTATGGTTTTGAGGAGAAGCGGGATACAATTTAGTCCAAAGCACTCAAAGAACAAGTTAACTGGAGCTTAATTTTATGGGTGCTTCTCCAATTATGGCAGCAGTGGGAGAAAAATGTAAGAAATCATGAATTAGGGCGCCTGGGTGGCTCAGTTGGTTAAGCGACTGCCTTCGGCTCAGGTCATGATCCCAGGGTCCTGGGATCGAGTCCCACATCGGGCTCCCAGCTCAGCAGGAAGCCTGCTTCTCCCTCTCCCACTCCCCCTGCTTGTGTTCCTGCTCTCGCTGTCTCTGTCTCTGTCAAATAAATAAATAAAATCTTTAAAAAAAAAAAAGAAATCATGAATTAGTTTATAAAGCCTGTGCCAAAAAGTTATACATGTCAATTCTTCCCACCAAAGGAGACAATTCAAAAATCCAATCCATAACTAGCATTAAGCTCAAAATTGATGATCTATGGTGGTACAGTTTTATACCAGGTCCACATGTGGCTCCTCATGATCTAGAAACATAAAAGAAAATTTCCCTACCCCACCTCAATACTCAGTAGTGGAAAGGGGACAGGAACATTTCAATAGGCATTTCCATTCGGAAACAAAGAGAATGGATTTTTCAAAGACAAGTATTTCCTTTGTGTTTCCCAAACTCCCACTGGGCAGATATTTTTGAGAACTCCTCATCCTAGAGTTGAGGAACACTTCTAGATGGGCCCCAATCCTGATAGGATTTATTGTTCTCTGTGGCCCGTGACTCCACTCTTGGTGGGGGGTGGGGGAGTGGGGGGGGTGTTCTCCTCCTTTGTCCTCCTTGGTTGTAGCTGAAATAAACATCAGATAATGTGTCTCTGGAGACAACAGCTTTACTAGACAGTTCCTGCCTGTAGATGATTGATGGCATTTAGTCCAGATTAGCGAATTTTTTGACATTAAATATTTAAGCTCTTATCAATTTGATTCAAATGAGATCCATGTGCCCTAACCACACCTACAGTTCAGACATATTTCTTCAACGTGCTAGTTTATTTTCTCTTCCCCTTGCTTTGTTCCTTCTTTTTCTCTCTAATTAATTGCTGGAGACATGGGTCAATTCATCTTCAGAGAGAGCCATACCTTTCCTGTCTCTTACTTGAGCAATTTTGTCTTTTTGAAAGGAATTTTCAGGTCATACAACCTTAACTGAACCTTTGTTCTAAAACACCTTAAGCCACTCAGAGGTTTAAACAATGGTTGTGACAGCTTAACCTTTGATTTAATTCTTGCCTAGGGCACTTTCAGTCAGTCTTTGTTGTTCAAAGTCCTTTTCATTTGTATGTTTTATTAGTTGGGGTTATGAAAAATTTCAGGGTCCATACCTGAAAGTCCCTGAATTACTTTACTTGTATTTCCTTTTTTTCTTGCAGAAGAAAGAAAGAAGAAAGAAAGAAAGAAAGAAAGAAAGAAAGAAAGAAAGAAAGAAAGAAAGAAAGAAAGAAAGAAAAGAAAGAAAGAAAGAAAGAAAAGAAAGGAAAGAAAGAAAGTCTAATCTTTGTTAAGCTCATAGGTTTCTTGCAGTACCCTGTTAAATGCAGCCAACAGTAACCAAACTATGAATGTTCTGTTTCCAGCCTCTTTTCCTAGAACTATAAAGTCATTGGATATATGATCCGCCTTCCGAATTATCACAGGCAAGAGTTTTACCAAATGTTTTGCACCCATAACTTACTCTTCCAGCCTCTAATAACAATTTCTCCACTACCCTGTCCTTAAGTCAATGCCATGTAGTCAGACCTCCTCTTTTGACACCTCATGACTAATACCAATTTCAGTATGAAGTAGGCTAGGTTATGCTATAGCAATCAATAACCAAAAGAATCTTAGAGGCTTATTACAAGAGAGTTTACTGGAGGATCACAGCTGATATCCAACATAGGATGGCAGGATAGCTCTGTTCCTGTGAACATTCAGGGACTCAGAACCGATGGAGTGTCCATTCCAATGCTTACCTCCAGGATCGCTGCCATCCTGAAAAGACAGTGTCACAAATCATATTTAGGCTCTTAAAGCTTTCACCTGAAAGTGACACACGACATTTCTGCTCACATTTCATTGGCCAAAACAAACTACATGGCTACACCTCCTGTTAAAGGAGGTAAAGAAGGGAGATCCCACCATGTTCCAAAAAAGTTGACAACCCCAAATATTTGTAAACATCACTAATGACCACTCTTACAACTTCACTTATTACAGACAAACTAGCATCATTATTGACATGCCAGTGTGCATCATGGGCTCAACAAATGTTGAATAAATTAGTGAAGTACGATTCAATAAAAGGCTGATAATTCAATATATACAAGAATTGTTCAATATATACAAAGAATGTTCATTTAGTGAGCTATATTTACTATTTGCAAAGCTTCATACTAGTCACTATATATAAGTTGTACTCTGATTTCAAGCTGCTAACACTACACATAGATGCACATATGGAAGGTAGATGTAAATAGAACAAAAATATTTATTGCAACCACATTTTTCCAAATGGTAATGGGGAAAATGCTCTAATAAATTTAACTTTTAGTAGACTAAGTTTTAAATATAAAACCCATTCACTTTACCTATTATTTTATTTTATTTTTTAAAAGATTTTATTTATTTATTTGACAGAGTGAGACACACAGCGAGAGAGGGAACACAAGCAGGGGGAGTGGGAGAGGGAGAAGCAGGCTCCCCACTGAGCAGGGAGCCCGATGTGGGACTCGATCCCAGGACCCTGGGATCATGACCTGAGCCAAAGGCAGACGCTTAACGACTGAGCCACCCAGGCGCCCAACTTTACCTATTATTTTAGAAGAACTTTCAATTTTGTTTTGGTCAAACTTCTTGCCTTTCGTAATGAATGCTCCTTAATCTTTCTGTGTAACTTTCACGGATTCACAGTCATTATTCTAACTGGAAACATCTGCTGCACCATACAGAAAATGTAGGAGACTGGGATGAATATAAATTGATTTCCTATGATCTGAAACTTGTGCCTTAAAAAAATTCTTCATTCTTACAGTGTTTAGTACATAGCAGTAAATCAGTTTAGTACATAGTAGTAAATATAAGCTTATTTTCCTGTATAAAGGATGAAAGTCATTTTAATTGATTCCTTTGACTATTTAGTATATTACATTTCAGTATTAATTATTCCAAAATCATGTATGAAATATATATGCATTAGAAGTTTTTGTAATACACAGAATTGCTAGAGAGTTTTGAAGCTATTGAAATGACCCAGGCCTCCCAAACTCCAAGGAAGCATTCTTAAATGCCCACCTCTCTTTAAACGTAAGCTTTTCAAGGGCAGGAACTGTATTCTATATACTTTACACACTTTGTTTTTTCAAATAGTGCTTATTGTATGTTTTCTATTTTTCACTGTAAAAGATATGGAAAATTTTTAAAAGATACAAAGTTTTGTATTACATCTGCTCTACAATTTTTACTCTCCCAGAGCGGCTAGTGTATAGTCTTGCACAGAACAGGTATTTAACAAATGTTTGCTAGGATTAATTCAAAGAAAGGTTTAGAAAGATGGAAGTACAGCTAGCTGGGAAGAGTCAGAAGTGAGGCATATTCTTTTTTTTTTTTTTAACGATTTTATTTATTTATTTGAGACAGAGAGAATGAGAGAGAGAGCACATGAGAGGGGGGAGGGTCAGAGGGAGAAGCAGACTCCCTGCCGAGCAGGGAGCCCGATGCGGGACTCGATCCCGGGACTCCAGGATCATGACCTGAGCCCAAGGCAGTCGCTTAACCGACTGAGCCACCCAGGCACCAAAGATTTTATTTATTTATTTCAGAGAGAGAGAGAATGAGAGAGAGCACATGAGAGGGGGGAGGGTCAGAGGGAGAAGCAGGCTCCCCGCTGAGCAGGGAGCCCGATGCGGGACTTGATCCAGGGACTCCAGGATCATGACCTGAGCCGAAGGCAGTCGCTTAACCAACTGAGCCACCCAGGCGCCCTATTATTTTTTTTTAAGATTTTATTTATTTATTTGAGAGAGAGAGAATGAGAAGGAGGAGGGTCAGAGGGAGAAACAGACTCCCTGCCGAGCAGGGAGCCCGACGCGGGACTCGATCCCGGGACTCCAGGATCATGACCTGAGCTGAAGGCAGTCGCTTAACCAACTGAGCCACCCAGGCGCCCGAAGTGAGGCATATTCTGATGACCATAAGTAGGTTTTATAAAATGACTGACAATTTGAGATGAAGGGCTTGGGTTTCATTTAATCCAACCACCCATCTCTTGCTTGAATTCCCCCCTACAAAATCTCCACCATTTAGTGTCCCTGTGATGGGAAACTCCTCCCCTCTGAGGCAGTCCTTCTCATCTCTAGAAGCAGACGAGAAAACAGAAAGCAAAATACTGAGATTTTGAAACACAGAGAAAAAGTTGCAGGATGGAAGTCATTAACTGACATAATCCAAAATTAGGCGTTAATATTTATAAGCACAAATTTTGTGATTTATTTTACCTATGTTTTCCTTCCTTTTATTAAACAGAAAGAAATTAAAGTGCAGTAGAGCTCAAATCAATATAATTGCTAGGTACACCAAAGAACACAAAAATAAATTACAGAAGCACATTCTCCTCTCATTAAGTAAGGAAGAATGATTTTAGACTGGACATAATATACTTCATTATATAGTTAGAAAGTTGTTCTGTGTGTAAAATGAATGTTTTCATGGGAAACCAAACTATTTCCTAACAATTTGGTTCTTATTTTTATAGCTAATTAAACCACTATTCATAAGCAGAATTTTTATTTAATTTTCTAAAATAATACATAACCTATGAGAATAACACCTGCAAGGTAAAGAAAAAAAAAAATTCCCCATTTTGAATACTATCAAACATTTAAAAAATACAAAATCACTGTTCCACTCTGTATTTCTCTTCTCCCACTGCACTGACTTCCTTGTGGTAGTAAGGAGAATATAATTAATCTGTTAATTCTGTGCCAGATTTATTGAAGCCTCTCCCAAATGCCGTTCTTCTTACCTAAAGTTAGGACCTGGTGTCGGACGAAGCAGAAACACCACAAGAGAGCATTTCTCACTGCATGTCAAGATCCTCAAGCCAACTGCAAAATGGCCCCCAGATGTTCTCCCAGTGTGAAACAAAAAGACAAATTTCCTAAGCTTGACGTTTAAATGGACATCTCAGTCCAGCTATCTGAAAAAAGTTTGGTGCTTTTTATCCCCTCACAAATCAGTGGAATTGGTCAACTAGTGAGTCAGCAAGGCCCCTACTCATGATGCATACGAATTAATATTAACTTTCCAACATATACCAAGTTGAACTCCCCAGTGCCTTCTCTGTGGCTTCCTTCCCAGTGCTTCCCATCTGAGTTTTGCCGCCTGAGCACCCCAGACACAGGCCTGCACCCCTTTGGGAGCAACCCAACATTGTTCAGTAGGCAGGAAAAGAGGAATGTCACAGTCAGAGAAGCAGCATCTAAATACCAGGGCTAACATGTCTGTTCATCCGCTAACAAAAGGAAGACGTGTATTATATGTCCACCTCTTGCCATGACATTCACATACATATGACTGCATTCAATCTGTAAAACAATCAAGTGAAGCAGGTTTTATCAACTTCATTTTAACACGCAACTGTGGGTGGTAATGGGGATCAGGAATTAAAGTCAGTTTGGTTTGGTTTGGTTTTACTGATTCCAATTCTAGGGCTCTTGTTCCATTGTCTTCAGCTTATTAGAGGTATAGCTGACTGTCACAGGGAAATAGATGGATTAATCTTCTTAACAAGGATGGAAGGTAGTAAAAAGAAGTTCCGTTTATACTGACAAAAAGTTGAAATCCATTAACTACAATGATTAAGGCTTCATAGTACCTCGCGGTAAACAAACTGACTGATGTTTTCACATCTCTAAGAATTACTGCACTTTATAAATACATCAGTTTTTAGAGAAGGGGGTAATAGCCCTTATGCCCTTAATGATGATAATCATAAATTCTTATCCTCTTCCATCTTAATTAGTTCTCCACAAACTGGTATTCCCACTTTCCTTCATGTTCTTAGTTAGCTAATGATACATGTTGATGCCAAGGACATCACTGCATTTTCAGAGACCACACCCACAGCCTAGCATGGCATTTAAAAATCAAGGTTTTTGATAACCACAGAATCAAGCAAGACAGTAAGAATATGTTGAGTGAATCTCTATCACCTGTACTAGATTAAAAATATTTTTTTCTACAGATAGTACTCCATAATTGGGAACCTGCCCCTGTTTTCTGGTCAAGTTCCTAAACATGTTAATCTGTAATGTATAAATTTCTTTGATTGGCTCTTCACAAAAATTCTGCCTCTCTATTCACACCATATGACTTAACAAGAGTTTCTTTACAGACTTTGATTTTAACTGAGAGTATTTCTTGAAGCATGTACAATAGCCAATTTTAAATGTCTGACACATTATGTGTAGACATGGAGCACACCACTCAGATCTTTCAAGAGAGCATTCTGTGATGAGTACATGGGGCAGACAGCATCCAGCCGCCGCAAATTTGGAACCATGGCAGCATTCACACTAAGGTCCCACTCCCTACAGGCTCCTCCTAGCCAATGACTAAGCCCAGGAGAACTAGAGCTAGACCATATCTGACCAACCCAAGACTCTGCTAACAGGCAATTTTTGCTCAGAGACTCCATTGACCACAAGTTCCTCGGAGATGTATAGACTAAAGCCATTCCTACCAATCCTCTTCCTTCCTCCCTCCTTTAATTGGTGTGTCAGACTTACACTGTGGTCGAAGACTCTTAGGTGCCTCCTCCTGCTCCTTCTCTATCTTTCAGAGCTGTTTTCCTCAATAAATCTGCCTGCCTAGTACTGTTTAAATATCAGTTTCATGGAGGACCCAAAGGTACAAGTGCAATTATTAATGATTTTTAAAATCCAAACTGTTAATGATTTTAACCTTTCAATTTGTGGCACTTAAATTTTACAAGTTTCACCTCCAACTTGGAGAGTATACCAAGATATTGAGATGATGTTAGAATTAGTGTCTTTTTATCTAAGACACTAGATAAAGTGTCTTAGATATTAGTCACCCAAGTGAGACAAGATTAAACAAAAGGTGCCTTTAGTTAGAGCTTCCTTCCACTGGGAACTGATATCTTGTTTTGTTTCCTAATGTCCTGTCTTGACATTTTTGCTTGAGTGTGCTGTTCATTAAGGTCTTTTTCTGAATGGCTCTGTTAGCACAGAAGGGTGTGATTTGTAGTAATTTAGTCCTTGCTGTTATAAATGGGAGAATTAGGTTATAGAGGAACCAGTGGGAGATCAACCCCCAGAAAACTAAAGAACAGGCTTTAATGGCATGCTCATCTAGCCTTTAATACCACTATCCAGGAAAAACTCTGTTTTAAAGCATGAGCTTAAAATTATTCCTAACAAATGGAAATGCAACTATCCTCCAAAGCCCTACCAGTACGACTTTCAAAACTCTTGAACATTTTGAAAAATAGTTTCACTTGAGTAAGGGCTATTTTCTCTGTATTTTCCATTTATTCTTTGAATCCAAGATCTATAAATATAGGACATTCAAGGGAGGAAACTTACTGTAACTGTAAGTACACAGATACAGACAAACATACACTCAACCCAAGACAATCACTGGTTGACGATATCATCATAGATTAGATTTTCCCTTTCTAGAGTGTTACCTAAATGAAAGGATGCAGTATACTATATGCTTGGCTTCTTTGGCTTGGCATAATGGTTTTGAGATTCATCCATGTTGTAGAATGTATCAGCAGTTTGCCCCTTTTAATTGCTGAGTAGAATTCCATTCTGTGACTACAACAAATTATTTAGCCATTCACCATTTGATGAATATGTATTATATTTTTAGTTATTATGAATAACACTGCTATGAACATTTAGGCATAAGTCTTGTGTGAAATATGTTTTTATTTCTCTTGAATAAATACCTAGAAGTGGAACTGCTGATGCACAGATTTAAGAGGTTTCCTTGCTTAATTAGATAATCAAATATACTAAGTTACTTTCATGTGTCTCCTAGATCCTTCTAGATCCTTGCTAAAACTCTTCCTCCAAATGTTTCCAGAGAAGTTATTTTGCACTGTAGGTATTTTGAGGTCTTACACACCTGTGAATATATTTATTGTGCCATCGTATTTTAATGATATCTTTGCTGGATATAAAATTCTAGATTCAAACTTGCTTTTCTTCAACATTTTAAAAATTTTATTCTATGGTTTCTTTTTTTTAAAGATTTTATTTACTTATTTTATAGAGAGAGAGAGAGCCTGGGGAGGAGGGGCAGAGGGAGAAGAAAATCCCAAGCAGACTCCACGCTGAGCACAGAGCCCAATGCTGGGCTCAATCCCAGGACCCTGAGATCATGACCTGAGCTAAAACCAAGAGTTGGACACTTAACTGACTGAGCCACCCAGGAGCCCCTGCTCTATAGTATCTTATGTTTACTGTTGAGAAGTCGATGACAACCTAATCTTATTTTTTATAGGTGGCCTAAGCTGTCCTTCTGGAAACTTATAATAAATTTTGTGTTCTTAATTTTTAATATTTAAGTGAATAGTGTATTCAGATGTGGCTTTTTCTTTATCTTCCATGTTTTGAACTCTGTGAGATCTCTCAATCTCTTCCATTCTCTTAGCATTTCTTTCATATATTCCATTTCTTAATTCCTCCCAGATGTTTTCTCAGAAAGTTCCTAGGTTATATTCGTTCTGCTATTTATTGTGTCTTAGATGCTTTTATTTTTACTATTATATTTGTCACATATTTATGCTTCTTCTTGGCTATTCCTTACAAATGCTTATTCCTGCTTCACCAATCTTCACTTTTATATTTTCTGGAATATTGACTATGTTTATTATATAATCTAGACATTATATAAGTTACTTGATTACCATATAACTTTTATTTGCAGCTGTGTTGTTCAGATATCCTTTTTTTTTTCCCTTATGTGTTCCTTTTCCTGAGGGTATTAGCAGCTTTGGTTAATAATATCCAATCAAGGGTGGGTCAAAAGTGAGTCTCTTACCAAGTGCCATGCCTCGCCGTTTTGAGATGGAGCATACTCCAGGACACTCTGCTTATGCCTCATTTTGCCCAGTCACACCTGTTTTATATTAAACATCCCTATATGTCTACCATGTCACTTTCTTTCCTAAGTATTTTTCTTCCTTCATTATGACCACACACCTATCAGGGAGGAGGAAATTCTCAGCATCTGGTCAACAGCCTGGTTATTTGCTCCTTACTCCAGCCAACATCTCCAACTCTTCCTTAATGTTCACAGTCCTTCTGACAAAAAGCAGGTGCTGTTTTTCTGTCTTGCAGTGGTGCAGTGGTACAAGAGACATAACTCATATATTTCTCAAAAATATGTTCTATATCTCATGACTTTATTTGTAATGAATATGATAACTAATCTCAAGGACAGAAAGCATGCAAAGAGAAAATAAGACACTGGATCCCACATGACCCACTTCAGTTCAAGGGAAAACTATAGACCCTCCCCCCGTGTCTCTTGCCATCCACCCCTCTCCTTCTGAAATTCAGTAGCTAGTAGGAAGTGGCCAACTCTGGTAGTGGGGAAGAAACAAGTCTGCCAAGCAATGCCCAAGATGAAGGACATTTATTTCCCTACTTAGAAATAAGACAGCACTCTCCCCACTCCACCTCCCACACCAGATGCAAGCAGTTCTACTTTGATTGCATTAAAGACTTTTCTGGAAGCCTAGAAGAAAGAAGCCAGGTGAACTTGCCTCTTTCTCCCTCTGTCCCACAGATAATGCAAACCTTTTTTTTTTTTTTTTAATATTTTATTTATTTGACAGAGAGAGAGACACAGCGAGAGAGGGAATACAAGCAGGGGGAAAGGGAGAGGGAGAAGCAGACTCCCCGCGGAACAGGGGGCCCGATGCGGGGCTCATTCCCAGGACTCCGGGATCATGACCTGAGCCGAAGGCAGACGCTTAACGACTGAGCCACTCAGGCGCCCCATAGTGCAAACCTTTATTCTCCATCCCACCATGAAGTTTAGCTCCTGAATTGTGGTTCTGACACCCTTGTTTCCTAGAGGGTCTATGAAGATGGTTTTAGGGAGGCTGGGGTTTTTGCAGAAGGCAGAGGGAGTTAATTTCTGTTTAGCCTGAAAATTCTCAGAGGGGTTGGCCACCACCTCCCCAGAACATCATGAGTCAGGGTCTGGCACATAAGGGAGGAACAGGTACCTCAGGTGTCAACCCAAGGTCAGGGTCCAGGTGGGTATGCTTTTCCTGAGGCCCTCACTAGAGACCCATAGAACCAAAGGGACACACACAAGGTGCAAATCTGACCTGGAGCCTGGAGCCTGGCTCCCAGGAACCCTGAGGTCTCCCCCTAAGGAGATACAAGTAAAGAAAATGAGACTGATGAGAAAAAATGAAACCATTATTTCTACAAAAAAGCCCCGCCCTCCCCAGGCATCCTGGTCAGCTGGGAACCACTTCCACCCTTACCCCTATGGGGGTTTTACAGGGGACACAGTGGTCAAGCCACTTCCTTTGGAGGCTGGCAGGCCTGGAGCCATTGTGCTGGGCATGGAGCTCAGCTATGGGCTCCTGCTTGGGGCTGGCAGGTGCTGGGCCCAATGAACTGGGTTGGGGGTTGCTTCTTGGGCTTGATCTTGGGGACAGGAGGTAGGTCAGGGATGGCAATGCTCTCTCCAGCATGTGGGGGTTGCCCTAGGTGGGGATCTCTGGCCTGGTGCTTCAATAATAGGATCATGACCTCATCTATGTAGCCATGGATATGCAAGTCAGCATGGCAGTCATACTTGGTGGACAGAGGGTTGATGATGACCAGTCAGCCTCCCCAGCTCGAAGAGAGCACTTCAACCACTGGAAGGATAGATGGAGGACACAGAGGCAGGTGCATTAAGACAAACGACAAGCTCAGACCACTGCTGGTGTTTGGATAACTAAGAAATGGCACATAATAGAACCATACTCAGTGATAAAGGTTAGTGAGCAAGGCCATGAGCCAAAAGGAACATGTCTGGTACACTCCAAAGGCTTGGTACAAGTGACCTGACTTTTTTGGCCTGGAAAGATCCTGCCACCAGGGCTGTGAGTGACCTTGGTATTACTCTCTTGGGAATACCAAGATGGGAGGGGGCATAGGGGTGGGTTGGATACTGTGGGTTTCTTACAAGATATCTCAACCAAACAATGAGGACAGAGACTTGTCAAGAAGTCATTTTCTACAATATGGTTCTAAATCTGCTTATTAGTTGTGAGTTCAAGGCAACCATGATTACTTCCCACTCTACCACCAGGCTTCTGGATAGGGTCTCAGGCTTATGAAAGTGTAATTCCCTTTCCCATGCCAGTGAAAAGGCCTGAGTCCTTGATGCCAAAGCCATCTCTGACACCATAATTATCTCACAACTAAAGAAATTGATGGCCGTGTTGCAGTTACTTCCTCTACTTTCTGCCCCGGTGGCCTTAACCGTCCAGCTCAGAGCTACTCTTTAATGTCCTTCCACATCTCCTATTGACATTAAGCACCAAATCAGCCTGACAGGGGGGCACATCCTCTCTCCAATAAAGCACAGCTGACAGCCCTCCGGCAACAGAAGCTTAGTGGAACTCATTTCCGATGTTTCTGTGCTGCCATTGATCCCTAAGATAAGAAGTCACTACTTCTAAATGACATGTCCCTAGCACTCTCTGCCATCCCACATTAATGATAGAATACAAATATATCATCTCTCCATTGTCAAAGAAAAACTTGATAGGGCAGATCTAAAATTCTTAAGAAATCCCCACTCTGCTGGCCACAATAGCTTTCTAATAATTTCACCACTATTTGCTGTGTGATGATGACCAGTACATTGAACCTCTCTGGTCTTCAATTTCTTCATCAATAAAATGAGGATTTCTTCCAAATCTAGTAGTGCATGATTTAATCCCTCTTTAAAATAAACTTGTTTTCAAGGGATTTTTGTACCCACACCTTAAACCTCATTCCTTTTACCGGCCACATCACTGAGCTTTGCTCTTTTTTCTCTAACTTGATTCTAGTCTTTAATTGTTACACACTGCACAACATTTTCCATTAGTATAAGCACAAAAGGTTACCTTACACATAGTATAAACTGTGAACATTTAGGGAAGGTCTTTTTACTTCAGAATCTTTCTTTAACTCGATTATCACCAGAAAAACTAAAATCCCACCTTTACAAAGACATCCCTTTGTTTTTATATGCCTGGATTAGAGAGAGGGAAAAAGAAAAGTAGTAAAAGGCCTTGAGGTGCAACTTTTGGAATTAAACCACAGGATTTTTATGCTCTCAACCCGAAATTTCCAAAAGATAAATGACCTGTTAGAAAATGCATTGCAAATAACATTTTTTTTCCATGACCGAATATTCCTACCTCCCTGATCACAAACTGCTAGCATTCATTTATAGTGTCTGAGGCAGGGAGAACAATATGGAAAAGGGCCTGGAAATAAGAAGGAACACAATGTCATGGAGGAACTGAAATCATTTCAGTATGACTGGAGCACAGAGTGCAAGGTAGGGAGTACTAAGAGAAGACATCAGGGGTAACAAGCAAGGCCAGGTCGGGATGGATTTTAAAAACCAGTACAGGAGGCCTGCAGGTGATGGGAAGCTGCTACAGTATTTTAAGCCTGGCAATATCATGATCATCTTGGAGTCTGGGGGCAATCACTGTGATGTGAGTATAGAGTCTGGATGAAAGAGGGGAATAACTATTGGTCTGGGGAGCTGTTAGGAGTTGAGGGAGGGAGCCCAGGCAAGCGGTTGGTGGGCTGGACTAAGTATTCTTAGGGAAGATGGATAGAAGTGAGTCACTTGGAGAGAAATCATCAGGACAAGTTGATACGACTTTGTTATTATATTCTGTGTAGGGAAAGGAAGAGAGGAAACATTAAGGAATTCACCCTGGCTTGAGCGAATTCACCCTGGCTTAGGCAGCTGGGAGGAAGATGGTGCTGTTTACTAAGTTAAGCACACAGAAGAAGGGAATAGTATAGAAGGAAGTACGCTGTGATTTGAGTTTGGGGAATTTTGAGCTTGAGATTTTGAGATATCCTTCACGAGCCACTACAAGGTCTTTGGCAAAGTGTGTACTAGTCTCACTAACCGTGTTCTCTGCCATGGTCTTTCTTCCTGTAGAGCACACAAGCATGGCTGTGATCCCCACAAATTAAAGCACCCCACACCCCGCAGCTACCAGAAACCCGTGCTATTCGGAAACGTCGGCTGCTCACCAGATCTCCCTACCGCGTAACTATGAAGCATCCTTCACAATATAGTCTTGTGGCCACAGTGTACCCTTCTGTCTCAAAAACAAATTTGTCAATGGCATCTCCAACCCCTAGAACTCTGTGGCCATATGACAGAATCCCTGTAGTGTGTTCCAACCTTTGTTGCCACCTTCTTCACATCTTTGTGGTGGAGGAAGCGAGACAAACGAGAACATCCCTAACCGGACACTGGAAGGGAAGCCAATATATCAGGTTTGTTTTGTCACAGGATTGGGGTCTGGCTGGAGACAATGTGTGTGGCACAAACCCCAAGCTGGTTTGGGGGAGGATTCTTTCATCCCATCAAGGCCAGCTGTAGCCCAATAGGAAAATCGCCTGATTTCTTTAGGTCAGACCTCTCCAAGGCTGACACCCAGACTCTCACTGATAATATTGAAGATTTATATTTGGGAAGGAGATCAAAAAAACCCAAGAATGTACTGTGAGAGGGCAGCATTTTTTGCTGCATTATAAGTGAATAAGCAGGCACACTGTCACAAACCACAATATTCTCAGAAAGCATCGATTTGCCAGGAGTTATGCAGCATTTGGACATAAAATCATTAGTTATTAAAGCAGTAGGGGACCTTGGGGATCATCTGGCCCAATTTCCTCAGTTAGCAAATAATGAAATTGAGGCCCCCAAGAGGCTAAATGCGTTGCCGAGTAGTGCTGGTGCTGTGCCTAGGAGCCAGCCTTACGAAGCATCTAAAGTCACTTAATACCAACAAGCCAACCAACCAACAAAAATATTGTCAATCCGCAGTCATGGTCTAGATTAGTGGTTCTCAACCGGGAGCAACTTTGCCCCCAGAGGAGGTAGCCAGAGACATTTTTAGTTGTCACACCTTGAGTGTTGTCATTGGCAGTGAGCGAGGGAGGCCGAGAGTGGTTCCAAACATCTGACGATGCACACAGCAGCTCCTTACAAAGAGAAATATCCAGACCAAAATGTGAGTAGGGCTGAGGTGGAGAAGCCCTGGCCTAGATGAATTATATTAGCAGTAACTCAAAAGTCCTCCATCACTGGCTAGAGGTAAGGGTGTTGGTTAAAATGTATTTTAAAAATGAAGAGTGGTGGACAGTTACCTGGGAACAGGTCAAATGCATTCCTTCAGGCGAATGCAACAACCTGGTAAAGGATAGACTCTCAAGAGGAAGTATAGGGTAGTAAGTGAAGTCAGGGCTTAAGTTTATGTTCTCCTGGCTCTCATTTATCCTTGGGCAAGTTACTCTAAGTGCCTAAGTTTTAAATTCCTCAGCTTTAATATGCAGGTAAAAAAAAAAAATAGTACCGCCTTCCCAGCATAGTTGTGACAATTAAATGAGATGATATATATAAAGTGCTTATCACAGTGCCTACATCTAATAAATGCTTAACAAGTGGCTATAATTTTCACCAAATTTAGAGCTTGACAGAATTTTTTGTTGAATCCAGTGTTCTCATTCTACAGATGACAAAACAAGTCTCAGAAGGTGTAAATATAATATCTTCTATTTTCCCTACCATTCCATAGAAAGCCCAGACAGTAGACATTCAATAAATATTGCTTTTATTTGTTACTAAGTTCTCAACATCTCAGGAAAGGAAGAAAAACATTATGGATATTACTGTCCCCTTTCAGAAATGAGCAACTGAGCTCAAACATTAAGTATTTTAGCTATAAGGCCACCTTTTGGTAAAGAACCTGACCTGATCCTTGCTTTGTGTACTAAGTGCTCATTTGCTAATGTCACAGCAGGACAAAGTTTTAAATCATCTCTGTTTCATTCTTCAAGGCTTTGATCCTAATTTGGTCATTTAGATCATATTCATTTTCCCCTCAAAGTGGAAGTTTCCAAATGAAAGATGACTGATCAATTGCCAGCCGCATAAACCATTCATAGGCACTAGCTCAGACAGGGCCCCGTCAAAAAGGCATCTTCTTCACAATAAAGCAAATTAATCCACCCACTCTAATAAACCTTGCATCAATCCATCTAAATTGATGAAGAATAATAAAATATCAGCAGTTACAACACTAATGAGCCAATCCCTTTCCTCACAGGGATTTTAGATTAGTGGTATCTTTGAAAGGGACTCTATGAAGTAGTTCAAGACCCTCGGTACGGGTGATACACCCTGTGTAGTTCTCCAAACTCAGGGTAGGTCAAAAGGTGATCTGAAATCCACAGACAGGAGCTGTGGGAACCCAGGCCAAGTGATAAAATCTTCCATCCTAAGGGAAAATAATACAACTCCCTACGCTACTCCATGTCAGGCAGAGAGAGAAGGGTCAGAGTTGATGACTACAGAGAGCGGGACCCAGGAGTTACATTTCTTCCCAGGTAGGAGGGAAACACAAACATCTAAGAGAGGTCTTAGAATAAGACTTGAAGGCTGGACCTCCCCTGGGAGTCTGTCCCTTGCTTTGTTGACGCCTTTGCGAAGTGCCACCATTCCTTTGACAGTCTTGCAGCTATAAAAGAACAAAAGACTAGTCCTTCCAAAAGCTGACATGCCATATGCCTTGTTTTAAACAAGCCTATTGATCTACCACTATTAATATACCAAGGGAATGCAGCCAGCTTAAAGCCATCATACAGGCAAGAAATCAAGAGAAAAAACAAAACAAAACATACCTCTACTGCACTGTTCCCCCTACCTTCTGATTTTCTACTAGGGCTCCCCATTGACAGAACTAGATGGCAAGTGACTCCAAAGATGCAGGTATGAACTGCAACCTCTTGGGGGCAGAGGGTCCCATGGCAAAGGACGGAGATCACAGCTGGAGACAGAGGATATCTGGTGCGTTTACCTTGACCAAAGCCTCTGGCCGTTTTCACTTTCATTGGTCTACTAAATGTAATCTCCAGTTTAACTCATAAATTCCACAGAACTTGGTAATAAATGCATAAATTCCACAAAACTTGGTAATAAAACCATTTAGCCATTTGTCAGCTAATTATCCATGATTTGCTTCATCTTATACTTTTTTTTTTTTATTTTGAGAGAGAGAGAGAGCAAAGGGGGAGGGGCAGAGGGAGAGGGAGAGAATCTTAAGCAGGTTCCAAGCCCACTGACCTGAGATCAGAACCTGAGCAGAAATCAAGAGTCAGATGCTTAACTGAGCAAGTCACCCAGGTGCCCCCACCTTACCTTAAACGCTCAAAACCTTTAAAATCAACCTGTTGGAAATTTGAATTCCAATCAAGTAAGTCTAAAAGTTCCAAGTATCTTATTTTCTGGTGGTTCACAGTGAATACAGCACATTTCTGTGTAGAATGACTATTTTAAATGTGAAAAAAAATCTAATTATATATGTAAATTAATTAATCTTTTAATATCTATGTTAGTATGTAACAACAATGAAGATTACAGCAAAAATTCTGGTCAACCCACATTTTGCATTAGCCCCAAGAATCTTCTTTCTAAAGTCACTCTTCTTGCAGCTAACCCAATATCCATTGATACTTCTTAACATAGAATAGAATGATAGAATGCCAGACAGAAGATTCTGCCTTATATGGTCTGGATCAAATCACATAAGCCAGTTTGAATGATTTAAGCAAAGGCGGAGCAATTTTATTGTGTCAACTATCATTTTTTGCTCTGTAAAATGATCAATGATTTTAATAATTACATTTTGGCTAGTGATATATTTTATTTTGGGTTTTTTTTGAGACTTTCTGTACATAAAAAATTCTCACAGAAAAAACATTAAGAATTCATTAAGAAAACATTAAGTATTCCTAAACCTAAGTCATGAGAGACAGTCTTCCCCTGAGTCCTTATGTAGGAGATTGTGTGAAATGTAAATAAGAGGACTCTCAACAACACCCCTGCAGTAAATACCAAAATAAGATGCTCAGGGCTATTTCCCACAATGTCCCTCAAGGCAGGTCAACAGACACATGAGGCAAAAAACAAAACCAAGCTGAGTAAAAGCACTGGGGGCAGGGGGTGCTACAGGGATGCAGTACAAACAAGCAGTGCTGGTCTGACAACTTATGAATACCCTGTATAGGATCTAGAAGAGCCTCCTTCAAGCAACACTCCATAAACTTCTGATACATCATAAGCAGTAGTGAGTTCAAGATATTATCTTCTACCAAGTAAAAATATAAATCAATGATTGAGTTTCTCAGTGGATCTTTATCTGGATCTCATTGAAAGTCGCTCTTCATCCAAAGCTTCCATGGAGATACGGGATATCTTGTCAAGGGTTACCAGAACTCAGGCCTCACACATGACCCTGCTCCACAGCCTGCTCTCCCCAGCTGTGTGACATGACGCCGTCCCTAATTCTCAACCCCTTCCTTTCCCTATCTCTCATAGGAAGATGAAGGACAAGACTCTATCACCCTGTTCATCCTAATTTTTTAAATTTGGCATTCTGAAATTAAGAGAAAAGCAGTACTATAGACTAGAGCACCAAACTCCGCTGTTCTTATGTCTCGGGACTACTTGGTGTCAAACCAGTCATCATGGGTAACAGTTCACAAAGCTCAGGCACCAGATGAGAAGGGCACAAGTTGCTTTGCAAAGCACTAGAAAGCAACTGGAATCAGCTTGCTATTCAATGGGCTGCCCAATGTTTGTCCTGCCTGCAGACAAGCCCTACTCATCAACAGCTCCTTAAAATGGACCAATGTTACTTGTTGGCTCTCCCCTCAGGCTCAAGTCTAGATCCCAATGTGATGTAAAACAAATAATTAGGGCTAAGTCACTGGACCAGGAGTACTTTCAAAATGAGCCAGAGGTAGAGTGCCAACTTGGTTGATTCAGTTTTTATAATCCTCCTCCTTTTCACTGAAATGTTACTCTCTTTAAGCTCAAGACAACCAGGTTAAACAACGTAATTCTGACTCTTGGAAAATAGGACCCCAGTCAATACTAAAAAGTCATTATGAAATTGCTACTCACTGTCCAGGAAGCAATCTGAAAAGAGCTGTACTCAAGAGTTGTTCCAAAAGTCAATATTCCCAATTCATCAGCCCAGTGTTTTTAGAAAAAGCTTAATGCTTTAGCACTCCATGTCTTGAAAGGAGTCAGAGACAGGCCCAGCTGGGATTTTGAAGGCAAATTAGTAAAAGGACTATTTATTTACAGAGACAAGGCAAGGGTTAAGAGAACACAGAGGGGAAGCTGCAGGGGTGGGAAATGGTTTCCATTCTCAGGATCCAAAGAGGCTAGTGGAGAAAAGCAATGTAACCAAAGGCATGTCAGAACAGCTGGAGTGCAGACTCTAGTTTCAACTCCTTTATAATGGAGGATGCACAGAGAACCTCATTTATTTAAGTGGGAGGAAAAAGGAATAAAGACAAAAAGAGAAGCTCTATGAAAGCAAAAAACTTTTCACCAACATACCACCATTTTCACATCAGAAATGTAATTTGCACACATTCAGTAAGGAAACATATTTCAAGAAGTAATTTAAACTTAAGCTAAACAGCTGGTCTGAAACAAACGCTAGCTTTCAAGGTGTAAAGTAACTGTAAAGTTCCAAAGAATACTTCCTAAAACAGCCCCAAGACATACACTGTTAGTGAAAGTTACATGCTGCTGTGGGTCCCATGACACAGTCCAGCATATACTCACCCAATATTGCTCCTTATAGGGAAAAGGAAAACTAAGGTCAACAATAATGTAAAGACATTAAAGCTTCAGAATGATTCCAGAAACCTACATATTCCCACACTGGAAGTAGAACTGGAAGCCAGACTATTTCTCTCATCAGCAGGAAGGTTATAAGGTAAGAATGTTCTACATGTCTGTAAGAAAAAACCTATCCTTAGCAGGATGTGACCAGAAAAAAAAAACTATACCATGGGTGAATTGCTCTGGGACATGCAATATACATGTTATACCACAATCCTTTAATTTTTTCCAATTAATTAGAAGCTCAAATCCCTGTCCCTTCAAATTGGCAGGAAGACATATGAGTAATTTTGAGCTCTCAGCACCCTCCCCTGGACTGCCAAAATGCATCTATAGATTGAGAGATCAATAGATAAATGAAACTGACCTTCCAGCCTTTCACTTTCTGGGCAGGGAAGAGCCTCGTCTGTGGCTGTCTCCCAGTCGCCATTTGGTCTTGGGGCCACAAGATGCCACTGGGAAGCAGTAGTCTCTCACCATCTGTCCAAGCTGTTGAGCCATCTGTGGCCCAAGTCAACAAGCTCTATTTGTTGATGGGCAGTGCGATCTGGCAGCTTCCCTCACTTTCAGGCCAAGTCTGGGCATGGGGAGGCTTTGCCCACACTTAAGGCCACAGCTCTGTCCTCATAGGCATCCCCTTAGAATCCTGACCCTCAGAGCCTCAGCAACTAAGTGAGTTCAGGACTTTCTATCTCCAGAGAGGCCTACAATGCTTTCTTCCTCTCACTCCTGGGAGAGAAACCTGTTATTGGATAGGGAACTGGTTCTCAACTCAGGTTCAGCTGCTCCAAATCATTAAAGAGCCAAATGATGGTGGGAAAGGAAAGTTGCTTTATTCAGGAAGCCAGCAACCT
Source organism: Mirounga leonina (assembly GCF_011800145.1). Taxonomy (NCBI): domain Eukaryota; kingdom Metazoa; phylum Chordata; class Mammalia; order Carnivora; family Phocidae; genus Mirounga; species Mirounga leonina. The sequence goes on from NW_023270426.1 coordinate 38,788,266, forward strand.
GGGAAGATGGTAGACTAGTGTCCCAAAGACCATCTTCCCTGTCCCGGCGAAGCCAGAGGGTTTTAAAGGGAAAGGACAAGATATGTGGGGAGACATTACCTGCAGGAGAAGCTGGAGCCCATGTGCTTAGTTTTATGTTGATAATGACCATGAACAGACTGGCTGGCATCAGCAGCAGCTGTTTTTTAATATGGCCAGGACTTATCTTCTGGGAAAGTTCAGTCCTTCACTCCTCAAGGCCAGTGGTCTGCAAATCTCAAAGAAAGTAGGTTAATTCTGCTATAGACTAAGGGCCTTAGGTCAGCAAGCAAGGAGCACATAAGCTTGAAGCAAGTTAACCCTTGAGACCAGTTGGAGTACTCTTAAAAACCCAGGTAGACCTTTTTTGTTCTTCTCCCTTTTTAGGAAAATTAGACCTGATTGCTTGAATTGCCTTAAACACAAACATACACAAACATGCCACATAAATATTCTCAATGGCTTTTTTTTTTCCCCCAGAAGGTTCTGCACTAATCTACCAGCCTCACCAAAGTGGAAGACCCTCCCTGAGTAAGAAAAACTCAAGCATTAGGAATCTACAGATTTCTGGGAGAGGAAAAAATAAATCCACTTCCTTCTATCCTGATGATGCTCCAAGGGAAAATGAAGCACATAATTTTTCAGAAATTTCAGCTCCATGCTACTGAATTTGTAATAAGTCTACTTGTTCACTCATTTTTCAAAAAATATTTCCTGAGTTCCAACTATGTTTCAGACAGTGTGAAAGGCGCTGGAGATGGAATAGTGAGAAAAATTATTGTCTTGCTGTTAGGGTTTAGAGTCTCAGGTTACCATAATGCAAATCAATGGACTCATCTCTGGAGAAACAGAAAAAGTGCAAGACACCAGCCCTATGTTTGAAGGGTGTTTCAACCTGGCTAAGATAGGATGCATACATAAACTTATCTGTGCCAAAAAACAACAGTACAAATGGAAGATTCCATACACAGTTCTAGGAGTGACTCAACAATTGCCAGATTTTAGGAAAAGAAAAATCATTTCAGGAGGGATGGGCATTTAAGGCAGAACCTGAGGAAGGTGAAGAACCTTGAAAAATGAAGAAAAAGGAAGAGAGCAAACTCCCAAATTACATTAATTTACAATTAAAAAGTGAGAAAATGCCTAAAAATTCAGGATGTTCAAAGAACTTTAAGGGGGGGTAAAAAACACTTTAATTTTGCTTTTAAAGGAATGTTTAAAGTACACAGACTCTCATATGAGAGTCTGTCATTGCACTCTTTAGGGAGCTGCTGTTAGTTATGTTTTCACTTGGAAGGGTCATGAGATAGAGCCCTGCATCAGGTTCTGCCCTGAGCATGGACTCTGCTTGAGATTTCCTCCCTCTGCCCCTCCCCCTGCTCAAGCTCTGTCTCTCTCTCTCTCTCAAATAAATAAATAAATAAATAAAATCTTTTTAAAAAATGTTGTAAATGGTAGTTACACTTGTGGTGAACATAGCATAAAGTATAAACTTGTCCAATCACTATGTTGTACACCTGAAACTAATGTAACATTGTGTCAACTATACTCAGATAAAAATAAATTAACAAATAATTTTTTAAAAATTGACATAGACCTAAATGTAAAAATTAAAACTCTCAAAATTCTAGAAGAAAATCTTTTAGACTTTGAGGTAGGCAAAGATTTTTTTAAAAATATGACACCAAATGTTCAATCCATGGAAGGCAAAAGATAAATTGGGATTTATCAAAATTATAAACTTCTACTTCATGAAAGACACTGTTAAGAAAATGAAAAGACAAGCCAGAAAGTGGGGGAAAATATTTGCAAATCACATTTCTACAAAGGACTTGTATACACAATATATAAAGAACTCTTAAAACTCAACAATAACAAAACAACCTAATTTGTCTTAAATGAACAAAAGGTGTGAACAGAAAATTAACCAAAGAAAATGTCCATCTGAAAAATAAGCATGTTAAAAGATGCTCAGCATAATTAATCATTAGTAATATAGGAATTAAAGCCACAATATTAAATGAATAGACATTTTCTTAGAATGCTAAACAAACAAAAACTTTGACTACATCAAGTTCTGAGAGGATATGGAGCAACTGGAACTCCTGTACACTGTTGGTGGGAATGTGAAATGTATAACCACTTTGAAAAACCAGTTTGGTAGTTTCCTATAAAGTTCAGCATATACTTACCATATGAGCCAGCAATCCCAATCCTAGTCATCTACCCAAGAAAAATGAAAACCTGTGTTCACACAGAAACCTGTAAAGGAATATGTACATCAGCTGTGTTCATATTTGTAAAAAACTGAAAGCAACCCAGATGTTTTCCGACTGAATAAATAAACAAAATGGGGTTCATACAATAGAATACTGCTAAGAAATTTAAAAAATCAAATTATTGATTCATGCAACAGCATGGATGAATCTTAAATAAATGTTGCTAAGTCAAAGAAGCCAGAAACAAACAATTATGGGATTCCATTTGAATGATTTTCTGGAAAAGTCAAAATGACAGGAATAGATAATAGATCAGTAGTTATCAAGGATTGGGGGTAGAGGGTGAAAGGTGACCTTGAAAAAACAGGAGGAGAGAATTTTTGAGGTAATAGAAATGTTCCATATTATGACTGTGGTGGTAGACAAGCAGTTCTCCAAATATGTCCAAATCCATGAAAATGTACACTACAGAGAGGAAGTTCTTTATGTAAATTTTAAAAAGAACCAGGAATAAAGTGAACACAAAATAATATAAATTGCACTAAATGAACTTAACTGAATTACAAATAAATACTATAACCACAGTAAAGGGGTTGGGAAAAAAAGAAGTAAACTAACTTTGAAAAATAGTATTTTGATTGGATACTGTAAGACTAAACCCCAAAGAACTATACATGAAAACAGTATTCTTGCTGGTAAATTTGTTTCTCGTGAATATGTTTTAGCAATTTCTAAGATACTTTATGTATATGCTGTAATTGAAAAAAATAGGTAAATACAGATCTTGAAAGCTATATTTCTCACTGTTGGAGAAAAAAGTTCCAAATAAGTAAAAGGGGTAGGCTCAGATGACCCCGTAGGGCTGGACTGGAATCAGAGATGTCAGTATAAACTCATGTATAGAGACATAGATAACAGAAATAAATGATAAATGTGTGTAATATGATATATCAACATCATGTTTGCCCTGACATGTTGCAATGAAAAGGGCATGTCATTTCTGTGGTGTTCTTAACAAAAATGGATAACCTCAACGGAAGCATTGGAAAACATTAGGCAAACTTAAATTGAGGGAAATTTGACAAAATAACAGACTGTTCTTCAAAAGTGTGTGGTAATGAAAGATAAAGAAAGATCAGGGAACTACCATAGAATGAAGATGACTTAGGAAAAATAACGGCTAAATGTAATTTGAATTCCAGATTGGATCCTGTAACAGAAAAGGACAAGTAGTAAAAATACTGATGAAATCAGAATAAAGTCTATGGTTTAATTAATAGCATGGTACCTATATTATTTTCTTCATTTCGATACTATGGTTACGTGGAATTTTACCATTAGAGGAAGATGGGTGAAAGGTATGAGGGAATTCGGTACTATTTTTGCAGCTTCCCTAGAAATCTTAAATTATTATATATCTAAAGTGGTTTTTAAAACACTAGGAAGGAAATGACCCCAAGTGGGCTAGGCCATGTAGCCAGAATGGAGACACATCATCTTCAGCCACAGCAGCCACGTTGATATGTTGATAACATAACCTTGACCATAAAATCTGGGGTCATATTAGCTAAGATTTTGTTGAGGATTTTGGAATCCATATTCATCAGGGATATCGGTCTGAAATTCTCCTTTTTGATGGGGTCTTTGCCTGGTTTGGGGATTAAGGTAATGCTGGCCTCATAGAATGAGTTTGGAAGTTTTCCTTCTGTTTCTATTTTTTGAAACAGCTTCAGTAGAATACGTATTATTTCTTCTTTGAATGTTTGGTAGAATTCCCCAGGGAATCCATCAGGCCCTGGACTCTTGTTTTTTGGGAGGTTTTTGATCACTGCTTCAATCTCGTTACTGATTATTGGCCTATTCATGTTGTCAATTTCTTCCTGTTTCAGTCTTGGCAGTTTATAGGTTTCCAGGAAGGACTCCATTTCATCCAGATTACTCAGTTTATTGGCATATAGTTGTTGATAATAATTTCTAATAATTGTTTCTATTTCCTTGCTGTCTATGCTACCCAGAGCAATCTAGACCTTCAATGCCATCCTGATCAAAATTCCAGTGACATTTTTCAAAGTGCTAGAACAAACAATCCTAAAATTTGTATGGAATCAGAAAAGACCCTGAATCGCCAAGGAAATGTTGAAAAAGAAAAACAAAGCTGGGGGCATCACGTTGCCCGATTTCAAGCTATATTACAAAGCAGTGATCACCAAGACAGCATGGTACTGGCACAAAAACAGACATATAGACCAATGGAACAGAATAGAGAACTCAGATATGGACCCTCAACTCGGTGGTCAAATAATGTTTGACAAAGCAGGAAAAAACATGCAATGGAAAAAAGACAGTCTCTTCAATAAATGGTGCTGGGAAAATTGGACAGCCACATGCAGAAGAATGAAACTCGACCATTCTCTAACACCATTCACAAAGAGAAACTCAAAGTGAATGACAGACCTCAATGTGAGACAGGAATCCATCAAAATCCTAGAAGAGAACATAGGCAGTAACCTCTTTGACATCACCCACAGCAACTTCTTTCAAGATACATCTCCAAAAGCTAGCAGAACAAAAGCAAAAATGAACTTTTGGGACTTCATCAAGATAATCTGATGATAATCTGCACAGCAAAGGAAACAGTCAACAAAACAAAGAGGCAACCCACAGAATGGGAGAAGATATTTGCAAATGCCACTACAGATAAAGGGCTGGTATCCAAGATCTATAAAGAACTTCTCAAACTCAACACCCAAAAAACAAATAATCGAGTCAAAAAGTGGGCAACGGATATGAAAAGACACTTCTCTGAAGAAGACATACAAATGGCTAACAGACACATGAAAAAATGTTCATCATCATTAGCCATCAGGGAAATCCAAATCAAAACCACATTGAGATACCACCTTACACCAGTTAGAATGGCAAAAATGGACAGGGAGAGAAACAACAAATGTTGGAGAGGTTGTGGAGAAAGGGGAACCCTCTTACACTGTTGGTGGGAATGCAAGTTGGTACAGCCACTTTGGAAAACAGTGTGGAGGTTCCTCAAAAAGTTAAAAATAGAGCTACCCTATGACCCAGCAATTGCACTACTGGGCATTTACCCCAAAGACACAGATGTAGTGAAAAGAAGGGCCATATGCACCCCAGTGTTCATAGCAACAATGTCTGCAATAGCCAAACTGTGGAAAGACCCGAGATGCCCTTCAACAGATGAATGGATAAAGAAGATGTGGTCCATATATACAATGGAATATTATTCAGCCATCAGAAAAGATGAATACCCAACTTTTACATCAACATGGATGGGACTGGAGGAGATTATGCTAAGTGAAATAAGTCAAGCAGAGAAAGCCAATTATCATATGGTTTCACTTATTTGTGGAACATAAGGAATAACATGGAGGACATTAGGAGAAGGAAGGGAAAAATGGGGGAGGGGATTGGAGGGAGAGATGAACCATGAGAGACTATGGACTCTGAGAAACAAACAGGGTTTTAGAGGGGAGGGGGAGGGGGGATTGGTTAGCCCGGTGATGGGTATTAAGGAGGGCACATACTGCATGGAGCACTGGGTGTTGTACGAAAACAATGGATCATGGATCACCACATCAGAAACCAATGATGTATTGTATGGTGACTAACATAACATAATAAAATTTTTAAAAAGAGTATAAAAAAAATCTGGGGGTAAAGTTAAGGAGAGAGATCAAGGAATCAGTAGCTAATTCTGTGGCCCAGATAATCAAAGCATGGCATACGGAATGAGGGACAATTAAAAGGGATTATGTCACGGGGGGCGGAGCAAGATGGCGGAGGAGTAGGAGACCTGGATTTCGTCTCCTCTCAGGAATTCAGCTGGATAGGGGTCAAACCATTCTGAACACCTACGAACTCAAGAGGAGATCGAAGAAAAGAATAGCAACAACTCTCTGAACAGAAAAGCTACCACTTTCTGGAAGGTAGGACGTGCAGAGAAGTGAATCTGAGGCAATATTCGGGAGGATAGACAGCGGGGGAGGAGCCTCCGTCGGCGCTTCTGGCAAGTGATAGAACCACGTAGTACAGAATCGGAACTTTTAGAAGTCAGCTCCACTGAGGGACGTCACTCCGGTGGCTAAGCGGGGTTGGAAACCTCACAGGACAGTGTGGTCTCAGGACCCTCAGGAACACAGAAAGACCGGGGGTGCCTGATTGTGGCAGAGCTCCCAGGTATCGGAGTGGGGAAGCCAGCTGCAGAGACGGAGCTGAGGTGTGGGCTCTCAGCTCAGGGTTGCCATAAACCGTGATCCGAGGCACAGTTGGGCCACTGCTCCTCCAGCAGGGACCCAATAAGAGGCAGATCCGGGGAGACTCCCTTCCTCCCCCGGGAGGAGAGGCACAGGAGTGCATGGCAGGGATCTGCTGGGCTTAGAGACTCCACACGGGGTCGGGTGCCAGAGATAGAAATGCGCGGTCACAGGCCGGGTGAGCACGGAGTGCGGCCGGAGACCGGGGAGACGGGAGAGACTGATGGCTTTTCTCTGGGGGCTCACTGAGGAGTGGCCCAAGTTCTTGGCTCCTCCAAGGTGGAGATTGGGAGGCTGCCATTTTCACTCTCTGCCTCCAAAGCTGTATGGAAAGCTTGCAGGGAACAAAAGGGACCTACTCAATATGGACATTAGTACAATGTCAGATCTAGAGTTCATAATCATCACTTTAAAGATTCTAGCTGGGCTTGAAAAAAGCATGGAAGTTATTAAAGAAACCCTTTCTGGAGAAGTAAAAGAACTAAAATCTAACCAAGTAGATATCAAAAAGGCTATTAATGAGGTGCAATCAAATATGGGGGCACTAACTGCTAGGATAAATGAGGCAGAAGAGAGAATCAGTGATATACAAGACCAAATGATGGAAAATAAAGAAGCTGAGAAAAAGGGAGATAAACAACTACTGGATCACGAAGGCTGAATTCGAGAGATAAGCGATACCATAAGACGAAACAACATTAGAATAATTGGGATCCCAGAAGAAGAAGAAAGAGAGAGAGGGGTAGCGGGTATAATGGAGCAAATTATAGCAGAGAACTTCCCTAATTTGGGGAAGGAAACAGACATCAAAATCCAGGAGGCACAGAGAACCCTTCTCAAAATCAGTAAAAATAGGTCAACACCCCGACATCTAATAGTAAAACTTACGAATCTCAGAGACAAAGAGAAAATCCTGAAAGCAGCTTGGGAGAAGAGATATGTAACCTACAATGGTAGAAACATTAGTTTGGCAACAGACCTATCCACAGAGACCTGGCAAGCCAGAAAGGACTGGCAGGATATATTCAGAGCACTAAATGAGAAAAATATGCAGCCAAGAATACTATATGCAGCTAGGCTGTCATTGAAAATTGAAGGAGAGATAAAAAGCTTCCAGGACAAACAAAAACTAAAGGAATTTGCAAACATGAAACCAGCCCTAAAAGAAATCTTGAAAGAGGTCCTCTAAGCAAAGAGAGAGCCTAAAAGCAACATAGACCAGAAAGGAACACAGACAATACACAGTAACAGTCACCTTACAGGCAATACAATGGCACTAAATTCCTATCTTTCAATAGTTACCCTGAATGTAAATGGGCTAAATGCCCCAATCAAAAGACACAGGCTAACAGATTGGATTAAAAAACAAGACCCATCCATATGCTGTCTGCAAGAGACTCATTTTAGAACCAAAGACATCCCCAGATTGAAAGTGAGGGGGTGGAAAACCATTTACCATGCTAATGGACACCAAAAGAAAGCTGGGGTGGCAATCCTTATATCAGACAAATTAGATTTTAAACCAAAGACTGTAATAAGAGATGAGGAAGGACACTATATCCTACTTAAAGGGTCTATCCAACAAGAAGACCTAACAATTGTAAATATCTATGCCCTTAACACGGGAGCAGGCAATTATATGAGCCAATTAATAAAAAAAGCAAAGAAACACATCGACAACAATACAATAATAGTGCGGGACTTTAACACCCCCCTCACTGAAATGGACAGATCGTCTAAGCAAAAGATCAACAAGGAAATAAAGACTTTAAATGATACACATACACTGGACCAAATGGACTTCACAGATATATTCAGAACATTCCATCCCAAAGCAATGGAATACACATTCTTCTCTAGTGCCCATGGAACATTCTCCAGAATCGATCACATCCTAGGTCATAAATCAGGTCTCAACCGGTACCAAAAGATTGGGATCATTCCCTGCCTATTTTCAGACCACAATGCTTTGAAACTAGAACTCAATCACAAGAGGAAAGTTGGAAAGAACTCAAATACATGGAGGCTAAAGAGCATCCTACTAAAGAATGAATGGGTCAACCAGGAATTTAAAGAAGAATTAAAAAAATTCATGGAAACCAATGAAAATGAAAACACAACTATTCAAAATCTTTGGGATGCAGCAAAGGCAGTCCTAAGAGGAAAGTATATAGCAATACAAGCCTTTCTCAAGAAACAAGAAAGGTCTCAAGTACACAACCTAACCCTACACCTAAAGGAGCTGGAGAAAGAACAGCAAGTAAAGCCTAAACCCAGCAGGAGAAGAGAAATCATAAAGATCAGAGCAGAAATCAATGAAATAGAAACTAAAAGAACAGTAGAACAGATCAACGAAACTAGGAGCTGGTTCTTTGAAAGAATTAACAAGATTGATAAACCCCTGGCCAGACTTATCAAAAAGAAAAGAGAAAGGACCGAAATCAACAAAATCATGAATGAAAGAGGAGAGATCACAACCAACACCAAAGAAATACAAACAATTATAAGAACATATTATGAGCAACTCTATGCCAGCAAATTAGATAACCTGGAAGAAATGGATGCATTCCTAGAGATGTATAAACTACCAAAACTGAACCAGGAAGAAATAAAAAACCTGAACAGACCCATAACCACTAAGGAAATTGAAGCAGTCATGAAAAATCTCCCAAAAAACAAAAGCCCAGGGCCAGATGGCATCCCAGGGGAATTCTACCAAACATTTCAAGAAGAATTAATACCTATTCTTCTGAAACTGTTCCCAAAAATAGAAATGGAAGGAAAACTTCCAAACTCATTTTATGAGGCCACCATTACCTTGATCCAAAAACCAAAGTTTCCATTAAAAAGGAGAACTACAGACCAATATCCCTGATGAACATGGATGCAAAAATTTTTACCAAAATACTAGCCAATAGGATTCAACAGTACATTAAAAGGATTATTCACCATGACCAAGTGGGTTTTATCCCTGGGCTGCAAGGTTGGTTCAACATCCACAAATCAATCAACGTGATACAATACATAGCAAAAGAAAGAACAAGAATTATATGATCCTCTCAATAGATGTAGAAAAAGCATTTGAGGGCGCCTGGGTGGCTCAGACGGTTAAGCGTCTGCCTTCGGCTCAGGTCATGATCCCAGGGTCCTGGGATCGAGTCCCGCATCGGGCTCCCTGCTCAGCGGGGAGCCTGCTTCTCCCTCTGCTTCTCTCTCTCTCTCTCTGTCTCTCATGAATAAATAAATAAAATCTTTAAAAAAAAAAAAAAAGAAAAGAAAAAGCATTTGACAAAGTACAGCACCCTTTCTTGATCAAAACTCTTCAGAGTATAGGGCTCGAGGGTACATACCTCAATATCATAAAAGCCATCTACGAAAACCCCACAGCAAATATCATTCTCAATGGGGAAAAACTGAGAGCTTTCCCCCTAAGGTTAGGAATGTGGCAGGGATGTCCACTATCACCACTGCTATTCAACATAGTATTGGAAGTCCTAGCCACAGCAATCAGACAACAAAAAGAAATCAAAGGCATCCAAATTGGCAAAGAAGAAGTCAAACTCTCACTCTTTGCAGATGACATGATACTTTATGTGGAAAACCCAAAAGACTCCACCCCAAAACTGCTAGAACTCCTACAGGAATTCAGTAAAGTGGCAGGATATAAAATCAATGCACAGAAGTCAGTGGCATTCCTATACACCAACAACAAGACAGAAGAAAGAGAAGTTAAAGAGTCAATCCCATTTACAATTGCACCCAAAACCATAAGATACCTAGGAATAAATCTAACCAAAGAGGCAAAGGATCAGTACTCAGAAAACTATAGAATACTCATGAAATTGAGGAAGACACAAAGAAATGGAAAAGCGTTCCATGCTCATGGATTGGAAGAACAAATATTGTGAAGATGTCAATGCTACCTAGAGCAATCTACACATTCAATGCAATCCCCATAAAATACCATCCACTTCTTTCAAAGAAATGGAACAAATCATCCTAAAATTTGTATGGAACCAGAAAAGACCCCGCATAGCCAGAGGAATGTTGAAAAAGAAAAGCAAAGCTGGCGGCATCACAATTCCGGACTTCCAGCTCTATTACAAAGCTGTCATCATCAAGACAGTATGGTACTGGCACAAAAACAGACACCTCGATCAATGGAACAGAATAGAGAGCCCAGAAATGGACCCTCAACTCTATGGTCAACTCATCTTTGACAAAGCAGGAAAGAATGTCCAATGGAAAAAAGACAGTCTCTTCAAGAAATGGTGTTGGGAAAATTGGATAGCCACATGCAGAAGAATGAAACTGGACCATTTCCTTACACCACACACAAAAATAGACTCCAAATGGTTGAAAGACCTCAATGTGAGACAGGAGTCCATCCAAATCCTAAAGGAGAACACAGGCAGCAACCTCTTTGACCTCAGCCGAAGCAACTTCTTCCTAGAAACATCGCCAAAGGCAAGGGAAGCAAGGGCAAAAATGAACTATTGGGACTTCATCAAGATAAAAAGCTTTTGCAAAGCAAAGGAAACAGTCAACAAAACCAAAAGACAACCGACAGAAGGGGAGAAGATATTTGCAAATGACATATCAGATAAAGGGCTAGTATCCAAAATCTATAAAGAACTCACCACACTCAACACCCAAAGAATAAAGAATCCAATCAAGAAATGGGCAGAAGACATGAACAGACATTTTTCCAAAGAAGACATCCAAATGGCCAACAGACACATGAAAAAGAGCTCAATATCGCTCGGCATCAGGGAAATCCAAATCAAAACCTCAATGAGATACCACCTCACACCAGTCAGAATGGCTAAAATTAACAAGTCAGGAAATGACAGATGTTGGCGGGGATGCGGAGAAAGGGGAGCCCTCCTACACTGTCGGTGGGAATGCAAGCTGGTGCAGCCACTCTGGAAAACAGTATGGAGGTTCCTCAAACAGTTGAAAATAGAGCTACCATATGTTCCAGCAATTGCACTACTGGGTATTTACCCCAAAGATACAAAAGTAGGGATCCGAAAGGGTACGTGCACTCCGATGTTTATAGCAGCAATGTCCACAATAGCCAAACTGTGGAAAGAGCCAGGATGTCCATCGACAGATGAATGGATAAAGAAGAATATGGTATACATATATACGATGGAATATTATGCAGCCACCAAAAGGAATGGGATCTTGCCATTTGCAACGATGTGGATGGAACTGGAGGGTATTATGCTGAGCGAAATAAGTCAAACAGAGAAAGACATGTATCATATGACCTCACTGATATGAGGAATTCTTAATCGCAGGAAACAAACTGAAGGTTGCTGGAGTGTTGGGGGGTGGGAGGGATGGGGTGGCTGGGTGATAGACACTGGGGAAGGTATGTGCTCTGGTAAGCGCTGTGAATTGTGCAAGACTGTTGAATCTCAGATCTGTACCTCTGAAACAAATAATGCAATATATGTTAAGAAAAAAAAAAAGATAGCAGGAGGGGAAGAATGAAGGGGGGGAAATCGGAGGGGGAGACGAACCATGAGAGATGATGGACTCTGAAAAACAAACAGGGTTCTAGAGGGGAGGGGGGTGGGAGGATGGGTTAGCCTGGTGGTTGGTATTGAGGAGGGCACATTCTGCATGGAGCACTGGGTGTTATGCACAAACAATGAATCATGGAACACTACGTCTAAAACTAATGATGTAATGTATGGGGATTAACATAACAATAAAAAAATTTTAAAAAAAAAGGGAGTATGTCACTATTTAGTTCAGGAACACAAAACATATGCCCAAGTGTCCTTTCATGTGGTGTCCAGCAAGGTCTTCACAGGGAGCCCATAATATATTAATGGGCCACATTAATAACTCAGTACCCGAATGATGTAGCCTCTCAGGAAAACACTGTGGATTTTATTCCTTCTCATCTCTCTAAGCTTCATCTCCCACTTTCTCCAGGCTGGTTTCCCATTATCCCTTTTTCTGGAGTCTTTCTGGTTTTCCTTCTTTGGTGTATTAAGTACTGCTGACTCCCTCTGAATGGTCTTACAGCCACCACCACAGCAAGCCCTGTGTCTAGCATAGGCCAGTAGCTTTGTCACTGCTTCCTGTCACCAGTCTCTTCACTTAATTCCTCTTGCTTGAAATAAATTTACTAATATGCCATTTATATCTCATTGCTCCACTGTTCAAGAAGCCACAATAATTTCCCGACATCTGTTGCACTGTGAACTATGGATTCGTAATGGAATTTATGAATTCTTAGCTTATCTTAGATCTAATCTTAAAACTTTATTCTTTTTAATATGCCAACAAAGTCTAATTACACCAAGTGCTTTACTTCTCCCCTCATAAGTCATTAATCTCTGCATCCAAGCAGAGATTCTTTCTCTTATCTGCTGAAACCAATCCTCCAGCCCTAAAGGTCAAGCTCATCTCACTTCGTGCAAAAGACACAATAGCCAACTCCCTGGATTCCTTTAAATTCTCTACTAAGCTTCTGATGCAAATTTTATCACCTATTCCACTTACATTGGGTTATTTATTTTCATTTCATTCCATCTAATTGTTTGCTGTGTGTATTCTTGTCTCCACAGCTGACATATTATGGAAATAAATTTTTAATGGATTTTAGCTACATATAAAATACATCTCACATGACAAAACGTATTTGCTTCAGAGTCTCAAAAGTTATAACAAACACAGTATGAACTTTCTGTAAAAATAAAGTATTTCTTATCATTAAGTTTTTCATTTTTATATCAGTTTCATTTTTATATCATGCAAGTTATGAAAATTCATGACAGAAAAAATGTTAAATCATCTTTAATCCTACCACAGAAAGATAAGCATTATTTACATGTAGGTATATATTCAAGACTTTTTCTTATTCATATGCCCAAGTATTTTTTCATATACAGGTATTTTGTAACTTGCTTTTCTCAAAACAGTACATGTATGCTTATACACCATTTTGAGTTATTATATAATATTCTATTATATGGATTACCATAATGAGTTCACCCAAAACCCGATTATTGAACATTTAACCTTTGTCCAGTTTTTCTGTATTATTCACACTGCTATAATGAACATCTCTATAAAGGCATACGTGACTAGTGGTCTGATTATTTCCACCGAAGAATTTTCTAAAAGTTGAATTACTGACTTAAAAATAACAAACATGGAAAGGTTCATGATATATAACACCAGTCTGTCGTCAGGAAAATTTTACCAATTTACATATTATTAACTGTATGTATGAGTGTTTGTTGTCATCACACTTTCACTAATGATCAATGTTTTTGTTTTGTTTTGTTTTTTAATCTCATTATCCTTTTATGTCATGGTTTTGTCCACTGGTGCATTTCTCAAAGTCATTAGTGGAATTAAGATTTGACTTCCACTCACTACCTACTTCCCACCCAAGCCTTGAGCTTGAACTTGAACAAATATATTTTAGAAATACTCTTCAGGTAAGTTTTTCACAGATTTGCTTCTTTCCATCTCCACTGCTACCTCACTGTTCCAAACCACCATCTCCTAAGGTAGCTGGGCAACTGTCAACGAAACCTCCTAAGGGGCCTCTCTTTATATTCCTACCCACCTGTGGAGTCCATCTACTGGGCAGCTGCTACAGGAACCCTTCTATAACATACAGCACGTACCAGGTCACAGTGGTACAATGCCCAAAACTTCCCAGGCTTCCTGTGTCAACAATACTTCAAATGCCCTTGAATTTTTTTCAAGGTCTTACTTGCTGACCCTGGGCCTCTGACTCAGTGTGAATCCTAATTTTGAGGAACCTAAAACGTATGCTATTTGGTGGGTCCAATTCAAGAAAAATAATGCAAACTTAGGTTTAGGGTCTTGATGCAGATGTGGATGAGGAACCCCGAAGCTAACACTTTGCTACCTTTGTAGCAAAGTGGCCTATACTTTGATCTCACAGCTAGTGACTCTCTCCTTCCTTTACTCTTCTTCAGCCACACTGAACTTCTTTGATTCTTTTTAGCCTTTGCACTCATGATTGCATCTGCCCAAAGTGCTGTTCCTCCAGATCTTCTTGTGGCTGATTTGATTCTATTACTCGGATCTTGGCTCTAACCGTCATCTCTTTAGAGAGGTCTTTCCTGACACAATAAATAAAATACAGCTCCCTGTCACCACCAATCCTCTTATCACAATATTCTATTTTGCTTTTTATAGCCCTTTATAAGTATTTAAAAGTATATTGTTTAAAAAATAAATAGATAAAGTATCCTGTTTATTTATTCATTAACTTGTGAACTGTGTCTTCCCACACTAGATCCCATTAGAGTAAAGGTTGTGTCAATACTGTGATCTCCAGTGCCTAAAAATGTAGAACACAGTATATGCACTCAGTTAATATTTCTAAACAAAGTGAGTAAAACGATGGATGGGTGGATGGATGGATGGACGGATGGATAGTTGGTGGATGGATGGATG
>NW_023270426.1:38803261-38922900 GCF_011800145.1 Mirounga leonina
TGGATGGATGGATGGACGGATGGATAGTTGGTGGATGGATGGATGGATGGATAGTTGGTGGATGGATGGATGGACGGATGGATAGTTGGTTGATGGATGAGTAGCTGGCTGACTGGCTGAATTAATTATATTCTAGGCATGCAGACATTTCCCTCAGATTTGGTACTATTTCAACCACTTCTTTCAGAAATTCCTCAAAATATCTAGCCTGCTAATGGTACCTTTAGCTCATTAACACTCACTGACATAATCTATGTGGGTATTTTTTTTTTCTCTTTTTCTCTTTTTTATTGATTGTATTAGGAATTTAGGAAAGGCGAGAATTATATGTGGGAACTCAGCTGATTATCAGAAACTAGAAAATTCTCATTCAACTTTAAAGTTTTCCATTTTCAATTTAAACAAATTAGATTGGAGGCATGAGGGAAACAACAACTTGTAACATCAAATTTATTAGGGTGTATAGGATAGCAAGGACAGGTGTACTTCAACAAAATTAACATCCAGCATGACACACAACACGGTCTAATCATCTAACTCCTTTAAAACTAGTCCTACATTTCCCTCAGAGAATATAGTCTGGCCAAATAATAAGCATTTTTAAATACATTCCTATAAAAATGATGACAGATGAAATAACTTGTTTCACTTAAGTGAGTCCATATCTCTAAACAGCTTTTAAGGATATAGTTACCACACATGTAGGACAGTAGATCAAAATTGTATTTGTTCAAAAAACACACCAACCTATCTTCCCGCTCTTCATTGATATTTCCTGTTTGTTCTTGGGTTATTCCATGGATTGGTCATCATCTTCATTCAACACCGCCAATAATGTGGTTTGACATTCACAAACTTGGATATGAAACATCTTTTTCCTTCTATTAATGTAATTTCTGCACTACGGATACACATCTCCCTCCCGACAGCAGTGCCTGTTCTGCCCATGACAGGGCCTCGTTCAGGTTTCCAGAAGACAGCGGTAACCTTGTCATCTCTGGCAGTCATTTTTAACTCTCTCAAGATCCAAAACTATGTCTTGGTATGATGTAGATATCTGAAATATGGATCACTTTGTTTTTATTCCATTTATACTTTCTATTTATGCTAAGTTCTAACTTGTTCCCTAAAAAATACCTTAGTCAAGGGCATCCTCTGAAGGCCACTCCGTGATTTAGGGACAGTGCCAATTGCTTTTTTTTTTTTTTTTTTTTTTTTTTGCTACGGTGAGCCAACTGCTCTTTAGAGTTCTGTGTGACTTCTTCAGCCACTGCTGTGCTGGCTTCCAGAAGACTCCCTGGGATAAGCAGAGATCAAGAGTAAAGTTGTATTGGCCTTTTCTCGTTCTTGCCCACAGGGTAGAAGCTGTGCCACATGTGATGCACTCTGCTATAAAAGCCCCAGACCCATAAAGTCGTCATCATGAACCACACACCACATCTTGACATGAGGAAGTTTCTCTGTGACATCAGTTTTTCTCTAACCTCTTGTATTCCTGGGTGTCCGTATTTTAGAATCGCCCATTGGGTTTTTTTAGTTTGCTTTAGTAATAGCAATTTCTCAGGCTTCCCTGGAGACCCGATAATCAGAATCTCCAGGTGGGGGTGGAGTCATTCCTATACAGGTATCCCCGCTTTGGCATCACACCACTTCACTTTTATTTAAGACCTACATTAGTACCTGGTCTCACCAACCAAAAGAAATCTGAAGTGGATTTTCACTTTTACACACACACAAAAAAAAGGGTGCAGAGTGGAAATCGCATTCAGCCTTTGTTTTGCTGAGGGAGCCCACACCTGAACAGCAGGAACAGCGCCTCCACTCTCCTTTCCCAGGAACTCCACTCAGCGTCTCAGGATCCAGCTGCCCTAGCTTTGAACTGTGTCTGTGAGCTTCCGTGCTTTGTCTCAATTTATTTTGTGCCTCTGTCAACAAGGTATGTCCTAAGTTCTCAGAAAAGTCTGAGAGGTTATTTTGGGGGTCTAGGAATGCTCAAAATTTTTCCATATAAGTTAATGATAATTGCTTCTTCGCTTTATGCCATTTGGGTTAGGAAAGTTTTCATAGCAATGCTGTACTTTCAGATAGTGGGGTGGGGGAAACCTGTATTTAAAAGCTTCCCTGGTAATTCAAATTAGCCAGGCTTTAAAACAACTATTAGAAAGTGAGTACTTACGAACAACCCCCTCCATCTTCAACACACTCCTTGAGAGGATAATGTTGGGAGTTTTGATCACAACTCACTTTCTAGCTATTCAATTAAATCAAAAGCTTGGAAATGCTCCTGTGGGGTCATTTCACCTCCTGATTTTCCTCGTCCCCTGACCTTTCTCTCAGCATTTTGCCCACCTCTCACTAAGCTGGAAATTTTTCTCCTGTACATTTGGACATTGACAGCCCTCATCACTGAAGCCCTTCCTCTCTGCTGCTAGGTCTCCTTCTTCTCGCCATGGGTACTCACTCTAGAATTCACTCTGATCTACAGCCAAACTAAAGTGTTTCACTGCAGAAAACTGTATGAAGACCCTGTGCCTCTCTGGTGTATCCACAGTGCTACGTACCTAGCAGAAACTTCATAAATATACTTAGAACAAATCCTACTCCAATCTGTAGACCCTAAATTTCAGGAAAACTTTCATTGAAAAATGAGAGAGTTGATAATGCAGGATGGATGGCTTTGTAAATTTTCTCTGTGCATCCACTTTCAAAGATATGTACAAGTTGTTGGAAACCATTTCAATAAATTCTATTCTAGATGGTGCGTATTTATACACAGTTTAGAGGATGGTTCTACTTCATTTAAAATGAATTATCTCAAGTATTAAAACAGAAGGTATTATTTCATAATATTAGCAGTTTCCAAGCTTAAAGGTATTAGTTCCTGACCAAAGTAACACAGTAGGGGCAAACCTGTGATGGAAGTGACAGTGGATTTCTCCTCCAGGTTAAATATTCTGAAAATCGCAGACGCCAGGATCCAAGGTTAACACCACAGTTATGAGGCAGCAATGCTAGTTCCATTTCTCATTTAATCCTGTACCCTGACTGATGCCATTCTGTGATAAATGCATTTATTTTCAATAGCTAAAAGAGGAGGGAGGGCTTCCAGAGGAAGAACATGGAAAGGCTATATTGCTTGAGAATTTACAGGATCACTTTCAGATTTATATCCCTTGAAACTAGGACTAATGCTAAATATAAACTTAGAGTTAATACAATTGAATTCTAGGTCAATAAAAATATTTTTAATTAAAAATGATGATCTGAGACTATTCAGTGTTTAATAATAGAATGAATGGCAACCTTATTCCTCTTGGATTTTTCATATTACTGAGATTTTTCATATTACTGAGGAGACAGGAGAAGCAGAGTGAAGACAGTATAGGCCTTTTTGCGCATTAGCACTGCTAGCCTGTTTTTCTCCTGGGAACATGAAAATCCACCTCTTAATTCCACTCCTACCATTTGATTAGTAGATATATTTCTGTGTCAGAGGCATCAACATTCTGTGGACAGGGAATTGGAATCACTAAGCAGTCATGTAAACTTAAGATAATCACTTAAATTCCCTGTGTCTGTTTTGCAACTAGACATATTTATTTGGAAACTCCTCCATTTCTACATCCCAGGGATGGAATAAGATTTATATGACATTCTAAGTGTAAAAGCTCCTAGAAAAGTTAACAAGCTTTATAAAAACAAGGTAGAGTTTATGACATTTTTGATCTGAGACTCTTGCTACCTCTTTGTTGGCCATAAAAGTTTCTTAAAATTTTTTCTTTCTAAAACATGAAAAGATGATCGTATACCAATTCATCTAGATCAAGGTTTCTCAGTCTGGGCACTATGGATATCTGAAGCCATATTTAGTTGTGCTTTGCAGGATGTTTTACAGATTCTCTGGACTTTACTTACTAGAAGCCAGTTGCATCCCTCCAGTAGCAATAATGAAGAATGTCTCCAGACATTGCCAAATGTCACAGGGGATGGGAGGGATGCAAATAACCTCTAGTTGAGAACCACTGACTTATATTCAATTTTTAACATGTGGGCATAAAAATTATTTTGTTAAAAGTACATCTGACTTTATAAGATACGCTTAAATATGCCAAATAATAAATTATATGAGTATATATGTAAATGTTCATAAAAAAATCAGTGATGATGCTGTCAAACCCATGATTAGCACACTAGATGTTATTAAAATACGATTAAAAAGGTAAGGGGCATGTTAAAGCAAGCATCATGAAAAGTCACACAACAAAAAACTATCAAGGTAAGAGCACAATATTAGAAATGCATACCAATTAAATATTTGAATATGATCAGATACCATATCATCAAAGCTTAAATGCAAAATAAGAAACAGATAATTAGGTCAATTTAAAGTTAATCTTCTTCTTAAATTGCTAAAGCAAAAACTGTAATGTCATCAGATGACACCAATCAAGTGCGTGTGTTTGAAATGATCAAGGCTTAATTATTTAACAATGAAGAATGAGAACAGCCCAGACTCTCAACATTTTCTGAATTTCACAGTTGGTTCTTAAAGTCCCCATTATTTGATGATACTCTGTCAGAGCTGAAATGTAACAAAAGAAAAAAAAGTATAATTTCCTCACATTTTATGGGTTTTATTACTATTGTTTTGGCAGCTTAAGGATACCAGCCATCTGGTTCCTCTGGAGAGGCTTAAGAGTGGTAACTGTGTGGTCCACTGTGAAAAACCATCCTGACTGAAAGCAATGAAAAGCTCCCCCACCCCACTAGTGCCAAAGATTAGGGAGCAAGGGAGACCGAGGGTGAGAGAGAGAAAGAGAACTTCAAGGTCAGGCAAAGGCAAAGAAAAGAAAAAAACGAGGAAGATAGATGCCTCATTTTCTAGTATTTTACCAGTTACCAAGTTCATTCTTAAGTCTTATTGATTATCTTATTCCTTTAAAATAAAAGCTCTATTTTATGAACCATAATAGTTTGTAAATCTCTTACTTCTCCCTCACACATTTGAAAAAGTCATTAGAAACAGCTGGATAAATCTGACTTCTATTTAACTGTCTTCTGTTTCATGCAATTACAAAATAAGAGTATGCAATCTAATATTAGATATAATTTTTCTTCCTGTTCTCTACCTGCAAAAACAATGAACCACCCAATCACATGTTCTGCCTTGAGTAAAAATCCAGCAAGGTGCTACATAACAGAACTTTTGCTAAATATCTCCAGATATTATCTTGTTTAATCTCAGCATGAGGTTAGGAGGAATTGGTTATACTGTGAGAAGTACACTTGAATATGGGGAATCTTTTGCTATAGGATATTAATTTAATAGTGGTATTCGATTGAATAAAAGGAAGAGAAGTGAGTGAGAAGATGGACTATAAGACAATTTAGGAAGCTGGAACAATCATGTAATCATGAACTAAAGGCATGAACTAAAACCTAAAATTGGAATGTGGGAAATTAAAAAAAAAAATAGGAAGTGCATATATGAGAAACCTAAAGTAGAGCAATAGGGCTTGGCAACCAGGGGAAGTTGGGGAAGAACCATGAAATAAGCTAGGAGTCAGCCATTCCCATGGATCTAGTTTAGTGCAAAGCCAGACTATCTAATATTAGTAGACAACTTGATAACTCAGAGTTGCTTAACAGTTTAAGAATCTCTATTATAAAATTGCTAGTACAATTTTAGTTGTAACTATTTACCCTACTGACATCATTGCCCTCACTCCTATCACTTGTTATCTTACTTCTTGATTAAAAAAACATTGGGAACAAATTCTCTCCTGTTTATCAAAGTTTCAGTAATGAAGGATTCTACATATTCTTAGAGGCAATGGTGAAGTGGGGGAAATCAGAGCAATTGCCAGCCCTAGAATGGACCCAAGTGTTTGATTTCCCATTCCCTCAATTTCAAACCATGCCAAAGGTGGTGAAGGAGGAAGCCAGGCCAGGAGGGACCGAAAAAGAGGTCATATATACCCTAGTGTAAGGACCAGCTCAAACTCTGAGGCTACTCTCAACAAGTACCATTTGCAGCCTCCAATTCCATGCAATTTCATCTGGCTCCTGGATAGCAGATTCTCCAGTACAAGTGTGCTTTCATTTTGACTGTTCACCTTGGGGCATCCAGCTAGACCTGTAACTCTCGAATGAAACCACTGACAAGTTGATTCTCATACAATAGCTTCCTTTCTCCCCAAAGCTAGATTATCTCTACCTCTTCATATATGTCCCTTCATCTCCTGTCTCACAGAAAGTCTCCACCTCAAAGCTCAACCCTTCAATCTCTTGCTTTCTTTAAGACTTGGCTCCTTCAATGACCCCCTTATTTATGAGAATCTTCAGTTCTTCCTGCCTTCAATCTTTCTTCTTTGTTGCTTCCATTTTCCCAGTCTCTAGAGACATACTTTGGCCTCCTTTTATCTGAAAGAAAAAGAAATGTTTATGTCATCCAACCTCCTCTTTAGCTCTCAGGACAGCACAGCCTATCATGGTAGCTAGTGTTCCTCATGAAATGCCTGCATGGCCTCTCTGTGTCCCCACACCTCTCATCACAGAGCTGCTTTCTTTCTCTCTTTAAGTCTAAAATTAGGGACACCTGGGTGGTTCAGTCAGGTAAGCTTCTCCCTTCAGCTCAGGTCATGATCCCAGGGTCCTGGGATAGAGCCCCAAGTCGGGCTCCCTGCTCAGCGGGGCACCTGCTTCTCCCTCTGCCTCTCCCCCAACTCCTGGGCTCTCTCTCCTCTCTCTCTCTCTCTCAAATAAATAAATAAAATCTTTAAAAAAAAAAAAAGACTAAATTGAATTCTGGACATCTATCAAAAACCTGTTTCTTCTCTCCCAAAGTAGCACCTTCTGTTCTTCATTTCCCTATTTCTAGTCTATTCCAATCGTCTCCCATCTCCAAATATGGGTTCCTCTCCAACACCATTTTTCACACTCAACCCATCTCCCAGGCCTCTCAGCGCTTTCCTTGCAGCCCTCCATTATTAATCATTCCCGTTTCCATCCTTCCTCCATCATACTCATCTAAACTATTCTACTGTAATATATATCTAAGTATGCTAGAGAATTCTTAAATAATCTCGTGTGTAATATAGGAACGTTTCTTGGCCATTTGTCATCTTATTGTTATCTACTTACATGTATAAACACATGAGCTTGGAAGACTGTCATTGGAAAAGCATGGTACAGATAATTTCATTTCCTTTGGGACAATTTATACATGTTATACCCATGGCAATACACCAAATCACAAGGTGCTCATTCTATAGTCCTTTTGTTTTTTGTATAATGTCATAATAATTAGTAATATCTATATTATTACAGAGTATAGAAAGCCCCTTTCAATTGTCCGAATGATAAAAGGAAAGTTCTCATTGTATCTCATGATTACCAGTCAACATAATCAACTTTCTGTCTGCTCCTGTCCTGGCTTGCTCCTCTACCACCTTTGGCATGATCCAAAATTCAAAGAATGGGGAATAAAATTTACAAGTTGGAAACTTCCTTAGGGAGACATGTAGTGCAGATTTTGAGAGCCTAATGGGGAGAGCATAATGAAAGAAAAGGATGCCTCAAAGAAAGCAAAAGCCATTGAAAATCAATTGTGTCTATTTTATAATTTTCCCAAAGACCCAAAGATGTAGGTCAGGGGCATTATTGTAAACACACTCCAAAAAACTAAGGCTAGAACGAAACTAAGTCTCTGAACTAAGGCACCAGTGATGGGCACAAGGCTTCCTCCTGGCTGCCCAGTATTGTTCAGAATATACAAGAGAGGTGTGTCGTCTTGGCCTATGTTCATTTCTCTCCAGCAGGTTTGTGACCTTGACCAAAACGAAGAGCATCTGGCAGTCACTTCACTTATCTAGCGCAACCTCACTTATCTAGCACAATCTCACTGATGGGGTATTTTATATTTTATTTTGATATATTGATCAGGATAGACTAACTTCTGTACAACCTAAAAAAAACTCAGTTTAATTAAATTAAACTCACTTTCATGATAAAAACACTCACCAAAGTAGGAAAATAAGGAAATTTCCTCAACCTGATAAAGTGCAGCTATGAAAAATCCATAGTGAACAACACACAAAATGGTAAAAGTCTGAGTGCTTTCCCAACATGACCAGGAAGAAGATAGGATATCTGGTCTCATCATTTTCTTGCAATCTTTTACTGGAGGTTCTAGCCAGGAAATTGGGCAAAAAAAAAGAAAAGAAATAAGGCATACAGACTGGGGGAAGAAAAGAAGTAAAACTATTCCTATTTACAGATGACACAATGTTGTGTACAGAAAATCCTAAGACATTCCCTAATAGTGTATTATAATAAACAAAACTGCAGAATAAAACATCAATATACAAATATCTACCGTGTTCTATACAATGAACAATTTGAAAAGAAATAAAGAAAGCAATAAGCTTCCAGTTATGGAACAAATCAGTCATGGGGATGAAAGGTACAGCATAGTGAATATAGTCAGTGGTATTGTAATAGCGTTTTATGGTGACAGATGGGAGCTACACTTGTGGTGAGCATAGCATAACCTATAGAGTCTCTGAATCACTATGTTGTACACCCAAAACTAATGTAACACTGTTCATCAACTATACTTCAATTTAAAAAAGATATTTTAAATTTTTTTAAAAAGAAAGCAATATTTTATTTACAATACCATCAAAAAGAAGAAAATACCTAAGAATGAATTCAACAAAATGAATGTAGACTTGTACTTTGAAAGCTACAGAACGCTGTTAAAATAACTGAAAGCATCCTTGATATGTTCCTGATCTTAAGGGAAAGGCTCTCAGGTTTTCCCCATTGAGGGTGATATTCACTGTGGGTTTTTCATAGATGGATTTTATGAACTTGAGGAATGTTCCCTCTATCCCTATGCTCTGGAGAGTTTTAATCAGGAACACGTCAAGGATGCCCACTCTCACCACTATTGTTCAGCATAGTACTAGAAGTCCTAGCAACAGCAATCAGACAACAAAAAGAAATAAAAGGCATTCAGATTGGCAAAGAAGAAGTCAAACTCTCTCTTTTCACAGACGACATGATGCTTTATGTGGAAAACCCAAAAGACTCCACACCCAAATTACTAGAACTCATCCAGCAATTCAGTAATGTGGCAGGATACAAAATCAATGCACAGAAATCAGTTGCTTTCTTATACACTAACAACGCAACTGTAGAAAGAGAAATTAAAGAAACGATTCCATTTACAATAGCACCAAAAACCATAAGATACCTTGGAATAAACCTAACCAAGAGGTAAAGGATCTATACTCTAGGAACTACAAAACACTCATGAAAGAAATTGAAGAAGACACAAAAAGATGGAAAAATATTCCATGCTCATGGATCAGAAGAATAAACATTGTTAAAATGTCTATGCTACCCAGAGCAATCTATACCTTCAATGCCATCCCGATCAAAATTCCAATGACATTTTTCAAACTGCTGGGACAAACAATCCTAAAATTTGTATGGAATCAGAAAAGACCCTGAATCGCCAAGGAAATGTTGAAAAAGAAAAACAAAGCTGGGGGCATCACGTTGCCCAATATCAAGCTATATTACAAAGCTGTGATCACCAAGACAGCATGGTACTGGCCAAAAACAGACATATAGACCAATGGAACAGAATAGAGAACCCAGATATGGACCCTCAACTCTGTGGTCAAATAATGTTTGACAAAGCAGGAAAAAAACATGCAATGGAAAAAAGACAGTCTCTTCAATAAATGGTGCTGGGAAAATTGGACAGCCACATGCAGAAGAATGAAACTCGACCATTCTCTAACACCATTCACAAAGAGAAACTCAAAGTGGATGACAGACCTCAATGTGAGACAGGAATCCATCAAAATCCTAGAAGAGAACATAGGCAGTAACCTCTTTGACATCACCCACAGCAACTTCTTTCAAGATACATCTCCAAAAGCTAGCAGAACAAAAGCAAAAATGAACTTTTGGGACTTCATCAAGATAATCTGATGATAATCTGCACAGCAAAGGAAACAGTCAACAAAACAAAGAGGCAACCCACAGAATGGGAGAAGATATTTGCAAATGCCACTACAGATAAAGGGCTGGTATCCAAGATCTATAAAGAACTTCTCAAACTCAACACCGAAAAAACAAATAATCAAGTCAAAAAGTGGGCAGCGGATATGAAAAGACACTTCTCTGAAGAAGACATACAAATGGCTAACAGACACATGAAAAAATGTTCATCATCATTAGCCATCAGGGAAATCCAAATCAAAACCACATTGAGATACCACCTTACACCAGTTAGAATGGCAAAAATGGACAGGGAGAGAAACAACAAATGTTGGAGAGGTTGTGGAGAAAGGGGAACCCTCTTACACTGTTGGTGGGAATGCAAGTTGGTACAGCCACTTTGGAAAACAGTGTGGAGGTTCCTCAAAAAGTTAAAAATAGAGCTACCCTATGACCCAGCAATTGCACTACTGGGCATTTACCCCAAAGACACAGATGTAGTGAAAAGAAGGGCCATATGCACCCCAGTGTTCATAACAGCAATGTCCACAATAGCTAAACTGTGGAAAGAGCTGAGATGCCCTTCAACAGATGAATGGATAAAGGAGATGTAGTCCATATATACAATGGAATATTATTCAGCCATCAGAAAAGATGAATACCCAACTTTTACATCAACATGGATGGGACTGGAGGAGATTATGCTAAGTGAAATAAGTCAAGCAGAGAAAGTCAATTATCATATGGTTTCACTTATTTGTAGAACATAAGGAATAACATGGAGGACATTAGGAGAAGGAAGGGAAAAATGGGGGAGGGGATTGGAGGGAGAGATGAACCATGAGAGACTATGGACTCTGAGAAACAAACAGGGTTTTAGAGGGGAGGGGGAGGGGGATTGGTTAGCCCGGTGATGGGTATTAAGGAGGGCACGTACTGCATAGAGCACTGGGTGTTATACGAAAACAATGGATCATGGATCACCACATCAGAAACCAATGATGTATTGTATGGTGACTAACATAACATAATAAAATTTAAAAAAAAATAACTCAAGGCAGACTTAAATATGTGGAAAGACATTCCATGTTCATGAATCTGAAGATTTAATATTGTTAAGATTATGATATTCCTCATATTGATCTACATACAGATCCAATGCAATCCCTATTAAAATCTCAGCTTTCTTTTTTTTTTCTGAAATTGACAAGCAGATCTTAGAGTTCATATGGAAATGTAAGGGGCACAATAACTGAAATGTTCTTGAAAAAAAGTTCCTATATTCTGATTTCAAAACATTACAAAGCTGTAGTAAACAAAACTGTATGATACTGGCATAAAGATACACATACAGATCAGTGTAATAGAATTTGGAGTCCAGAAATAATCCCTTACATTCCTGCACAATTGATCTTCATCAAGAGTGCTAAAAATAATTCCATAAGGAAAAATAGTTGTTTCTTCAACAAATATATGGGAAGTGCAAAAATCTGAAGTTGAGTACCGTGTTTACACTATACACAAAAGTCAACTGAAAATGGATCAGCTACCTAAAAGTAAAAGCTAAAAGTATACAATCCTTAAAAAATAGATATGAGTAAAACTTTGTGACCTTCTTAGATACAACACAAAAAGCATAAGCAACAAAAGAAAAAATAGATAAATTGGACTTCACCAAAATTAAAAACATTTTCACTGCAAATGATAACATCAAGAAACTGAAAAGACAATAGAATTGAAGAAAATAATATCCAAATCATCTTCTCATAAGAGTCTAGTATCCAGAATATAGAAAAAAACTTCTACAAAAAGACCACCTGAGTTTAAAAGTGAGAAAAGAATTTGAATAGCTATTCCCGATAAGATATACAAATGGTCAATAAACACATGAAAAGATGCTCAATATCAATGGTTATTAGAGAAAGGCAAATAAAACCACAATGAGATAGCACTGCAGATGGACTAGGATGACTATCATCAAAAACACAGAAAATAACAAGTCCAGGCAAGGAGACATTGGAAGGGACCATTTTACATAGTTGGTAATAATGCAGAAAGGCAGAAAAGTGCAGCCACTTTGGAAAACATTTTCTAAGTTCCTTAAAATGTTAAACATATGGTTGACACATGACTCAGCAATTCTACTCCTAGCTTTACATCCAAGATTATGAAAACATTCCCACACACAAATTTGTACACAAATGTTCACAACAGCATTATCCATAATAGCCAAAAAGTGCAAACAACCCAAATGTTCATTAATGGATGAATAAATAAAATGTAGTAGATCTATAAAATTAAATATTATTTGGCAATATAAACAAATAAAGTATTGATACCTAATACAACATGGATAACCTTTAAAGCATTATGCTAGGTAAAATAAGCTCTTTACAAAAGACTACATATTATATGAAATATTCTTAATGGGCAAAGTCATAGAGACAGAAAGTAGATTAGTGGTTGCCTGGAGCTCTGGGTTTAGTGGGAAATAAGGAGCACGGGTTAATGGATACGGCACTTATTTCGGAGGGGTAATAAAAATACTCTAAAATGGATTGCAGTGAGGGACGCCTGGGTGGCTCAGTCAGTTAAGTGTCTGCCTTCAGCTCAGGTCATGATCCCAGGGTCCTGGGATCGAGTCCCGCATCGGGCTCCCCGCTCTGCGGGGAGCCTGCTTCTCCCTCTGCCTCTGCCTCTCTCTCTATCTCTCATGAATAAATAAATAAAATCTTTAAAAAATAAATAAATAAATAAATAAATAAATAAATAAATAAATAATAAAATGGATTGCAGTGATGGCTGCCCAGCTCTGTGAATGCACTACACCCCTTCAAATCGTATACTTTAATGGGTTAATGAAAAGAATGTGAATTATATCTCAATAGACCTGTTTTCAAAATTAAACTAATATACAACAAGCAAGATGCCAGTGGTAGCATAGTAGGACATTACATTTGGGTAACCTGGCTTGCCAAGGCAGTTTTTTTTTCCCCCCACTATGTAGAGTATATGCCAGAGTCTGGGGATTATAGGGCTATATGAGACTTAGTAAGACTCCATCCCCATTCAGGGCTTCCCATGACCTCCCCGCTAAGAGGCTGAATACAAATACTTTCAACCTAAAGGAGTCTGCTGTCAAGGACAGAGAAAATTCTAGAATTTGAGCACACAAATTCCTAAATCTTCAATTTTTGGTATTTCCTGTTGGAAATATACCCTTTGTAGATTTCATAGTAAATTGTATCAGATTTAAGATTTATTTCTTCAAGTGCTCATTTTCTCCAAGCCTCAACCTCACACCTCTGGTAACTTTTTCAAGGTGCCCATTCAAATGTTACCTTATCAGTGAGCCCTTCCTTGCACATCCTATGAAAAATAGGAACACTGGGGCGCCTGGGTGGCTCAGTCAGTTAAGTGTCTGCTTTCAGCTTAGGTCATGATCCCGGGGTCCTGTGATCAAGCCCCACATCAGGCTCCCTGCTCAGTGGGAAGCCTGCCTCTCCCTCTCCCTCTGCTGCTCCCCCTGCTTGTGTGCTCTCTCACTCTCTCCCTTTCTTTGTCAAATAAATAAATAAAATTTAAAAAAAATAGGAACACTCTTGCCCTCCATCTCAACACTTGCTATATATCATACTCTAGTTTATTTTTTCCCATAATACTGAGCATATCAGTGTGTGTGTGTGTGTGTGTGTGTGTGTGTGTGGTTTTGTTAATTTTTTCTTTCCTTCTTTGGAATGTAAACTCCTTAAGGCATGAGACTGTATCAGTTAGCCTTTTCAGCATGACAAATTACCTTCAAAATTTAGTGCCTTAAAATAACAACCATCTATTTTGTTCACAAGTCTGTGCTTTGACAATTTGGTAATAAATGAAGGTGGGAGGTTTCTCTGGTGTTAGCTGTGCTCACTCTTGCATTTGCAGTCAGCTTCTGAGTCACTTGAGATCTGGCTCGTCCATGATGGCTTTAGCTGGGATGACTCTTGGTCTCCAGCAAGTGAGCCCATGTTTGTTTACGTGGCAGTTGCCCAGGATTCTGAGGGAGCACGTGGAAGAGTGCGAGGCCTCATGAGCTGTGTGGTCAGTTCAATCTGGCCTGTTTTATTGGTCAAAGCAAGTCACAAGCCAACCCAGATTCAAGTGGTGAGAAAGCCTCCAGACCTTTGTAGGAGAAGCTAAAAGTCAGACTGCAAAACAGTTCAGTAACTGTAGCATTTTTACAAATAATCTACCACAGACATTTCATCTGCTTTGTTCACTGCTGTGTCCCAAGCACATAGAACAGTGTCTGGCCCACAGGTCGTCCTGAAATATTAGTTGAACGAATGAATGAATCATCTGCCCACTATTCCTGAACCAGAGGCTGTCCCAGAAATTGCCTCTTTTCCATTGCAAATCCTTACAATGCAACATCTACTTGCAGGAAACCACATTGTTTGTGAATATTTGCAACTGGAGTTCTGTCTCTACTGTTCTGTGGAAGTTACAATCAGCTTCCACCATTTGCCTTCTCTCTTACTTAGTTCTCATAATGTCAGTGCAATTGTCCTCAGAAACAATGAAGCATACCAGATTTCAGAAAATGCTTCTCATCCAAGGACCATAGAGAAGTTTCAAAACACTTCCTCCTCCACAGCTATCCAACCTGTAAGATAGGTGAGTCCTATGATCTACTCCTTCCTTTCCCCGTTCCTCCTCCCAGTGAGCCTGTTACCTCTTCTTTCTTCAAACTTGAATCCAGCTGAGACACAACAGAACAACCAATTACCAATGCAAGACATCTCCGTGAAATCCTGCCCTGGGGAACTTTCCAAAAGCTGGACAATTGTGCAGTGTTACAGGTAGGCATCATAGAAATGACTGAATCAGTTATTGAAGTGTCTGGTGACCCAACTCATTTCCCCATCCCTGCCATTACCACAAAGCACAGTGAGATGGAAAATAGAAATAAGTCACTGCATAGTCTAGCCTCCTGGATCTAGATTTTCTGGGAAAATCTGGCTTAAGGATCAAACAGGTCTGCCATGGTTCTTGATAACTGGACTTGAAGAGTAAAGTGCTCTCCACTGGGTCAACTGGACAGACTCAATCTTCTAGGCTTCATGTACCCTTACCACACTGCCCATCATGGTCTGTTTGGGTTACCCTCCTTGAAAGGCTGTTGTAGTACCTTGGAATTGTGGCCTCTCCAAAAAAACAACATATTCCACTAAAAGAAAAGAAAAATGTATCAACAATCAGGGTATTGATCCAAGCATTGTTCTCTGAAGATCATTCCTCACATACTCTCCCAAATGACAAACTGTTTCAATACTGTGACATGTATCAATCCCTTTCCAAGAAGGCCCCTGCTATCTGGGGCTGGAAATTCTCTTAGCAGAGAACAAAGCTTTTTTTATATTTACAGATCAAGTTAAAAAAAAAAAAAAAGACCCAGAGGAGAAGTCACTCTTGACTTCCCCTTTTCTGTCATTGCCCACATCTCCAAGGCACAAAGCCTTCTCTGCTTCTTCAACTCCCTCCCTCCTCACGTCCAGACACCAAGTCCTGCCAGTTCTTTCTTTGATGTCTAACTCATTTTCCATGCCTTCTGCTGACATCTCACAATCAGGTCTTCATTATTTCACCTGCGTCACTGAAATCAACTCCAAACAGAACACTTCTGTCTTCATTCTTAATGATCCACACTGACTAACACTATAGTTCTAGTTTTTTAATCTGGAATTATAATGATTCCACATATGATCTCTAGCATTTTCTTCTATACCTACCCGCTGCTATGTTAATCTCTTGCTTTGGCTAAAGTGGTCTAATTGGTATTTCTGAAAGGATCTGCTATCCCAAATTTCAATAGTATATTGTGTGAAAATCACTTGGCAAAAACTTAAGCATTACATAAGTATGAATTATTCTGTCTTGTACCTACCCCTGATCAATCTTTTGTCAACATTTAATAGTTTAATAATTCTCTCCCTATTCATATGCTGTGCTCTTACTCTGTCAAAACATTCTTCCTCTTATCTAGCTACCCCCAACTGCCATTTCTCTGACTTTATAGATTCATCTTTTCTCACTCTTCCCAGACCCTTCTGATACAATGCATGGGAAGCCATGAACCTGAATCTTTTTCCAGGATCTCCTCAACCAACCCAGGCTACCAGTATCCAGCAATGCAATAACAAATTTCATCCCAGGCCCCCTCTTGACAAGAAGACAGGATCAGGTTGTCTTTGGCATCTCATAAAGAATGTCTGCCTTTTCATACCACCCCCATCCATGTGCCCACAGCTCAGTCCTGGATGCGTTATGCAGCTTTCCCTACCTAATCTTTCCTACCCACCCCCAGCTCACAGTGATCTTTGTCCCCTGAATTCTTACAGAGCCAAACTGTTGTGACTTGCCCTGTTGAGATCATATTAATATTCTACCAATAGTATTCCATTAGCCTTCGTAGCTTGTTCTTATATACCCTAATAGGTTGGAAACTCCTTCAAGGTGACAAAAGTATCTTATATTAACTTGTAGACCCATGTGTCAACATTATTTAATGGAGCCTGACACGTGGTGGCTCCTAATTTGTTATCCAGGCTTGTTAGTCACACTGGAAGTGAATGATAATGATTTTCTTTCTCAATTTGAGTGTTGATAGAGACTCAGGAAGGCCTGTAGAAAACAGAAAACCATTGTCCCCTTGGAGGAATAGATGCCAGAGCAGAGAACAAGGACCAAG
Organism: Mirounga leonina; assembly: GCF_011800145.1. NCBI lineage: Eukaryota > Metazoa > Chordata > Mammalia > Carnivora > Phocidae > Mirounga > Mirounga leonina. The sequence goes on from NW_023270426.1 coordinate 38,820,009, forward strand.
AAGGGAGATACCCAGAATCTAAAAGACAAATGTTCCAAAGGCATCATTTTACTCAAGGTCAGGGACACATTAATGGAACAGTTTTCAGATGAGAAATTCTAGACAGCTTTTCTTCTCCCCATTCCCCTGTCTTTACTCTTCATTATTGGGAGAACATGTGTATACATATAGTGTATGTACAAGGCTTCCTGGAGCTTCAGAGTGCTCTCTTCTGGGGACAAAATATCCCTGACCTTTGTGTTCCCCATGGGTTGTACCGGGGCTCAGCATGTCCTGCAGCCATCATTCTGATAGCAGAAAGCAGTGGAATTAACAAACATACCATGGGAAACAAGAGGCATTGCTAATGATTCTAACAGGGGGAAAAGAGAGCATAAAAATTAATTTTAGCATAGTAATAGATCTTCCATACAGAACCCCACTATCAAGTGAGACCCAGACAGAAAGGAAAATGCCTCTCCACCTTTAACTGAGTGACAAATGCCAAAACAATGCATTGCTTTACTTGAAACGAGGGGAGGCTATTTTCTTCTAGCTACAAGGTGTGGGAAGACAGAGGAGGGGCATCAGACTGTCCACTGCTTTAAAAACACAGGATGTGGTTGTGTTTGTTGCTTTCACCAGAGGCTGCATTTCTCTTCTGCATGGCCTCCACCCTGTCCATATTAATTAGACAGATGTCTAAGTCTTAACCGTAGGTGTCAGGGAAAATTCATGGTTTCATGGCTAAACGATGAGACGTGACCTCTCTTTTCAGAGACAGGATTTTTTAAAAAAGAAATCACTCATTTAGAATGAGTTTCATATCCCTGATCTGTATAGCAGAATCTTCTCCTGATGATTGTATTTTTTCACTTCAATTTTTAAATAATACAAATAAATACAAGTAGACAGTAATTCCGATTAAAATACAGATGCATGGGTTACTGATATCGGTTTATTGTAGCATTACCATTAATAAAGTCCTTTATTGTCACAGAGAAAAGTGAAGGCCAATTTTGATGCATATATACTTTGTCTTAATACAAAGACTAAAAGAAATAAAAAGCATCAGGGGCTGTTGACTGCTATGCACTTATTCCCCAAATTTCTCTATTGCCTTGGCAATTATGCTCCAGTTAGATGCTCCTTCCTCATTTTGATGTAATTCCTCTGAAGTAGGAAGAATAAATGTCCAAAAACCATTGCCATACAGTTCTGTAAGAGATACAAATAAATGGAAGACTCAAGACTTTGAATGTAATACTTGCTGGCCAAGGCATAATTTGGATAAACAAATTTTGAACTTGAATTATTTTACATATATAATTCGTTCTAAAATTAAGGAAGACACACAGAAAAGTGCATTTTCATACAGCTGTACTGAAATTATTGTGAGCAAAAAAAGAAATTGAATTTTCAAATGAATAATTTTTGGACTGAAGAAGTCTACCTTAGCCCCTTATCAGCATTACATATGCATAAACAAACCATCCACGAGTGTCCAGAGTTCTTATACTTTATCTTAACTGGATGTGATGCTTATTCTCAGTTTCAGTTAGAGAAAAAGATACCAAATGGAGTCTTTGTTCTGTTGACAAGAGAATGGCTTCAGTGATAGAGCTGTCTTTTCACCTTCTTAATCCTAAACACAAGTGAACTTTCCATTGGCAACTTTTGCAACACTGTTCTCAAAACAGCCGACGCAATCATTCAAAAGGTCCAGTTGAAGGGAGAGGAGAGTAAAAATCAGTAACTTTGTGCAATTACTGGAGAACGCAACCGTTAGTCATCAGAAAATTAGAGGCTACATCTAACTAACAAACCTCTTGATCCCAATCCTGTGAATGGAAATTTACATTCAAAAGGAGCACCAAAATCACTTCCCTTCTGGGGGCAGTAAAGATTATAACTGTTTCTCAGCAGAAGTGGCAAGGTTGAAAGAGTAACTTTTGTGGGGGAGAAAGCTTGGAGTGCTCCACATATTCAAATGGCAAGAAACTGGTTTGTCCTAGACCTGTGGCTCACATCAGGCCAAGGATGTGAAACCTAACCCTGTACAAGATTCTCAGGGACTCCTCAGCGAGAGTACCCCTAACTAGTCTTTGGGGCCCCATTATTTAAAGTAACTGCCTGTGAAGTCACAGACGGTACTAAACCCATCGGGGCCCATTTGATTGGAAGCCTGGAATTCCTATTTGGAAAGCAAAATCCTGGTAACTGGGTGCTGGACGTCCTACAGAATAAATCCCGTGTAGTGTTAGGACGCGCTTAGCAGAACTATTCTATCCGAAAGGACAGGCGGTAACTAGGAGGAAGGAGGCTACATCCTTTGGATGAAACTGCCCTTTCGGCTTCCACGAGCAGCGCCATCTGCAGGCCGGGCCGCGCGCACTGACGTCTCCTCCCTCTTAAATGCCCGACACCACCCCCTTTGGCTTCCTCCGTCCCGCTCCTCCCGCCGGACCTAGCTCCAGCGGCTTCCGCAGACCCCCGCGGTTTATCCGCCCTTGTGCGCGTCCCGCGGCGTAGGCGGAGGAATGGCTGCAGTCGGTTGAGTTTCTTGCGCGCGCGCCGAGCGCACACCAGACAGCCCCTGGCTGCGGAGGCGCGGGGCCGGTAGGCGGCCGGGCGGCCAGAGCACACACACCTTGGCCGGCGGGCCCAGCCCGCGGTAGGTAAGTGGCGACTCCAGAACGTGCAGACGCGCCAGCAGCCTATACAAACAAGTCCGTTCTCCCTTCCCACTGACTGTCAGTTTCTTTGGTGAGTGCTGACGCCAAGGCAAGCACGGATAAAAAATCGTTCCGCACTCCCTCCTCGCTCTCCCCCACTGGCCCAGCCTTGCTTGTACTTACAAGTCCACTCTAAGAGACAGCTTCTGGCCACTTGTTTGGAGTCCAAGAAAACAGAGCTGGGGGCTGTGCGCGGAAGAGTTACTCTGCAAGTCTACACAGGGAGGCGGGGATTACCAGGGACACCACAGTCAATGGGAAAAACAGACCCTCCAGCTTTTCCCGACTAGCAAACCTATGCAGAGGGACTAAGGGGGTCATAAAGAGAAGCTGGAAAGAAGGGATGAAACTGAAAAATAAAAGTGAGTTTCCAGGGAGAGGGCGGGACAGAGTTGGGAATAGGGAATGAAGCAAACTCCTGAACCTTAAATCCAAATTCTAGCAATGGGGCGATCAGGTGGGAGCCGTTAGTGGACGCGGCAGCTGGGTGTACTGTTTTTCTGTGTAGATTTTTTGCCTTGAACGGCTGAGGCTTAAACTTCCGCCGCGAAGATTTGGGTGCAGAAGAGGGACGAGGCAAGTGCAGGGATCAGAACTGATTCTGAGGCCAAAGTCTGAGCCAAGGTCGCTTATCACAGATCGGGGAGTTTCCCAAGCCCTCCAGACCCTCCGCTGGGGCTCTTTGCACAAAGAGCACTCCCTCCGTCCGAGCAGGGGATTGGGCGACGGAGGAGGAGGGACGAGGTCTGGAAGCGGGGGACCCCGAGCAGCCGAGAAAGAGGAAAAGTAGCGAGGTGCTGATTCCAGAGGGCTGGAGGAGGCAGAGAGGATGGGGCGGGCCTACTCGCCGACTACTCCACCATCATCGGCGGCAGAACTTGCACTTGATGATCTTCTTAAACGCGTTTTGGAAGTCTTTGTTGAAGTAGGCGTAAATGACAGGGTTGAGCAGAGAGTTGGAGTAGCCCAACCAGTTGATTATGGCGCCCAAAAGGGTGGGCATGTGGCAGCTGCTCTCGCAGAAGGGCAGGACCAGGGCCACGATGAAGAAGGGCAGCCAGCAGAGGATGAATGTGCCCATGATGATGCCCAGCGTCTTCACCGTTTTCCTCTCTCTGGCCAGGGCCATCTTGCGCTTGGCCTCCGCGTTGCGCTCATTCTTCTTCTCGAAGGAGGCGGGGGCGCAAGGGATAGCACCCGCCTCGCTGGGCAGCGGCAGGTGCTCTTTGGAGTTGCCCACCCGGTGCACTTCAATCACCTCCAGGGCGGCGCCCTCGTCACCCTGCCTCACGGCGCCATTGGTGCACAGACCCCCCCCTGCCTTGTTCTCCACACCCTGCCTCCATTCTCTGCTCCCCGGCTCGCCGTTTACACTCTTCTTGGGCTGTGGGGCTGGCGATACCCCAAAGCGGGTGTCCGCTCCCTTCTTCTCCACCTTCTTGACTGTTTTGCGGATGCGGAAGCGCGCAGCTCGGAAGATGCGTCCGTAGAGAACCAGCATGAGCAGCAGTGGGATGTAGAAAGCGCCAAAGGTGGAGTAGATAGTGTAGCCGTGGTCCTTGCTAATCGTGCACGCGTCGGGGTCCGAGCGGTCTTCGGGGGTGCGCCAACCCAGCATGGGCGGGATGGAGATAAGGAAGCCAATGAGCCAAGTGAGCGAGATGAGCGCAGCGGCGCGCCGGGGCGTCCTCTTGTTCACGTAGTCGATGGGGTCCGTGATGGCCCAGTACCTGTCCAGTGCAATGGCGCACAGGTGCAGGATGGACGAGGTGCAGCACAGCACGTCGAGGGCAATGAACAGGTCACAGGTGACCTGCCCCAGTGTCCATTTGTTGAGCACCTGGTAGAGCGCAGCCATGGGCAGCACCAGCACCGACACCATGAGGTCGGTGACAGCCAGCGAGCCGATGAGATAGTTGGCCACGTTCTGCAGGGAGCGTTCCAGGGCGATGGCGGCCACCACGCACGCATTGCCCAGCACCGCGCAGAAAATGAGCGTGCCCAGCAGCAGTGAGGTGATCACTTGGTAGCTGAAGGTCACGTCGGAGACGACAGTAGCGTTGCCGCGTGTCCCGAAGGGACCCCCGGACACAGTGGTGTTGTTGCCCTGTCCCGGGCTGAGCACACCCATGCCTGCGCGCCCGGCGGGGGGAGGGGGAGGGGAGAAAGTGCTGCGTTAGGATCCCCCTCTCCCCTCCCCCTGGGGTCTTCCACCCCTCTCTCCTGGGGAGTTTCAGGTGGAGGGAATGCAGGGACTCAACGGGAAGTGCTTACTGCTCAGGCGAGGGCATCTCCGAGGAGCAGCTTCCAGGCGCTCCCTGGGCTCCCTGGGTCCAGAAGGCTCAGAGACTCCAGCTGGGAAAGGAGTTCGCCAGAGAACAGCTCCGGGACCTCTGGGCGTTGGAGAGGTGGCTGGAACGTCTGTTTCTCACTGTCCATTTTACTTTGCCGCTGCCCAACTGGCTGCCGGAGCTGGAGTCTCCCCACTAGCAAACAGTCTTCAATCTTAGAAGTATCTGGAATAGAGAAACCTCGTCCTCTAGGGTCACTCTGTGACTCTCCTCTTCCTGCTTCTCTCCCTTTCTCTTTTCTACTCTCTCTTCCTGTCTCCTCTCTAGAAAGCTTTCTCCCCCTCTTTCTCCCTTCTTCCTTCTCTTTCAGTCTCCCTCTTTCTTCCCCTTTATCCTTCCGTGTGTCGCTCCGACAGCTCTGAGAGTGTCCCTCCCTCCCACGTTAACCCTCCCCTCCTAACATTTGCCCAACCCTGAGTGTCTCTCTCCTCTGGGTCCCCGCCCACCTCTCCCTCTAGCTCAGCGTCTTTTCGTTCTAGCCCCTTTTGGTCGGCAGAGATTCAGAATTCCCTTCCACCGGATCTGCCGCCGGTCAGACCAATATTAGAACATATAACTCCGCCTCTCACCCAGCTAAACTCGAGAGGAGAAAAAAATCCTAACTATCCGTTGCTTCATATTTCTGTCAGATTATTAAGTAGAGTTAGCAGCAACAGAGTGGCAATAGGAAATGAGAAAAGGAGCCACATGGAGCCTGAACGGGGAGGTAGACAGTCCCAGGTTCGTCTGTAAATTATTGTTAATTGATGGAAAGAAGACAAAGTGTTTCTTAGCGTTTTAAATAAGCCAGCCCGTTCATTATCTGACAGTCCAGCCTGACTCCCTTGGGGAGGATGTTGCCTGTGGCTTTATTTATTTTTTTAACCTTGGGTAATTGGGGGGAAAGGAATTATAAAGGACGTGTCAACGGACAGGTAAACACCTGCATCTCAAAGTGAAGGAAAAAAACTCAATTCGGTATGTATTCTACACACATACACATGCCTTTCCATTACCATTACCTTTTTAATTTCAATAAACATTGCCATGTTTCATAGCTTTGTGGAGAGTAAATGTAGGGAAGGGAATCTTTTGCCTGTATTCTGTAAATAAGATTGGGCATTTTATATGGCCTTTTGCTTCTTCTTTACCTGAGCCTGCAAACCTCTAGGGGAACTTGGTGGAACCCCTGGTCGCTGGCCCATAGTTTCTCTTAAGCGCTGATATCGGCTTCAGCACTTGGGACAGCTCTAGGCAATAAGGGCTTATATCGCCACCTTCCGGCAAATGCTTTGGAGAGCCCACCTAGAAACCCTTGGCTTGCAGAAATGAAGCAGGTATTGAGGCAATCCCATAACTCCATGGAAGAAAAATACGGTTATTAAAAGAAAAGTAATATTGAATTTTGTATTACTTCTTCTATTTTCTTTAAAAATTTCTTTTATTGCCCTCTTTTGCTCTTAATCTTGTATATCAAGCCTATTCTATTCTCTAGCTCTTTTTAGAAAGCCTGCAGAACCAGCCATTCAGAAGTTATATCTAGGAACGAGGTATTAAGAGACCTAGGCAAATATCTTCACTTGTGTTGGTTTTGTGCTGACAAAGGCTGCACTTTGTAACTCATACACTTACATACATTCACTAATGGGGGGAAAACAGTAGTGGATTTTGCAAAGGGGAATGACAACATAGAAAATAAATAGACTATTATGGGTTGGTTCTAAGCTGTTTCTTTTACCAAGAAAGGCACATTTAATCCCATCTGAATATAGGTAAAGAATGGGACTCCCAATCTCCTAGGAAAAAAAACATGTAACACATCAAAGTTCACTCGTAGATGCTGATTACATGACTCAAGCGAAGGAAAAGCACAGAATGCAATCCTACAAGCAGATGTGACTAGGTATGACTCTAGTTAACATGCACAGATTCACCTCAGATAGCAATAGTCTTGGTACTGTCTTCAAATTTGAGCTGAATTTTATGACTTTGAATTCTCCAAGACCAAACAAAAGAGCAATCACCAAAGTGTCAAAGAAAATCTAATTGGGCTGAGGCATACAGTACAGGGCAATGTGTTTGGGGATGGATTGTTTTACAATGCAGTGCTGGGCACAGTTCCCACTCAATCATTTCAGCATGCCACAATAATGAACCTGACATTTATAATGATTCATGGCATTGAAAAGAAAGAGATAAGTATACACAGCAATACTGACTACAGACTCTGAAATGTCTTTTTAAGATTTGTGAAGGTGCTGATTCCCCTTTTTAAATATCCTCACAAAAATGGAACTAAATAGCTTTATTACAGTACAGTTGCAGGCTCAGAAATTATAGTAGGAAAATAACTAAAATATGGATTCTCCAAAGATGAAATTTTGGAAATAGAGTTGATAACATAAAAGAAAAGTAAAATAAAAGAAATTTAAATTTTAAAAAGCAAACATATACATATCAAAGGCATCCTTAAATAGGAATCCTGTCAAACTTAGTACATACAAATATATGTCAGTAGATATGTCAGTCAGGAATATATATTCATTGATTGGATCCCATGTGGTTTAATAGCTGACATATTTATTTTTCCCTTTTCAGGAAAGCTAAAATTATTTAAATCTGGAATTAATTATATTCATGAAGTCTGGTATTTGCTATTCTGCTATAATAGTCTACAATGAAGCATTTTTATAAGTTGAAAAAAATCTCAAGTACTTCATGTCTTCCATAGGAATAATGTACATAATATTTCAAACATTTCATTTCTTTTTTTTATAACAAGATTTTTAGGCACTCTTATGAACACTAAGAAGAAAATAGAAATATGAAAAGGATATACAGCACTGACTATGGTACCATAACCTTTAAGTGACCAATAGTTAGGTTATGTAACCTTTGTTGAACTAATACTACTGTGATAGATACTAAAAGCACAATGATATTGCATTTCCTCATGTTCACACTTTGCCATTCTTCTAAATTTAACCCTTAAAGACACAGAATCCCAGATATGCCAGAAGAAAATGGTACAAACAAAAGATCTGGGTAGTTAGGCTCTTGTTCTTCAAGGCCTCTGAAATTATCCTGAAGAAAAGCTAGCCTTAAAGCAGATGTATTGATGACATCACTTGAAAACAAAACTTGCAGTCATTATGCTTTTATTTCTTGTTTGAACTTACTAGATGCAACTTGTCAGTTATGGATCTGGAGTGTGATACACCATCCATCATGTACTTTCCTGAGCTCAATCCTTCTACTCTGCTTTCTTTCTGACAATATTTTCAGAGCTCATTTCTGAAAGAATAAGAGCATAGTTGAGATGAGAAAAATGTTTGGAGTGTAAGCTCAATATTTCCCTGTTATTCTAAGGATAGTTGGAAATTCTCTAAAATAGTTTATGAGAGATAAAGATTTGTAACATTTTCACAGGAAATTTGATACAAGCCCTGCATTTCAATGTAGTTTTTTGACCAAGGACATAAGATAGAAAGATATTAAGCTGATAATATACTAAAAAAAGATATTTGCTGTAAAATCTGAATGTGCTGTCATTACTGAAGGCTCAGTAGTGTTTGGGGCTTCTCAGTAATTGAATTATGTTTATCCATAATCCCCAAATCATGGCTGATTTTTCTACTAATGAGGAAATAACTTATATAGTCAAGAGTTGAAAATGTACTTAGGAGATTACAAAAGTGATTTTTAAAAGCTCCTATTAAAAAGTTTTTATTTTTTTAAGTGGAAACTAGGAGAGGTTTTTTTTTTAAGTAAAAATACCATTATGAACTTAATTTTCCCCAATCATCAAATAGTAAAGCAAAAGGGCAATTGTAGTTCTTCCAGAACTGTGGGTTTTTACTGGAATTCACTAGAAAAACAAAAACTTCCAAGAAAGGTGTTTGCTTAAATAATTTAGGATATGTGGTCCTCTGATTATCAGTGAGAATTAAATGGTCATCTATAAAAAAATACAACCAAAATGCAAGAGAAAAAATTCTCCTGTGAAACTGAGCACACTTTTTTTGTGTGTCAGTCCTCACCATGCCCCTTCCTCTGATGGTATCATTCCTTCACTGCCATTTGTATGTCAGGCATTTCTGAGAGGCCCAGAACTGCACTTGGTTTTCAGTACCAAAGCACAAACAGTGGAGCCTCAGTCTCTGCTCCTGAGAATCATTTAAGATTGGCTTGGTTCATTTAACAAACACGCTAAAACCACAGCATATGGAGAGTGAAAAAAATATAACATGTATTCACTAGGTGTGTGACCTTGGGCAAGTTAACCTTCTTGCTTCCTGAGTAGTAAAATGAATGTGACTATAAACTTGTGAAGATTAAATGATATCAATAAATATCCAATAAATGTGAAACAATAACAATAGTAATAGTGCTGCAAATATAAATATTAATTCTCTCTCTACTGACAACTGCTGAGCATGTGGAGAAAGAGAATTAGGTAGGCTTAGTGAAAGAGCAAGAACTTGAAAAAAAAAAATCACCCTCTCAGGTGAGAATTTATTGTGAAAACAGTTTGCACATGGATGTGACATTCTTCCTATTCCTTAAAGTGTTTGGTAAGCTTGCAATTCTTTGGGAAATTCTGAATACAAGATAAGTGAAGGAAGATGTAAGCTCTGCATTCCAGAACTTGCTGACTTAAATCAGAAGTTATTGAAAGGGGAAAAAAAAAGTGTCAACAGAAGTTCAATAATCACTTTTGAATTGGAGTCTGTCCTTTTTTCTGGGAGCTTAACCATTTGTTCAAAAGCATAAAATAAATAATTAAATCCATAGCTCCAGTATAAGGTATAAAACTATGGTAAAAAAAAAAAAAGTCAATACTTTTGTTATAAGTACTTAAGAAATTATAGTGGGGGGTGTTAGTAAATGTACTTTCCTGAGCTTAATCCTTCTACTCTGCTTTCTTTCTGACAATATTTTCAGAGCTCATTTCTGAAAGAATAAGAGCATAGTTGAGATGAGAAAAATGTTTGGAGTGTTAGCTCAATATTTCCCTGTTATTCTAAGGATAGTTGGAAATTAAATTCCATCTAATGATTATTTGAAACAAAATTTAATTACTGCATTAATCTATCAATAGTTGGAGGGAAATGTCTACATTTTTGTTAGCTTTGGCAAGTAACATTTTTGTTATAAAGCTAAAGCCAATATTCAGTGCATTATTTTTATCTTCTTTAAAAACATGCTCCTTATATAAAAGCAACAACTATGCTCTATTGAAGCAGTAATATGTTAGTTGGTAATAGTGACTCAGGGCCACAGTTTTGGATTCAAATGACTACTCTGCCATTTATTAGACTTAAAATTTTCCTTAATTTTTTTCATTTTATTATGCACTAAATAAGATATACCAGAAGTATAAAGAATAATATAGTGTAAAGATTACTATAGTAAATATATAAATATACATTAATATTTAAATGATTATAATACTTAAGAACAAGAATAGTATGATTCCATTGAAGTCCCTGTTTGCTCTTGAATTGTTAATCACTCTCATGAATGACTTCATACTTTTACATCATCTGTGTGTCACTATGCAGTACTGAAATGATATCATTCTCTATACATTCTTGTGCAACTTTCTTTTTTTTGCTCAACATGATCTTTGTGAAATTCATCTGTATTGAAACAAGCACCTCTAGTTCATTTATTTTCATTGTTGTGTAAATTTAGATTGTGTGATTAAGACCACAAATTATTTATCCATTCTCTGTCTAGTGAGGCTTTAAGCCTTCTCCAAATATTTGCTTTTATAAACAGTACTTCAATGAGCATTCATGTGCATATCTTTTTTTCTATCTTAGAGTAAACTAGATTAACACTTTTCAAACAAATCATATGGGGACCTTGCTTAAATGCTGATTATGACACCTTAGGTCTGGGGTGGGGTCCAAGACTCTGCATTTCTACCAAGCTCCTGGGTGACACTGATCTCGCTGATTCACAGACTGTACTTAGGGTAGCAAAGATCTGAGCATCCAGAGTGGAATTATTGGGTTCTATGCTACTTTAATAGATTTAGCCTATTCTTCTCCAGCTTGGTTATATAAAATTGCATAATCACTGTTGTGGGTTGAATTGTGTCACCCAAAAGGATTCAGTGTCTGTTAATGTGAACTTTTTTGGAAATGGGATCTTTGCAGATGTAATCAAGTTAAGGTGAGGTCATATACAATTAGGGTGGGCCCTAATCAAAAGACTGATACTCTTATAAGATAAGGGAAATTTGGACAAAGACACAAATAGAGGAGAACCCTATGAAGATACATAGACACACAGGGAAAAACACTGTGTGAAGACAGAGACAGAAATTGGAGTTACGCTGCCAGGTAATGCCAAGGACCACAGGCAATCACCAGAAACAGACAAATCTCCCCATCAGAGAGTTTATGCTGTACCAACACTTTCATTTCAGATGGCTTGTATCTGGAATTGTGAAACAATACATTTCTGTTGATTTAAGTCACCCAGTTGGTGGCACTTTGTTATAGCAGCCCAAGGAAACTAATACAATCACTAAAAATGTATATGTTTTCATTGCTTCATCAAGATTGAGTGTTGTTTCATGTTTCCTTGCTGTGAATAATTGGATCATAGTTTTTGCTTACCTTTAAACTGGGTTCTTTGTTGTCTTTTTTTTTAACTTACTGACATTTAAAGTCCAGTATCTATTATGGGTATTAATTTTTTTGTCATTTGTATTATTGAAGATATTTTCTCCCAAACTTTGGCTCAGATTTTCACTTTTTAAAAGTGTCTTTTGATAAATTTACATTTTTCAATTTAATGTAAATGAGTATTTCTGATTTTGTTCTGTGCATTTCGTGTTTTGCTTAAAAACTTTTTCTACCTTAAGTTCATAAAGATAAGAGTCAACAATTTTTTCTAGTTTCATATTTAATTCATCAATTCACCTAGATTTGGCTTTTGAGTATATCATGTGAGGTAGGAATATGCTTCAATTTTTGCTGTAAGAGTTCACAATTACTTAATACCATTTATTCAATGGTCAATCCTTCTTTCCCTGTTTTATAGAGTCTCCTCCATCATACATCATGTTTTCACATACAGACGAGTGTGCTGGGCTTTCTATTTTCTTCAGTTAGTCTGTCAATCTCTATTCTAAAAAATACGGTGTCTTAATTTTTTAAATAAATTTAATATCTTGTAATATCTGCTCTTTATTCTTCCTTAAAAATTTTTTTGGCTAGAATTGGCTTTTTATTTTTACATATTAACTTTGAATCAACTTTTCCATCCCACCCCGATATGTCTACACAAAATTGTTGTGGAATTTTCGAGGAATTTTGATAATTTGGAAAGAACAAACATCTTTATGATGTTGAATCTTACACGTTAATCTTCTTATCCATTTATTCAGCTCTCTTTTGCATTTCAGTAAAATTTTTAATTTTCTCAATTAATGGCATGAACAGATTTTGTCAGATTTTTTCCTCCCTAGGTACCTTATTCTGTTGTTATTGTGGTTGTGTTTGTATAGGTTGTAGCTAATGTGAATGGTATATTTTTAAAAATATATTTTCAATTGTTGCAGGTATCTAGAACGTGGTTAACTTTTTAAATTGGTTTACCTTTGGTGTACTTAATTTTAAGCTATCTGTAGATTTTCTTTGCTTTTCTGTGTTTACAACTAAATAATCTACAAACATTACAATGTATCTTTCTGTTTAAGCTTTTTGCACTTAGCTTTTTGTTTCCTAATGAGCTTTCTAGAACTGCAGTTTAATATTTCAGAAATGCAGTAATAGAGAGCATACTCATCTCATTCATGATACTAGAGACAATATTTCTAATGCTACACCACATGGTATGTTTCTGAAAGGTACACCTAATCAGCTTGAACGGTTCTATTTTCAATTTTAGTCCTAGACTTATGTCACTAATATTTTGTTTTAGGTTTTATATCTAAATCCACGAATGAGATTTGTCTACAAGTTTCCCTTCTTGTACTGTCCTACTCTGACATATGGAGTATTCCCTCATTTTGTGCTTTTTGAAATAGTTTTTATAAGAATTCTGTTATCTGTTTGATAAAACTATTTGGTAAAACTTGTCTATAAAAATATTTGGACCTGATTTTTCTTTGTGAGTATGTGTAACTCCTGATGCAATCACCTTAAGGCTACAAGATAATTCGGGCTTTCTAATACTTCTAGAATCAATGTAAGTTATAGTTTTCTTTAAAAAAAAATGTTTATACAATGGAATATTACTCAGCCATCAAAAATAATGAAATCTTGCCTTTTGCAACCACGTGAATGGAACTAGAGGGTATTATGCTAAGTGAAATAAGTCAGAGAAAGACAAATACCATATGATTTCACTCATATGTGGAATTTAAGAAACAAAACAGATGAACATAGGGGAAGGGAAGGAAAAATAAAATAAGATAAAAACAAAGAAGGAGGCAAACCATAAGAAACTCTTAACTATAGGAAACAAACTGAGAGTTGCTGGAGGGGAGCTGGGTGGGGGGATGGGGTAACTGGGTGATGGGCATTAAGGAGGGAACTTGATGTAATGAGCACTGGGTGTTATGGGCAACTGATGAATCACTAAGTTCTACCCCTAAAACTAATAATACACAATATGTTAACTAACTTGGATTTGAATCTAAAATAAAATAAAATGTACAAACTTCCAGTTATAAAATAAATAAGTGGTAGAAATGTAATATACAACACTATGACTGTTAACACTGCTATGTGATATGTCAGAAATTTAAGAGAGTAAATCCTGAGTTCTTATCACACACACAAAAAAAGTTTTTATTTTTACTAAGTTGTTTAAATCAATGAATTTCTCCTTATCTGCAGTAAATATCCTATTTTCATCCTTAATGTTATTTGTGTGAGACTTTTCCAATTTATTTTTGATCAATCTCAACAAATAGTATTTATTCTCTTTTACTGGTTTTATGAAAGATGCAACTTTTATCTTTGTTGATCCTCTTCACTGTTTTTTATTTGCTTTATTTCTTTTATCTTTATTATGTTTTGTCTTCTTCTTAGGGAATACTGTTATTTTTCTAATTGATAAGTTTTGCAATTAGCTCATAAATATGAAATGTTTTTTAGCATAGGAATTTAGAAATATATATTTCCTTTGAAACTGCATTTTAGCTACATCTAACAAATTTTGACATAAACTATTATTATTCAATTCTAGCTATTTTCTGTTTTCCATTATTATTTCAAAATTGGGTAATTTGGAAGCATTCTTTTAAATGCCAATTAAATGGGAAGAGCTTGGGAAGATGACAGTAGGAGGACCCTGAGCTCACCCCATCCCCTGTTTAAAACTAGATGTCATCCACATCCAAGTCAATAAACCAGACAGTAATCTAAAGACTGGCAGAACAAACTCCACAACTAAATATAGAGAAGCTGCATCTGAAAGGTTAGGAAGGTCAGAAAGGCAGAGGGAGCCTGCCCACAGTAGAGAGGGAGGTGCCCGATGGGGAGGGCAGAGAAAAAGGCCCTTGCACCAGGGAGCTCACACAGGGAAGACTAATCCCCATAACTGTTTGGCTTTTAAACCCAGAGGGGCTGAATTCTGTGAGTTTTTAAAACCAGTGGGACTTGAAGCCTGGAGCTTTAAAATTCAGCTGATTCAGCACTTCCTGAGCCAGGAGAGTGAGTGATAGCTGGGACGCTGCCCTTAAAAAGACAGCAGTCTGCTCAGAGAAGCAACATAAAAACGGCATTTTACACAAAGCCCAGGACAAACAGGAGACAGATACGATTTTGGAGCATGTTGGGGGACTTCTTTGAAAATGAAGGAGCTCATAGGTGCCATTTTTCCCCTGCCCCCCAGCATGAACACAGAGCCACCTGCAGGAGGCAGAGCTGCACAGACACTTGAAGCCTTGATCCAGGGCTCAAGGCAAATTTTGTTAAAATTGCTCCCACACCCCACCCAGCTAACAGCTGCCACCATGTGCCCTGCCCAGCTGAAGCGCAGCTCCCAGGCATGGGCCTCCAGCCACTGTTGCACTCTGTGCCCAGCCAGGCCAGCCATCATGGCACACCATGTCCAGCCTTGTGCTCTCAGCCATCCCAGCACATGGCCCCCAGTTGCCACAGCACTTCAGGGGACTCAGGATAGGACTAGTGGCCCAACACAAATTTTGCTAACACTGCCGTGCCTCCCCATTCCCAAATTTCCCAGCAGGCCTGCCCCCTCAGAGCTGACTTGCCTGGGACCCACTAACACCATAGAGAGCAACAACAGCCCACAAGAGGCAGAGAGTCAGTGCAAATGACTGAAAGGAAAAGTGACTTCAGACAAAACAGCACTGAAAGGAAAAGTGACTTCAGACACAACAGCACCAAAGCAGCACACATAGGATACTCTCCTGAAGGGCCAGATTCTGCAGGGCATTCAAGGACCTCTTGTCCATAAAGTCATTATTTTCAAGAGCAGAAGAAAGATATGGCTGACTTGACTAACATATGGAAATAGATGGGCAGACAAAGTGAGAAACCAGAGAAATTTATCCAAATGAAAGAACAGGACAAAGACAAGGCCAGAGATCTAAGCCAAACAGATATAAGTAATGTGCCTGATAGAGAATTTAAAGCAATGATCATAAGGATACTCAGTGGACTTGAAAAAAGAATGAAAAACATCAGTGAGACCCTGAACACAGAGATAAGGAATAACATAGCAGAGAGAAAGGGCTCAATAAATGAAATGAGAAATATGCTTGATACAATAAATAGCAAGATGGAAGAATCAGAGGAACAAACTAGTGACCTTGAAGACAGAGTAATGGAAAGTAGTTAGCTGAACAAAAGAGAGAAAGAAGAATTATACAAAATGAAGAGACTTAGGAAACTCAGTGACTCCATCAAACATAGCAACATTCATATTATACAAATCCCAGAAGAAGAACAGAGAGAAAATGGGGTAGAAAATTTATTTGAAGAAAATAGCTGAAAACTTCCCTAATCTGGGGAAGGAAACAGATATCCAGATCTAGGAAGCACAAAGAACTCCCATCAAAATCAACAAAAGCAGGTCAACACCAAGACATATTATAATTAAATTTGCAAAATATAGTGATAAAGAAAAAATCTTAAAAGCAGTTAGACAAAAGAAGTCATTAACTTATGAAAGAAAACCCATAAGGCTAGCAGGAGATTTTTCAGCACAAATTTTGCAAACAAGAAAGTAGCAGCATGATATATTCAAAGTGCTGAATGGAAAAATTCTGCAGCTACAAGTGCTCTACCCAGCAAGGCTATCATTCAGAATAGAAAGGAGAAATAAAGAGTTTCCCAGACAAACAAAAAGGAAAGGAGTTCGTGACCACTAAACCAACCCTGCAAGAAATATTAAGGCAGACTTTTTGAGTGGAAAGGAGAGACCAAAAGTGACAGTATGAAGGTAGGAAACACAACAACACTAAAAATGAATATTTCTGTAAAAAAATCAATCAAGGAACTCACACACAAAGAAAGGATATAAAATATAATAGTATATACCTAAAACATTGGGAGGAGAGGAGAAAAGAATGGGTTCAAACTTAAAAAACCATCAACTTAACATAGACTGTTATATGCAGAGGATATTATATACAAACCTAATGGTAACCATATATCAAAAACCACTAATAAATATGCAAAGAATAAAAACAGAGAAATCCAAATATATCACTAAAGAAAATCAGCAAAACATGAAAGAGAGAAAGACAAGAAAGGATCAGAGAAAATCTTCAGAAATAACCACAAAACAAGTAATAAAATGGCAATAAATACATATGTATCAATAATTACTTTGAATGTAAATAGACTAAATGCTCTAATCAAAACATATAGGATGACAGAATGGATAAAAAAACAAGACCCATCAATATGCTGCCTACAAGAGACTCATTTTAGACCCAAAGATAGCTGCCGATTGAAAGTGAGGGGATGGAGAAGTATCTACCATGCAAATGGTTGTCAAAAGAAAGTCAGAGTAGCAATTCTTATATCAGACAAAATAGAATTTAAAACAAAGACTGTAACAAGAGACAAAGAAGGACACTATATAATAATAAAGGGGACAATCCAACAAGAAGATATAACAATTGTAAATATGCACCCAACATAGGAGCACCCAAATACATAAAATTGTTAACAGCAAACATAAAGGAACTGATCTATAATAATACAATAGTAGCAGTGGACTTTCACACCCCCACTTACAGCAATGGATAGATCATCTAAACAGAAAATCAGTAAAGAAACAATGGCTTTGAATGACACATTAGACCAGATGGATTTAACAGATATATTCAGAACATTCCATCCTAAAGCAGCAGAATACACTTTCTTTTTTTTTTTTAAAGATTTTATTTATTTATTTGACAGAGAGATTGAGAGAGAGCACAAGTAGGCAGAGAGGCAGGCAGAAGGCGAGGGAGAAACAGGCTCTCTGCTGAGCAGGGAGCCCAATGCAGGACTCGATCCCAAGACCCTGGGATCAACCTGAGCTGAAAGCAGCCACTGAACAGACTGAGCCACCCAGGTGCTCCAGAATACATTATCTTTTCAAGTGTACATGGAACATTCTCCAAAATAGATCACGTATTAGCCCACAAAACAAACATCAACAAACTGAAGAAGATCAAAATCATACCATGCATATTTTCTGACGAGAACACTATGAAACTAGAAGTCAACCATAAGAAAAAATCTGGAAAGACCACAAATACATGGAGGTTAAATAACATGCTACTAAACAATGAATGGGTCAACCAGGAAATGAAGAAGAAATAAAAAAGTACATGAAACAAATAAAAATGAAAACACAATGGTCCAAAACCTCTGGGACACAGCAAACGCGATTCTAAGAGGGAAGTTCATAGCAATATAGACCTACCCCAAGAAGTAAGAAAATCTCAAATAATTTACCTAACCTTACACGTAAAGGAGCTAGAAAAAGAACAAACAAAACATAAAACCAGCAGAAGGAAGAAAATAATAAAGATTAGAGCAGAAATAAATGATATAGAAACTAAAAAGCCAATAGCAGAGATCAATGAAGCCAGGAGCTGTTTTGTTTTTTTTTAATCAATAAAATGAATAAACTTCTGATCAGACTTATCAAGAAAAAAAGAGAAAGGACTCAAATTAATAAAATCACAAATGAGAGAGGAGAAATAATAACCAACACCACAGAGGTTATGAAAAATAATATGCCAACGAACTGGAAAATCTAGAAGAAATGAGTTAATTATCAGAAACAAATGAACTACCAAAACTGAAACAGGAAGAAATAAAAAATTTGAACACACTGATAACTAGCAAAAAACTGAATCAGTAATCAAAAAAACTCCCAACAAACAAAAGTCCAGGACTACATGTATTCACAGGAGAAAACCACCAAACATTTAAAGAATAGTTAATACCTATTCTTCTCAAACTATTCCAAAGAATAGAAAAGAAAAGAAAACTGCCAAATTCATTCTAAGAGGCCACATTATCCTGATACCAAAACTGGATAAACACAACACTGAAAAAGAGAACTACAGGCCAATACCACTGATGAACATACATATAAAAATTTTCAAAATATACTAGCAAACCAAATTCAACAATACATTTTAAAAAATCATTCACCACAATTGAGTGGGACTTATTCCTGGGTTCCAAGGGTGGTTCCATATTTGCAAATCAATCAGTGTGACACATCACATCAATACAAGAAAGGATAAGAACCATATGATCATTTCAATAGATGCAGAAAAGGCATTTGACAAAGTACAACATCCATTCATGATAAAAACCTCAACAAAGTAGGTTTAGAGGGAACATATCTCAGCATCATAAAGGCCATCTATGAAAAACTCACAGCTAACATCATCCTTAATGGTGAAAAACTGAGAACTTTTCCCCTAAGGTCAGGAACAAGACAAGGATGTCCACTCGCACCACTTTTATTCAATATACTACTAGAAGTCCTAACCACAGCAATCAGACAACAAAAAGAAATAAAAGAAATCCAAATCAGTAACAAGGAAGTAAAACTTTCACTATTTGCAGATGACATGGTGCTGTCCATAGAAAACCCAAAGATTTCACCAAATGGATAAATGAATTCAGTAAGGTCACAGGCTACAAAATCAATGTACAGAAATCTGTTGCATTTCTATACATCAATAATGAAGCAGCAGAAAGAGAAATTAAGGGATAAATCCCATTTACAATTGTACCAAACTAATAAGATACCTAGGAGCAAACCTAATCAAACCAATGAAAGACCTGTACTCTGAAAACTGATGAAAGAAATTGAAGACCACACAAAGAAATGGAAAGACATTCCATGCTCATGGATTGGAAAAAATAAATATTGTTAAAATGTCTATACTACCCAAAACAATCTATGGATTTAATGTAATTCCTATCAAAATACCAATAGCATTTTTCACAGAACTAGAACAAACAATCCTAATGCTTGGATGGAACCACACAAGACCCTGAGTAGCCAAAGCAACCTTGAAAAAGAAAAGCAAAGCTGTAGGTATCACAATTCTGGGCTTCAAGTTAATTACAAAGCTGTAGTAATCAAAACAGTATGGTATTGGCACAAAAATAGACACACAGATCAAGGGAACAGAATAGAAAATCCATAAATCAACCCACAATTATATGGTCAATTAGTCTTCAATAAGCACAGAAAAATATCCAATGGGAAAAAGACAGTCTCTTCAACAAATGGTGTTGGGAAAGTGAACATCTACTATAAAAGAATCAAACTGGACCACTTTCTTACACCATATACAAAAATAAACGCAAAATAGATGAAAGACCCAAATGTGGGCCTGAAACCATAAAAATCCTAGAAGAGAACACAGGCAGTAACTTCTTTGACATCAGCCAGAGCAACATTTTTCTAGATGTGTCTCCTGAGGCAGGGAAATAAAAGCAAAAATAAACTATTGAGACTACATCAAAATAAAAAGCCTCAACACAGCAAAGGAAGCAATCAACAAAATTAAAAGGCAACCTACAGAATGGGAGAAGATATTTGCAAATGACATATATGATGAAGGCTTAGTATCAAAAATTTATAAAGAACTTATAAAACACAACACCCCAAAAAACAAATAATACAATTAAAAAATGTGCAGAAGACATGAACAGATATTTCTCAAAAAAGACATCCATATGGCCAATAGACCCATGAAAAGATGCTCATCATCACTTAACCATCAGGGAATTGCAAATTAAAACCACAATGAGATATCACCTCACATCTGTCAGAACGGCTAAACTCAGCAACACAAGAAACATCAGGTGTTGGCGAGGATGTAGAGAAAAAAGGAATCCTTGTGTACTGTTGATGGGAATGCAAACTGGTGCAGCCAATGCGGAAAACAGTTTGGAGGTTCCTCAAAAAGTTAAAAAGAGAACTACCTTGGGCGCCTGGGTGGCTCAGTTGGTTAAGCGACTGCCTTCGGCTCAGGTCATGATCCTGGAGTCCCTGGATCGAGTCCCGCATCGGGCTCCCTGCTCGGCAGGGAGTCTGCTTCTCCCTCTGACCCTCCCCCCTCTCATGTGCTCTCTCTCATTCTCTCTCTCTCTCAAATAAATAAATAAAATCTTAAAAAAAAAAGAGAGAGAACTACCTTATGATCCAGCAATTGCACTACTGAGTAATTACCCAAAGAATACAAGAATACTAATTGAAAAGGATACATGCACCCCATGTTTATAGTAGCATTATTTACAAAGCCGAGATATGGAAGGAGCCCACGTGTCCATCAACTGATGAAACGATAAAGAGGATGTGGTATATATATATACAATGGACTATTACTCAGCCATAACAGCCATATCAAACAATGAAATCTGGCCATTTGCAATGACATGGATGGAGCTAGAGAGTATAAGGCTAAGCAAAAAAGTCAATCAGAGAAAGACAAATACCATATGATTTCACTCATATGTGGAATTTAAGAAACAAAACAAACAAGCAAAGGGAAAAAATAAGACACAGAGAGAGAGAGACAAATCAAGAAACAGAGTCCTAACTATATGGTTATATGGTTACCAGAGAGGGGAGGTTGGGGGGGGTGAAACAGTGATAGGAATTAAGGAGGACACTTTTGATGAGCACTGGGTGTTGTATCCATGTGTCAAATCACTATATTGTACACCTGAAACATATAACACAATCCTAACGCTTGGATGGAACCAAGCGTTAGCTATACTGGAATTAAAATTAAAACTTAATTAAAAATAATAAATAAATGGGGCACCTGGGTGGCTCAGTTGATTAAGCATCTGACTCTTGATCTCAGCTCAGGTCTTGATCTAAGGATCATGAGTTCAGGCCCCACATTAGGCTCTATGCTGAGCATGGAGCCTACTTAAAAAATAAATAAGTAAGTAAGTAAATAAGTGAATAAATAAATGCCACTTAAATGAAGTCATTCTTAGTTATCTTTTTTTTTTAAGATTTTATTTATTTATTTGAGAGAGAGAGAATGAGAGAGAGCACATGACAGGGGGGAGGGTCAGAGGGAGAAGCAGACTCCCTGCCGAGCAGGGAGCCCGATGCGGGACTCGATCCAGGGACTCCAGGATCATGACCTGAGCCGAAGGCAGTCGCTTAACCAACTGAGCCACCCAGGCGCCCCTTAGTTATCTTTTATTGTTGGTTTGTAACTTAATTTTATTGTCAGAGAATCTGAAGTAAAAGACACTGATTCTTTTAAAATTTGAAATTGATTTTATTGCCTAGTATACAATTAATTATCATAAGTATTGCATGTATAATTGAGAAAACATCTAATCATGATGTGTGGCTCTATTCACATCCGTTCAATCAAGCTTGTTAATTATATTTTTCAAAGTTTCTATATCCTTACAAATTTTTGTCTGCTTGATCTATCAACTTCCGATAAATGTTGAAGTTGCTAGAGCAAACAAAACTTGGTAAGAATATAGAATAGGATAGGATAACCTCTCTCAATGATGATTTGTCACCTTCCCCTCATAGTTCTGTTGATTGCTTTATGTAGTTTCAGGACATAATAATAGGTACATATTTGTTATAATTAGTATATCTTCCTGCTGACTTAAATAGTTCACCCTCTTTATTCTTTTTTTTTTATAATGTATTATTTGTTTCAGAGATACAGGTCTGTGATTCATCAGTCTTACACAATTCACAGTGCTCACCATAGCACATACCCTCCCCAGTGTCCATGACCCAGCCTCCCCATCCCTCCCACCCCCCACCACTCTTTATTCTTAATACTGTTTGTTGCTTTAAGTTCTATCTTGTCTGTACCAGTTCTTTTTTGTAAGTAGTTGCCTTGTATATCTCATTCCATATATTAACATTCATCTTTTGTGTCTTCAAGTTTTAGGTGAGTCCCTTGTAAAAATACTATAGTTATTTTTTTCAAATCTGAAAATATTAGTGTTTTAGCATAAGAATTTAGTCTTAATTTTACTGTGACTATTCCTATATCAGAAATTATTTCAGCCATGCAATTTTATGGGTTTTTTTATTCATCCTGTCTCTTCTGAATGCTTCTCTTATACCCATTTCTTTTCCTTCCATTCTACTGGCTGAGTTCCAAACTTGTACTAGAAATTCTATATTCTAGTCATGACCTATCTGAACATTTTAATATGTATAACAACTTAAACTGTATTCATGTTTTTCACTACCTCTCAAACCATACAAGTACATTTAAATACTTTAATTCAGATCATCTCCATCCAAGGTGTTGTTGTGAAGTAATTAGCTGCATCATGATTTTGATTGTTACTCCCTTAATTAGACATGACTATTGTGCTATCAGTATTTCCTTATGTTTGTCCATATGTTACCAATTTATTTGATCATCACTCTGTCTTGTATCTCACATATTTCTTCTGGGATTCTTTTTCTTCAGCCTTAAAAATATCTTTTAGAAATTTCTTTTACAAAGGCCTGTTAGCAGTAAGCTCTCCTAACTTTTTATTGACTTAAATGATTTTATTTCACCCTCGTTTAACTGAGTACACAATTATAAAGGTTGACAGCTTTATGCTCCTCAGAACTGGAAGATATTACTGGAATATTCTCTGCTTTGCATTGTTGCTATTGATGAGAAATCTACTGTCATTTGTCATTTGTGTACAAACAAACTTCCTTTTCTCTCTGGCTACATTTAAGATCTCTGGTTTTTAGTTTTTATTGTGTTCTGCAGGTTCACCTCAGTGTGTGTAGCTGTGGATTTTTTTCCCCCAGTTTTCCTGGGATTTATTTTGCTTCTTAAAACTGAGGATTCATAATTTCTATTAACTTTGGAAAATTATGATTCTTTCATTCACCATTAAGTCAACAAAGATTGCCTTTCTCTTATTCATTCTATTCTTTTTCTGAGATACTAAATATACTAAGAGGAGAAACTTCTCTTTATCTTCCCTGTCTCTTAATTGCTCTGTCATATTTTTTTTTTCTCCTGTACTGCATTCTGGTTAATTTCTTCATGTCTATATTCCAGTCTTTTAATTCTCTCTTCAGTGTGTTTAATCTGCCATTTAACCAATTTTTTAAGTTTTCAATTTCAACTATATATTTTGCTTTTAGAAGTTTGGTTTTATTTTTCAAATGTACCAAGTTATTTTAATAGACATTTGTTTCTTGCTCAAGTTTATAATTATATCATTGCTGTTAACACTTTAAGCATGTTCATTTCATATTCTGTCTTGTATTATTACCATATCTATGTCCCTAATTCTCTTTCCTGCTAATTTTCACCCATCATAGTTTGGTTGCTATTGTGTTTGGTGATTTTATATTGTGAGTTTATATTTGGTCAGTCTCTGTGTATGGGAATCCTGAAAATCTTGGTTCAAGAGACGTTCTTCCAGGAAGATTTGTTTTTCCTTTTGTTACATACCACAGTATACTACTAACTTGTGTGAGGGCATCATCTATGACTAGGTATCATCAGAAGTGTCTTTATCCCTGTGTAGGATTCAAACCAGAGATGCTAATTGTTTTCACTGAAGCCCTTTGAGGGTTTTAGCTTTATGTCACCGTCTCCATTCCAAACACCCTCCCCCCTCCGCCATCTTTTATATGCCTTAGGATTTGTTCTGGTTCACTGAAAAGACATTAAAACTTCGGGATTTATGTAGCTGTGATCAGCAGATGTCTCCAAGGTATGTGTAACTTCTTTTCTGGCTTACTATACTGGTATTTGTTCTCATCCTTTTGAGGGCACTCAAGAATTTCCTTAATTTCTCAAGAGCTCAGCTCTTGTCCATGATTCCTCAGTATTTTGCAGTGGGAGAAACTTTAGAATACAGAATCTTCAAGATTTACTAAGAGCAGAAGACAGGAAGCAGAAGATAGGAAAATGTCTACCTTATTAGGTTACATCAAGATTAAATAAGGAAAAAAAAAAGAACTTAGCAGAGCTCCTTATATCATGTGTTTGATAAATGTTAGTTAAAAAAAATTCAGTTTTTAAAAAAATTTTCTGGGCGCCTGGGTGGCTCAGTTGGTTAAGCGACTGCCTTCAGCTCAGATCATGATCCTGGAGTCCCTGGATCGAGTCCCGCATCAGGCTCCCTGCTCGGCAGGGAGTCTGCTTCTCCCTCTGACCCTCCCCCCTGTCATGTGCTCTCTCTCATTCTCTCTCTCTCAAATAAATAAATAAAATCTTTAAAAAAAAATTTCTATATGAGGCTTTCTTCATCTTTTCCATTTATGCAAAATATATTTATCCTCCAAAAAGAAATGTTCATTTATCTGCATAAATATGAAATAGAATTTTTGTCTTACATTATAAAAGACAGGTATATATATTAACTTATTTAATGTAAAATATAGAGAATTTATACTAAATCATATTATTTGAGCTGATAGTCAATGACTTAAAAATTCAACAGAAAAGAATTCTTTGAACTAAATTTAGTCAAAAATTGCTGTTAATGTTTTATTTTTATTTATTTTATTATTTTTTTTAGTCTCCATGCCCAACATGGAGATCAAGTCACATGTTATACTGACTAAGCCAACCAGGTGCCCCCTGTTAATGTTTTATTAAAGGCAATTTCTTACTTGAAATTACCCAAGAACTAACATTTTGAAAATTTGTTTAGAGCTCATCATTAGCAGGTTAGCCATTTTTATAGTGAATAATGTCTGTCTTCTAAAATTATTTTATTCTTAGTTTCCAATTACACCTTGAAAACTAAAAATAAGTAAATAGAATTCTTAAGTATGAGCTATGCCTTTCAATAATTTTTATTGTGAATGGAAGTCATTTATGCCAGGTGCATCTCTTAATGGGAAACAAAACAAAAATAAACAAGACAATGATCCTCCTAAAATGCAAATGTTCAAAACACCTGCTCCTGTTGTAGAGGAGATAAGCGTGCCATAGTATCTGGTTGTCACTAACCGCAGTGTTGATGTAGTTTTAATGTCAAATGAAATAATATCAATCTTCTTCTATAAGAAATCAAAAATTGAAATTTGCCTCCAGACTGAGTATCTCTTGTTTTGGTTTATTTTTGGATCTCTTGTTTTGGTTTATTTTTGGATTTTACAGGTTTTCCAAATTGTTTGGGAAACACATCTGGGTTTATTAATATACTGAGGCATTCAATTTGAAGATGACTGTCATCATGTGCAGTTCTGGATCTCTTCCTCTGGACTTCATAGCCAACTGCTCTGTCTTCAGTAGAAAGAAGTGGAATCAAATGCCAGTATTTGGGATTCAATATTTTGGCTCCTAGCTCATAACTTGCATAATGTAATAAAAATGGTCACCGGCATGACTGTCTCTTGTATGCCTGATACTATGCTAGGCCCTTCCCATGCACTGCTTCATTTAATCTTCCCAAGAGCCTAGGCCTGTTCAAGTTTTTAAGTAGATAAAGGGAGGCCTGGAAAGACCTTTTGCTTATTTTCTTAATGCTTGAGCATAATAAGGAAATAGAATTTGCTACCCTAGAAAACTACCTCCTACACACAGCTACCTGTTTAGTGACTGTTGTTGCTCATTCATTCAAGGTCACCACCTACTGAGAAGGTGCTGCTCAGCATTAAGCAGGCAGAGGAAGAGGACAATACAGATCCTAGGTAAAAGTTCAGTCCTCCAGAAAACATGCCCTCAGAGCTGCCTGGCTTATTCTTAGTGATTATGTTTTTAAAAAGTGGCCTCTAGGGGCGCCTGGGTGGCTCAGTTGTTAAGCATCTGCCTTCAGCTCAGGTCATGATTCCAGGGGCCTGGGATGGAGCCCCGCATCGGGCTCCCTGCTCCGTGGGGAGTCTGCTTCTCCCTCTCCCACTCCCCCTGCTTGTGTTCCCTCTCTAGCTGTGTTTCTCTCTGTCAAATAAATAAATAAAACCTTAAAAAAAAAAAAATGGTCTCTGATGCCCCTTGGAGGACCCTGACTAGTACCTGGATTATCTGTTTGATAACTTCCTCAGCATCTCCTTTCTGACTTTCTACCAGTGGATATAAAATGGTAAGAGACTGCAAACTCTTCTAACCCAAACTTAATCAATTTGCAGAAAAGGAAACTGAAGGTCCTCGTAGTTAAGTGATTTGCCCTACATCATATAATGGATGCCTTATATTGGCCTATCATCAGTTAGAAGACCCCTAACATTAGTATACAGGTTTCGACTAAACTACTGCCCAACTCCAGTTGAAAATACTTTCCAAAGAACTTGAAACAGACCAAAGAAGCTGAAGTTTGTGTTCAATAATCTTTTCCTTCCTTCCCTCTTTTCTTCCTTCCCCCCTTCCTTCCTTCTTCTCTTCATTTATACAACAAGCACTTATTGTCTGTCTACTCTGAGCAGGCGGTATGCCATGCACTAAGACTATAAGGGTAGAAAGACAGAGTCCCCTGCCTTAACTCATTCAGTGAAGCATGCTCCCCAGCCACTTTAGGGGAAGCCTGGTCAGAAGGGGGGAATATCCTGGCCCAGTCATTCAGTTTTTCCATCAATCTGCAATATTTATTGAGTACTTAGTTTTTTCCCCCTAGGCTTTTGTTACATACTGATGAACAAGGCATACAAGTATGCACTCAAGGACCTTATATGGAAACTAGTAGAGACAAAGCATAAACAGGCAGATAGATAGGTAGATAGATAAATAGATAGATATAATTTCAGGTGCTGATAATGCTATGAGAAAGATAAAATTGAGTAATATGGTGGAATGGCTGGAGGGTCTTACCCTTGTGGGATTGGTGAGGTGAGGTTTCCTTCAGGAGGTGACATTTAAATTGACACCCAAACAATGTAAAGGAGACAGCCGTTCCAAGATCTCATTGGTGGCATGTTACAATAATATATTGATCATCTCAGCCTTTGGGCAGAGCCTGGGACAGCAAAGCCCTTGAGCAGTGGCCTCTAGTGGTCTATAGCTTTCTCTCTTTACTCCAGTGTGTTGTGCAAATGTTACCATTTTCTTTGTGTCCCATGATAGGAAAAGCTTCAGCCAGCACTATGATCATTGAAGGGAAAATCCAAGCAGAAGGAAAGCAAATGAGACTGAGCTTGGTATGTTGGGGAAATGAAAGCAGAGAGAGCATAAAAGGGAAAGTGACAAGGAATGAGGTCAGCGAGTGGGCAGGAGCCAGATCGCGTAGTCCCTCGTACTTTTGGTATATATGGGTGAAAGGTGGATGGATGTTGACATTATATTTGTTTACTTCCGAGAAGAAATAGATACAGTAATATGTTAAAGCATATACTAATTAAGTTAATCCAAATACAGATTAAAAATAAATAATGAAAATAATGCAAAGAGTGGAGAAGAAAATTTTACCTGGAGTCTGGTGTGAATTTCTGTAATTGAGCACTAAAATTAACAATGAGTTTCCTAGCAGTCAAAATCTAAAATAAAATGTCATGAACCATATAATTTTCTTTGTCTAGTTAAAAGAAAAATGAAATTGCATTAGGAGATAAAGACGTGATACTCAAAATGGAAGAAATTTGTTGCAATGGTTATTACCAAATAATTTAGTCAGTTACATATTCCTTACCATTCTGCCTAAGTTCAGAAATAATTTTCAAATGTCACTTCATGAAAGTTATTTTCCATCAGAAATTGACATATCTGTTTCTCTATCTCCATGTACATTGTTTTCTGGTGATGATCCTGAGTCAGTTTGAATATAGTTGCTTCTAGGCCCTCCCCATATGTCCATGCCGCCACATCCTCACTTACAGTTCCTTCAACCTGGCATATTCATCCTCATCTTTTCCACTAAAAACATCTGTAGCCCCAACACAAAACAATGCCCAAGCCCAAGCCATTGGGTAACTGCACAGTAGTTATCTAGTTTACTTAGAAGGTCACAAGGTAGATTTTAAAACAGACAGATATTGGGGCGCCTGGGTGGCTCAGTTGGCTAAGCATCTGCCTTCAGATCAGGCCATGAAGTACTGGGATCCAGCCCCGCATCAGGCTCCCTGCTCAGCAGGGAGTCTGCTTCTCCCTCTGCCCCTCCCCCTGCTTGTGTGTGTGCACGCTCTCTGATAAATAAATGAAATCTTTAAAAAAATAAAATAAAATAGGTACTACCCCAAACCGACTGAATCAGAATTTTTAGAGAGGAGGGCTTGGGTATTGGTATTTTTTAAGCTCTCCAGGTGATTCTAGTGAGTAAGTTGGCGTTAAGAATTGCTGAGCTAGCATAGAGCTTCCTTCTACTGACAGTAGGCTCTAAATAGAATCCAGACTTTCACCTTTCCTGCTTTCTTCTGATGGGTTTCCCTCCTGAGAGAGGGGAAAAAAAAAATAACGAACTAACTGCAACAGAATGTGCCACAACAAGAAAGTTTTGGTCATCTACCATGGAAAGTAAATGAATCATTACCTCCTTAACCTTGTATTTAATGAGAAAAACAGCATAGCAAATCTGCTTTGGTTCTGGCTTTGCTCAAAAGCTGTCCAGAAATACCCATTTCAGTGAGTCCTTTTCACCTTCTCACTGAGAAAAGAGGCGAGAACATTTTAGAAAGATTGTAGATGGGAACAAATTAAAGTGGCTCTTGAACCTGAATGTGCATAAAAGCACTTGAAGATCTTGTGGAAAATGGCCGATGCCCAGTCCCCACCCACCAGTGATTCTATGAGAGGAGTTCTAGGATTGGTCCCCGGCAGGGATCTGTATATTTAACAAGGCCTCGGCCTTTCTCATGCCAGTGGTGTACAAGCCAATGGGAAATAGGAGTTTACAAAAAAACTCCTTTTTGATTACGTATAAATGCTTCTTGTTATTTCTCAACAAACCCCAGGGCCCTTTGACCACTTTTGAGAGGAAAGAGAAAATGAAGAAAATCTAAGTTTGGAGGCAAATTTCAAGGACCACAGCAGAGTAAAAGGACAGTAGAGAGGAAGAAGCTCAGGCAGCGACAGGAGACAGCTGGGGAGCCGGGGGCTCCAGCGGAAAAGCATTCAGGTGAGGAGGCCAATCTGGGTCAACTAGAGCAACTTGATGTCAATCAGAACGGACTCTCGGTGGTGGGCAGGCTGGCGAATAATGTCCAGCTGCTCTCCTGGAAGACAGATGTAATAATCCTGCCCTTCTTAGATGCAAACTCCTCTAATCACATGGTGAAAAGTGTACTCACTTTGGCCTGCTATTGTTGGCCCAAAGCTAATTCGGTCATGTCCTGGGGCTTCAATTCTGGCATCCCTTTCAGAAACAAAGTCCTTCGAGTTTAGGAAATGTGAGCCTCAGAAGTTTACTTAGAAAGACATACTGGCCTCTCAGTGAGGCAGAGAAAGAAAGGTGGGGGAGCACCCAGAAGCCCAACTTATATAGTAGAGCCCTTAAATAGATTGTAGATTCCCAGCATCCATTCTCTCCACCGGAATCAGCAAAACGTAACAGAATACAAAATGTAATAAATCCTAGCAGTGCCAAACACAAAACTCTCTGTTTCATTCGCTACCTCATTTTTTTATCCATCCTTTATTCTTTCATTCCAAAAACATATTTAAACCCTAGAATGTGCATTAGCTTAGGCCCCTTGTAAACAGATTCGGAGACGAAAAATTGGTTACAAGGAGTGTCTTTGGAGGTGATACCAAGGAACAGAAGTGAGGATGTGTCATGAGAGGGAAAGGAAAGAAGAAAAGCCAATAGACGTAAGAGTACTTTGTGGAGGACAGTGGGAACTCAGTTCTCCTGGGGATCTCTGAGAAGCATCACTCTTTCATCCTAAAGGGATGAAGCAATTATCTGTGAGGGTTCTAGTCCTCCATGGCGGCAAATTTAACTGTGGTTGTTAAGTTCTGCTCTGCTGAACTCCACATACCTGGAGGAGAAGAAAGCCCCACCCTCCACTGCCTTCCAGCGCCCAAGGTCAAGGAGGAATCCAGGGCTGAGAGCAAGGTGAGAAGCTGTCAGTTTATGACCCGACTAATGTGAGTCTGCTCTTTGGTGAGTTATCAACACAGACTACACCAGCTGGAGTTGTCCCAAAAAGTAATCTTTTATTTGCAGCAAATACAGAGATCACAGGGAATAATTCCCAAAGCCATGACCCCCTGAACGGGTGTAAATGGGTTCTTTTTTTTTAGGGTTTAGGATGAAATCAGAAAGGGGAGTTTTGTCATTGGATGGAAAGGCAGGCATGAGGTTTCAGGGGTGTACTTAGAAAAGTACCTATGAAAGCATTGTATATTACGTTAATGAAGCTTGTGCTTCTCCTAGGGGGGAGACTTTAACATTATAATGAAGCAAAGGTAAAGGTCAATACTTCTTAGCTCATCTGTATAGGTGTTGACTTGGTGGCTGAGCTCAAGCTGGTTTAGGCTGGCTCTATCTTGATCTGCCAGTAGGTGGTCTAAGACCATTCAGCCTAAGGAATACAGGGCCATGCCGGTTGTAGGATAGAACCGTGTCAGTTGACCTTGAGCCCAGGCTTCTGTAGAGGCAGCTAGTGTATTTGTTTAGTTGGGTCTGAAAAGAAACAATAGCTGATTAGGGACAAAATATGCTTTAAATTTTCTGCTAGTTTGAACCTCATTAACCCTATGGGGTGTGGTTTCAAGCTGAATTAGGTTGAGACATACATGGAAGCTAAACTCAAGCAGGAGACCTAGAGGATGTTAGTTGGAACTTGGTATGTGTCAAGTGCAGTATGTCAGGCTCTGCTAAGCTACAAAGATAAGTAAATCATATTCTCAGACCTCTAAGAGTTCTTAGTCTTTAAGGAAGAGAAACATAAAGTAGCATTTAATATGAAAACTCTTAGAGTAATGATGTCCAAAAAGCTTTGCCAGGAATAGGAGAGGAAGAAATTAGTTGGTAGAAGGGAGATTTGTAGAAAGGAAAGAAGAGACAGAGAAAGGAGGATTGGGAGGGCTTCACATAAATGTACGCAGAAACTTGAAGGATGAATCTTCAGTGTGAGCAAAAGAACAATAAAATAAATGCGGGTTCATTGATAAGAACAAGGTCCATTGTGGAAATGATGTTGAGTCAAGTGTGACTGAGAGCAGCGTTTACATGCAATAAGCAGAGATGAAGGTAAACATCTTTTTTCCCGAAGGCAGTGGGAAGGCCATGAACATTTAAGCAGGAGCATGACTCAAGCAAGTTGTTTCCATACTTAGCAAGCTTTCAGAAAAGGTCACAACTGTAACTCATGGAGATGTGTTCATTCATCAAACATTTATGAGGTACACATGAAGCACCAAGGACCACCTCAGGTGCTGAGCACACAGTGGTGAATGAGAAGTGGTCTTTGTCCTCAAGTGGTTCAGTGCCTAGTGAGGGAAGAGAGAGAATCTTTATGATATTGTGTGGTCCACATGACTGTGAGTCTCAGTGCAGGAGGACTTTGGGAGAACATGAGAAGGTCCCCTATCCATCTTTTTGGGGTTCCTGAAGACTTCCTAGACAATTAGTAGTGTTCATTTTTTTCCTTGCTTGGGCACTGCCCCACAATCACTATCCACATGACCTATCTTCTCTTTCTCTTTCTCTTTCTCTTTTTCTCTCTCTCTTCCTCTTTCTTTCTTTCTTAAATGTGGCTTCCTGGAAGTCAGAATCAGTGTTAATGATTTGAAACATCTGTTCTAACTTCCACCTCTGGACAGATACATATCCAAAACAACCACAGGAATTACAGATCTGTCTGTTTCTAATGATGATAACAATAACTAACATATAGTAAATACCATGTACCAAATACTGTTCTAAGGGATTTACACATAATAATTATTTTTCTACTTTCAACATCTTTCTGAGGTTATATTTTCCCATTTTAAAGAGGGGGAAAGTGAAGCACTAAGTTATGTAACTTACCAGGTCACATATCTAATAAGCAGTGAACAAACACCAGAGACCCAAGAGGTCTGGCTCCAGAAGCTGTCCTCTTCCTCACTGTGTCCTGCTCCCTCTCAGCTTTCCATCTATGGTCAATCCCTTTGTTAGTGTATCTCTCACACTCTAGAAGGTACACCTACTTCATTGCAACTTCTGCATTCAAAATACCCCTTCATTTTCTTTCTTTTCCTAGAGCTAAACCCACTTCCCTTGATGCTCCCCCACAGGAAGAAATTTCCATCCATCTGGTTAATTTATTTTCAAGAACCCAGTCATAATTATACTTTTAGCAGTCTGTGTAGCCATTTTCTACATCTATTCACCCAATCACTACCCCTTGATTCAAACAACTTGATAATTTTCAGTTGTGGTCTATATTTTACCAACCTCCAATAATGCTTTTCTCCCAAGGCAGCAACCTTCCAGACTTCAGCGGTATTTTGAACACAGCATTATCACCAAGTCATGGTCTTTAACTGAAATGAAATGGCCAGGCATCAGGCATCATTCCATTTCTCTTTCACTATCATTTGGTTGTTACAGCTAACTTGTCACAGCTAGGGACAGTATCAAATTGCTCTCCAATTTTCTGCTTTACCTTTACTCTATGTCCTTGCTCTCCTTGCCTCCCACTGACATTTTCATTTCGTACTTACGTAAGAGAGTTATTAAAGATTTTCCAACATTTGGAAAGTTTCAGGGCTAACTGGAATTTAACTCTGAAGAAAAATCTGTCAATAGCTTTGACAAAAGTACATTGTATTTCAAACATCTGCATATGGAGGGCTAAGAAAAAAAAAAGGATTCTTTTCCTCTTGATAATAGCAATAATCATGAACATTCACTGCTGCTTATTACATGCCAGGCACTGCCAAGGGCTTTTCATGCATTACTTTATTTTTTAAAGATGAGGATACTGAGGCTCAGAAATATCAAGTACCATGTCTGCCACCACAGCTGTAGTTGCTCCAGAATCTATGCCTTAATCGGACTCAGGGAAAGATCCTGCTCTTCTTCCTCCATTACTTGGGCCATTAATTATTCTACTTCAGTATGTAATGAATATGAGAAAATATCTTGAAAAAAAAAAAGATAACCATTGCCACAAGTTTTTAAAATGGGATCTTAACTCTGGAATTTCTCAATTGTAGTGCACAGATATTCTTGTTCCTTGTCAGTGGACTTGCTCAATCTGTTTTCTGAATGTTACCAGCAGTGGGTATTGAAGTCTACTACCCTTTAGCTTTGGGCTGTAAGTGAGAGATAACCAGAACTAAAACTAGATTTAAAGTTAATAATTTTTATCAGTTCTCCTAATGAGAAGAATATGGGTAGGATGGGCTCCATGTATAAGACCTAAAGGTTTAGGATTTGTTTTGTTACTTTTTGTTCACTTTAGGGTTCTCTACTAGCTTATTCTTCAGAATAGCTTCCTGTAGAAACTGGGACAAACACTTCTTTTTTTTTTTTTTTTTTTTAATCCAGCAGCAAAAGAAATAAAAACAAAGCAAAATAAAACACCCACTCAAGTATGGCTGACAGGTTTTTCCTTTAGCCCAGTGGGCCAGCCTCAGTCATGTGCCCACCCTTGGGAAGAAAAAAAAGCACATGATGCTAATCAATCCATAAAAAAACAAAAACAAAAAAACAAAAATAAACAAAAAAACTCCTGATAAAATCCAACACTCATTTGTTATAAAACAATATATCCAGACTTTATTCATAGAAAGTACTTCCTTTGACTGATAAAATGAGGCTACTCATAATTTATAGCAGTAAAAAATAACCATTCTACTGGTAAAACTTCAGAAGCATTCTCAGTAAAGTCAATATTATACTAAAAGCCCTAAGTGGTATAATAAGAGAAGAAAAAGAAATAGGAGTCATAATAATTGAAAAGTTAAAAGAAAGAGAAACATTACTTTTAGAAAATACTATCTACACACAAAGTGAAAGAACATCTATAAATGATTAGTACTAATAAGAGAGTACTGAATAAGTTAACAGATTTCCACCTACACATTAAAAATGAGAGCACTCATATACACCAGCAATAAAGAAATATAATGGAAAATATTCATAGTAGCAGTAAACATATAATGTAATTAGGAATAACTTTAACAAATGATATGAAAAATAAACCAAAACCAGCTCATTATGGAAGAACATGAAATATGACCTGAATGAATGAAGATATAGATATATATGTGATGTTAGATGGAAAGTCATAATGTCCAAGATGTCCATATTATGCCAGTTAAGTTATAATTCAATGCCATAGCAATTTAAAAATCTCAAGACACCTAGACATAAACTGAGGTTGAAATGTACATAAGACAAAAGACATCACAAAAGTTAAAACTTTTTAATTTTTTTTATTCTTACGTTAATCCCCATACATTACATCATTAGTTTTAGATGAAGTGTTCCATGATTTATTGTTCGTGCATAACACCCAGTGCTCCATGCAGAATGTGCCCTCCTCAATACCCACCACCAGGCCAACCCATCCTCCCACCCCCCTCCCCTCTAGAACCCTCAGTTTGTTTTTCAGAGTCCATCGTCTCTCATGGTTCCTCTACCCCGCTTCATTCTTCCCCTCCTGCTACCTTCTTCTTCTTTTTTTTTTTTCTTAACATATATTGCATTATTTGTTTCAGAGGTACAGATCTGAGATTCAACAGTCTTGCACAATTCACAGTGCTTACCAGAGCACATACCCTCCCCAGTGTCTATCACCCAGTCACCCCATCCCTCCCATCCCACCCCCCACTCCAGCAACCCTCAGTTTGTTTCCTGCGATTAAGAATTCCTCATATCAGTGAGATCATATGATACATGTCTTTCTCTGTTTGACTTATTTCGCTCAACATAATACCCTCCAGTTCCATCCACGTCGTTGCAAATGGCAAGATCTCATTCCTTTTGATGGCTGCATAATATTTCATTGTATATAGATACCACCTCTTCTTTAGCCATTCATCTGTCGATGGACATCTTGGCTCTTTCCACAGTTTGGCTATTGTGGACATTGCTGCTATAAACATTGGGGTGCACGTACCCTTTCGGATCCCTACTTTTGTATCTTTGGGTAAATACCCAGTAGTGCAATTGCTGGATCATATGGTAGCTCTATTTTCAACTTTTTGAGGAACCTCCATACAGTTTTCCAGAGTGGCTGCACCAACTTGCATTCCCACCATCAGTGTAGGAGGGTTCCCCTTTCTCCGCATCCCCACCAACATCTGTCATTTCCTGACTTGTTAATTTTAGCCATTCTGACTAGTGTGAGGTGGTATCTCATTGAGGTTTTGATTTGGATTTCCCTGATGCTGAGCGATATTGAGCTCTTTTTCATGTGTGTCTTGGCCATTTGGATGTCTTCTTTGGAAAAATGTCTGTTCATGTCTTCTGCCCATTTCTTGATTGGATTCTTTGTTCTTTGGGTGTTGAGTTTGATAAGTTCTTTATAGATTTTGGATACTAGCCCTTTATCTGATATGTCATTTGCAAATATCTTCTCCCCTTCTGTCGGTTGTCTTTTGGTTTTGTTGACTGTTTCCTTTGCTTTGCAAAAGCTTTTTATCTTGATGAAGTCCCAATAGTTCATTTTTGCCCTTGCTTCCCTTGCCTTTGGCGATGTTTCGAGGAAGAAGTTGCTTCGGCTGAGGTCAAAGAGGTTGCTGCCTGTGTTCTCCTTTAGGATTTGGATGGACTCCTGTCTCACATTGAGGTCTTTCAACCATTTGGAGTCTATTTTTGTGTGTGGTGTAAGGAAATGGTCCAGTTTCATTCTTCTGCATGTGGCTATCCAATTTTCCCAACACCATTTGTTGAAGAGACTGTCTTTGTTCCATTGGACATTCTTTCCTGTTTTGTCGAAGATTAGTTGACCATAGAGTTGAGGGTCCATTTCTGGGCTCTCTATTCTGTTCCATTGATCTATGTGTCTGTTTTTGTGCCAGTACCATGCTGTCTTGATGATGACAGCTTTGTAATAGAGCTGGAAGTCCGGAATTGTGATGCCGCCGGCTTTGCTTTTCTTTTTCAACATTCCTCTGGCTATGCGGGGTCTTTTCGGGTTCCATACAAATTTTAGGATTATTTGTTCCATTTCTTTGAAAAAAGTGGATGGTATTTTGATGGGGATTGCATTGAATGTGTAGATTGCTCTAGGTAGCATTGACATCTTCACAGTATTTGTTCTTCCAATCCATGAGCATGGAACGTTTTTCCATTTCTTTGTGTCTTCCTCAATTTCTTTCATGAGTATTTTATAGTTTTCTGAGTACAGATCCTTTGTCTCTTTGGTTAGATTTATTCCTAGGTATCTTATGGTTTTGGGTGCAATTGTAAATGGGACCGACTCCTTAATTCCTCTTTCTTCTGTCTTGTTGTTGGTGTATAGGAATGCCAAAACTTTTTAATTTTTAAAAAGTTAACTATATATATATAATTTTATGGAGAGAATATATATTTTATATATATATAAAATGTTTGGTATCCTAAACATGAATTAAAATCCTCTAAGTATAAGAAAAAAAAAATTAAAACAACCTCTTTAACCCCTGGAAAATAGATATGGATATGAACATGTAATGCACAGATTAGGAACCCCTGCTTTGAAGAGCACCAATATCTAGTAAATGTGTTAAGTTTGCTTTTAGATATATTGCAGAGAAACTCATACACATGTATTTCCAGGGACAGGTACCAAATTGCTAACTGCAACATTGATTGTAATTAAAATAAATAAATACATGAAATGGGATACATTATAATACTGTGTAGCAGTTAAAATGAAATGAGATTTAAATATAGTCACTGAAGAGATCTCAAACAAATATTTAGTGAAAATATATGACAAACATGGTATAATTTATGAAATTTTGAATACCCACATTCCCCAAATATATATTATGAATAAACTTATGCAATAAAGATGGACTTGAAGAATAGATACTAAATTCAGGACAACAGTCATTTTAGGAGAAAAGAAGGAAATGGGACTTCTTGTATTAAAATGATATCTGAAGCAAAAATAAGAGAAGTTTAATGTTTATTAGTTTTGGTGACTGAATCATGGATATTCATGGGTATGCTCTGTACTTTCCTGTATCTTTAAATCTTTTTCAACATATTTTAAAAGTGCTAAATAGTGGTGCCTGGGTGGCTCAGTCGGTTAAGCAACTGCCTTTGGCTTGGGTGATGATCCCATGGGCCTGGGATCAAGCCCCGCATCGGGCTCCCTGCTCCTTGAGGAACCTGCCTGCCGCTCCCTGTGCTTATGCTCTCTCTCTCTCTCTCTGTCAAATAAATAAATAAAATCTTTTAAAAATAAATAAATAAAAAGTGCTAAATATTTTAAATGTGATGATTATAGGCTCAAGACCAATAAAAGACCATAAAATGCAATGTCTACTTTTTTCCCATTCCTTTCTTCCCCCATATCTAAACATGTGAAATAACTATTAATATAGTTTGAACTTCATCTCTTGTTGGATCTGGAGACTTATAAACATAATTGCACTTATCATACAATGCCTCGATTTTCTCCAAAATCAATGAAGGAGAAAATATCCCTAGCTAACAAAGTGAGCAAGCTGCCTAAGAACCATTGTTTTAAAAACTATTACTTCCAATGGCCATTTTCTCTGCTCTTGTTTAATTTACCATTAAGATTGGGTTCTATGATGCAATAGAAATGTACTTATTAATTTTGAAAACCCCAGGATGTCTCAGATTTTTTTAAAAGCTTGCATTTAGCAGATGGGAATCAAAACATCAGCCTCTCAGAAAACCCTCCAAAGCATCTATGTCCAAAGAGGCCCTTGTGCACTGTGCCTTTACTCCCAATTTTCACTTTATCTAAGATTCTTTCCAGGAAAGGCAGAGTCACTTAGATAAAATTTGTGGATGTATTCTCTCACTAAAATCCACACTACTTTGAATTTGATGGCATTTGTAGCCAGTCACAATGCAATAACCAGGGCAGAGCAAGTCTTTGAAACAGGATTCCCCCTAGAAACAATGAAATTTATGACCCAGCCACGCCTGCCAGAAGATACACTCAAACCCTTCCAATGGCTGCAGATGCCTCGCTTAATTAATCTGTATTCATCCTCTGAAAATCATTTTTTGTAGTTTTAAAATTTTGGAATAATTTCAGACTTGTAGAATGTTGCCAGAATAGTATAAAGAACCCCTGAACATTTTACCTACACATGCATACATGCACACACAAAGATACAAATTACTATAATTTTTCAGAGACTTTTGGTAGTAAGTTTTGCAGATACAATGCCATTTTAACCCTATATACTGCAATGTGCACTCCCTAAGAACAAGGACATTTATATACATAATCACAGTAAAAAAAAATCAATATTAGGAAACTGGCATTGATATAATGTTATTTTTTAATCTATAAGCTTTGTTAATATTTTGCCAATTACAACAATAAAGTTCTCTGAAGAAAAAAAGAAAATGTCTGGTACAGAATCCAATCCAGTACACATTCAATTAAATGCCAATCTGTTCAGTCTCCTTGAATCTAGACAATTCCTGTTTTTGTTTTCCACTATCTTGACTTTTTTTTTTTTGAAAATTTTGAAGAGTATGGGCCAATTATTTGGTAAAAATCTTTCTTGATTTGAGTTTATCTGATGTTTCCTTATGATTATATTGAGGTCATGCATTTTGGGCAGGAATATCAGTGTCTTCATCCCTGCTTTGTTATTACTTCCTTTCTCCTACTTTGACTCATCCCTTTAGTTTTAGCATTTCTGAATGATTTGGTTCACATGTGCCCCTTTTATAAAGTAGGTAGTTGGATCTTGCTTTTTGAGACAAATTGTAAATAGTTTTTCTTTTAATAAATGAATGAAGCTCATCATATTTATTGACATGACTGACATAGTTGGTCTCACACAGTTGGTCTCACCTCTATCATTTTACTTTATGTTATAAATACTATGCATATAGTATTTTCTGTGTATTTTCTCAGCATTTGCTCAGAATTTCTTGAGTTCTTGCATGTTTTAAATGATTTTCTCTTTAGTCTTGATATTTGAAAGATATCTTGGCTGAATATCCTTAGATCACACATTCTTGAGTTTCTTGAATATGTTGCTTTGTCATTACTTTTTTCCTGAGTCTCCTGCCCTTTTAAGTCATTAGATCCTTTTGTTTGAAAACACTGGGAAATTTTTCAATATTAAAGTCCAAAAGTTTTATGAGGGTATGCCTCAGATTTGATTATTCTATGGTAATTTTCCTAGGTACCCAGTGAGCCCTTTTAATGTGTAGATGCAAGTTTCCTTTTTAATTTCTGGAAAATTGCCTTACATTATTGTTTTCAATATTAGTTCTGTTCCATTGTTTTGTTTTTCTCCTTTGGGGACTTCAATTATTCATATGTTGGATTTTCTTCATCTGTTTTCCATCCCAACCCCCTTCTTTCTGAGCATTTTTATTTCTTTATCTTGTTTTCATTCTTTCAGTCATTTCCTGCTCCTTTCCACTGATACTTAAGTATTTATTTAATTTATTATTGATGGGACAACTTGTAATTTAATATTTTTTTGTATTTCTTCCTTGAATGAAAGAAATACTCTTTCATTTCTTCCTTTTTTTTTTTCCACTTCTAGTCTCAGAAAAGTAATTCAAGCCCCCCTTTTTTTTTCATATTGCCATAAACTTGAGAATTAACTTGGTCAGTAGAGTTGTATGACAATATACTTCTGGTTTGTGGTTGCCTTTCAGAGATGATTTTTATCAAGTGAAAAGTTTTTGTTCTAATTCTCTATTTTCTTCTTAGTGTAGATGAAGACTGTTGGCATTTCTGCAGTTAGTACCCAGTGATGATGATTTGGGAGGTTTACAAGATTCCTAGTTCTTTATCACCCTCTGCTGACAGTGTGACAATGCAAATGGCTTTTTTTTTAATTTAATTTAATTTTATTATGTTACGTTAGTCACCATACAATACATCATTAGTTTTTGATGTAGTGATCCATGATTCATTGTTTTCGTATAACACCCAGTGCTCCATGCAGTATGTGCCCTCCTTAATACCCATCACCAAATGGCTTTTTAGTGTTGGGGCAAAGTGGAGAATGGTGTGTCTTATGATATTTTATATTTGTATTTATTTTATAAGATTTTAAATTTTTTCCTTCTTGCTTCTTTTACCTTTTGCTGTGAAGTTTCCAAAGAGCGCTTTTTTCCCTTGCTTTTACTCTTCATCTCCCCAGAAGAATGGCCCTGATTCTCTGTTCTCTTTATTCTCTCTTCTGCAGAGTTTTCCCACACTTTGTTCTCTGGAAATCTTAGAGGGAGGAGTTGAGAAATAGCTCCAATGGAGATTAGTGTTTATTTTCCCACTTACTGGTAAATTGAACTGTGTATTGTACTCTGACTCATAGTTATTCTTAAGAGTGGGATTTTTGTGATTTTAAATTTTATTTTTGTTGATTTGCATAGCTTTTCTAGCATGTGTTGGGATATCCAGCTATCCATGGCTACCATTCCTTGACCCATCTCCCTGAATTCTTGATTACTTCAAATCCCCACATCAGTAAAATGATAATAATATTAATAATAAAGTTTGGAGATATTTAACTATACCCAAGTACTTTTCAAAATATTAATATGCATTGGATTTTACAGTCTTTGAACATTTTATTACGAGCCTTAATTATATAATATCCAATGTTACTAAAATAATAAGCTATCTTTATTTGTCACGCTCTCTATATATTCCTCTCTCAGCTCCCAAACACCCTCCTCTGACCTTTCATTACCCAGACCTGATATGTTCCTAAAACAAGAAGCTTTTTTTTTTTTTTTTAAAGATTTTATTTATTTATTTGAGACAGGGAGAATGAGAGACAGAGAGCATGAGAGGGAGGAGGGTCAGAGGGAGAAGCAGACTCCCTGCCAAGCAGGGAGCCCGATGCGGGACTCAATCCCTGGACTCCAGGATCATGACCTGAGCCGAAGGCAGTCACTTAACCAATTGAGCCACCCAGGCGCCCAAAACAAGAAGCTTTGTACAGGGTTCTCACCAAAAGTTCGCTAGGAATATTTGGGGACAACTTTATGGGAGTGTCCAGGGAAGTTAACAATCAGCTTCAGTATTACTCAACAGATTTTATAGAAAATCCACCAAATCTCAATTTGTAGGATAAGCCAGTCGTATAGACTAAAACCTACTAAACACAGCCTCATATCCTGAAGAAAATACCATGAGACTCAAAATGCATTTGGCTGATCTACTTGAGTTTAAATATTTCATCCTCCATTCTTAACACTGTTAATTTCCCCTCTGTAAGAGATAATATCCATACTCCACTCACATTCCCTCAATATGCACCATTCCTGTGCATGCCAATGGTTTCTTAGCGTAATCATCCACAATTCTCTTACTGAGCTTTTTCTATAGCCCTAGGAACTAGAGTGCACCTCTTTCCCCCGGCAGACCTAAAGTGTTTACTCACAGGAGAAACTCTCAACCAATGACATATGGGAGTTGGGAGTTGGTGAATAAATACCTTTGGGTGGAACAACTCTGAGGAATATTCTATAGAGCATCTCAGAGGTCCCCATCAGCATTGAACCCTACTTGTCTGCAAGGATAAGATATCCTTCCTTGACTCACATCCTCATTCCCCAACTGGTGCTTTCTGGGATTATCTCTCAAAGAAACTATTTTCACTCAAATCAGGATCTTCTCAGAGGGACTCTAATCTAAGACATACTTCGACGAATCCATAAAATGTATATTCTGTATTCCTTTCTTAAGGGCCACTGTCCAACAATGAAGACCAAAAAGAGTAATTTTTGCCTTCTGTGATACCAAGTTCTGTGGAACAGATGTCAGTCTACACTCTCTGGATTTCTGGCTGCTTAGCTCCAGGGACTTCAATTCCTTTGAGGGTTTCCAAAATCCTTGAAAACCATGAGGGCAGAACTTAAATGGACTTGATTAAACTGAATTGAAGTAAACATCTCGGGACAGCTTCAAATGGAAGCATAATTATGATCTAGTCCTTGGTAAGATATACCTACCATGAATATTTTACCCAGGAAACACCAGCCTGAGCTCTGACACTAAGTCGTTAGGTAATTTTGGAAAACTCATCTCTCGTCTCTAAATTTCAGTTTTCCAATCAGTAAAATGAGCTACTGAAATAGGTGCTTTCTAAGCAGTTCTTCAGC
Source organism: Mirounga leonina (assembly GCF_011800145.1). Classification (NCBI taxonomy): domain Eukaryota; kingdom Metazoa; phylum Chordata; class Mammalia; order Carnivora; family Phocidae; genus Mirounga; species Mirounga leonina. The sequence goes on from NW_023270426.1 coordinate 38,862,636, forward strand.
TCCAGTGCTCCTTGATTTTATGGTTCTAAATAGGCCTCTGAAATCCATCACATGTCACATATAATTTTTTCCCTAATTTTGTTTCTTGGAAGTTAAATTATCAAGAGTGTCCTTTCTAAACACCTATTTTGGAATTCAGATTTAGTTCTTACTCATCCAGCCACACCTCAGTTTTCACTGGTCAGTTTCTAAATTACCATAGCTCACACAATACTAAAACAATGTCCCTATCATTAAGCAGAGATTTTATTCTCTGGGGTCTTGTCTCCACCTACCCACCCAAAAACATTTTGGTATTTTTTTTGATCTCTGGAAACAAGAAGAGGTGACCTAGTGAAGCCATTCATTTTGATCAATCTAAATGCATGGGCTGAATCTTCTCTAGTTATATAACAGGTGTCACATAGAGGAAAGGGTTTGTCAATGATAATTAAGGTGGATGTTTTTTTTTCCTGAACTAAGAAACTGAGCTTTGAAACTGGTTCCTCTTGAGTGGAACATATTGATCCAAGGGAGAATCTGACATAAAATGAAGAGAAAGAAATCAAAGTGAGCTAGTGGAAAGAAAAGGAATTAAATTTGTAAATTCAGCAGAGAGCATGCACACTAGATCTTGAGAAGAAATAGAGGCAAACAAGAATAGAAAAAAGACAGGGTAGTGGAATGGTTTGCATTGTGTTAACCAAAGACTGAAAAGAGCTAATTAGATAGTAGAACTCAGACCAAACAATTTAAGAACTCAGATGAAAAACACCACAATTGTTCCGCTCACATTTGCCCCTGAAATTGAACCCACAACTTAGGACCACAGATTCAAAACAGGAAAATTACATGAAATGAAGCAAAGAGTTAATTCCTAATGAGGTCTCCTGGAGGAAGCTCTGGGGAAGGGTTTGGAAAGGAATTTACAATGTAGAAAAAGAAGGATGCAATGAAGGAGAAGAATATAGTACGTAAAAGTGTTCATTTGAGCCTGTATATTCAAACAGAGAAAGATAGGGACTCTCTCTTGCTTCTTCTACTGATCACATTGGTTTTAGGTAATAAACAACATATTTACTATCTACACTGTCTGAACTTGGTTTTCTCATCTACTTGCTTCTTGGAAATCAACCTCAGAAATCAGGAACCTGAGATAAGAAAAGGTGAATGTCATTTTCCACGTGGGGAGGCTTGGGACAATTGAAGCCTACTGCCTGTGTCATTTTCCACACCTTTGCCTTCACCCTGGGGGTGGACCAGGGAGTCAATACAGTGAGTCAGCAATTGCCATTGTCATCTGCAAAGTATAAGCAAAGTCTAAAATTTCTTTTGAATTGGACACTCTAAAGTCACACAAAGACAAGGAGCAGGTAGGTCTAAAAGCAAAAGGTGAACAGATTCCGGTCAGATTGGAATGGCTCTCCCAGTTCACCATGGCAGCTCATAATTCTCAGAGCTACTTAGCCACAGAGAACAACTGCAGCAGTCACAGCTGACCTGAGGGACACATGCCGTCCACTGAAGGTGCTCACTGTCCAGTTTGGCTCATGATATGTAGAGACATGGCCAACACCTGCACAAGCAGAAAAGAAAAAATAAAAGGGAAATCAGGACCTAGGTTGAAATCAGTTTTCCCATTAACCAGAAAACTTGTTCCATTCACTTTTACTTGTGTACGTGAAGCTTGGCAAATGAAATCTTTGAACCAGCTGATAGCTAATGAGAGTCATCTTGGTGTAGTGGCTAAAATATAGATTTTTAAAAAATCAAACAGACCTAGATTCAATTTTTGGTTCAGTCACCTTCTAGCTGTGTGATCTTAGACACATTATTTGATCTCTCTGAGACTTGACTTCTTTCTCATGTATAATGAGGATAATAATCCTTCCCTTGCTGGGATTGATGAGGGAATGAGTTTAAAGCATCTACAGAGCTTTATTAAATGGTACCAGTGGTGGGAGCAGGAATGAGATTAACGGATATCTTAATATTGGAAATTGTTTTTATTTCTATTATTATGAGGATGTCATTTCCACATTTTTTCCAGTGAACGTATTAGCCCATTCATGGATATAAAGACTGTTCTGATAGTGGGGGTTTTTTTCCCCCTGTCTCTTCCTCAGTGCAGAGAGAAGGAAAAGGAAGATACTTAAAAATCCAACATACGCAGGAGTCTCAGAGAATAGTTGTCTAGTTATCTTACTTTGAATCTGGATTCTTAACCATCTAAGACTGGAAGTTATCCGAGCCAAATTCAATCTTCATTGCCACTAGAATGAGAGACTGGGAGAATGTTTTTTGGTCTTTTCACCAGGGTCTTCATGTAAATCAAGACCTGAGACAAAGAAACACAATGTAGTTTTACATTGTGATCATGCCCCAAAGCAATCATACTCTAAATGCTATTTACTGTTGAGTATCTTAAGGAGTAAGTTAACTTTTCATTTAATGAGAGCATTAGCTTCCATAGTAAAGCAATCATAAAATGGCATCACTGGTTCCTTACGGCAACCGAAAAGCGAAAGGGAGACCAGTCAAAACATGTGGGGTGGGGAGCAGGAGTAGACGGAATCCTGACCTCCACAGTGGTTAAGAAATAGGGAATAGCACGCAAAAGAATGAGACAGAATTCAAATTCTGTTCTAGGAAACTAGAAAATCAAATGAAGCAATCCAAAGTGGGAGGAGCGGGTCATGGAGCCCTCTATGGCAGGCAATGAGAATGAGGGGGCATCATAGCAGAGTCAGGCAGTCCAAGGGAATTTGTCTGAAAATAAGGTAGTGAAGAACAGAAACTGAGCCCAACCACTGGGATACAAGACTGAAAGTAAAGAAACTGGCAAGCAGGCCTCATTCTGGTGGAGAGAGTAAGTGATGAGCTGAAAACTCAGAGCCAGCAATGTGGTGTTACTCTGTACCAGCATTATTCAAGGACACATGGGAGTGTTGCCCAGAGAGTTGTAAAAACATAGAGACTGGCAGTCTCAGTCCAGGATCAAAAGGAACATGATACACAAAGGTGCCCTGTTCCTGATTCCAAAAAGTAGATGGCTTAACTCACAGCGAGCTGAACGCCCAACACAAACAGCTAAGGAGGGGCTAGCCTAGGGCAGAGACTCACATTAAGCTAAACATGACTCATTTATGCATTCAGGTGCATCTCACACTTTCTCATTTTGCTTGTTCTATAATGGTGAGGAGAAGGAAACATTTTACTCTGTAATGATATTCTAGAATCTAGAACATTAGGCTGAATAGTTTATGTTGACTTATGAGTCTCTTTGGATGCTATTTGGCTATTTGTGATGGGAAAGAACATTTCAAACCTGCGATGTATAATGAGGCACAACTCTCTGTCTTCCAAATATACAAAAAAGGAAAATTATTATAGCCTAACTGAGGCATGACTTTACCAGTGTTGAGCTACTGCAAAGCTACTTGGGGGGTTCAAACTGGAAAGGAGATTCTTTTTGCTATCACTCTAATTTCACTGCTATTCCAGAGAGATGTGAGGAAATGTAAGTTGTAAAACTGAATTTGACCAAGCATGTTAGAATTGTGATATCCAAATGAATATTTCTTTGTTCAGAGCAGTTCCTTTGGAAAGCTCTGTGCTGGTTTCAGAAGGCTAGCTGGACTGAAGCTGTCAATCATTTCTTCCCATTCACAGCCCTTCCCTGAAAACCCATGTCAGCTGCAGCTTGGGGACTTGCAGCACTGTGTGCTGTGTGCTTTCACTCGGCTCCCTGGCTCTGGGGACATGAAATGAAAAAATTTGGCTGGAGTTAGAAATATGGTAAGATAAAGCCAGGCCACCTCAGAATTTGCTTACTAAAGAACCCAAACTGTGACATGGGTAATTGGAAGAAGCTTTACTAGGGATGCCTAAAACCTAGCCATGTTAACCAAAACAATTCCTTGGCAATTTCACAGTTGGCTTTTGTCTAGATTTGGGCCTTAGAGCTCATATGGCTTCATTTTTTTTTATATTTATTTTTGTTTTATTCTTATGTTAATCCCCATACATTACATCATTAGTTCTAGATGAAGTGTTCCATGATTCATTGTTTGTCATAACACCCAGTGCTCCATGCAGAACGTGCCCTCCTCAATACCCATCACCAGGCTAACCCATCCTTCCACCCCCCTCCCCTCTAGAACCCTCAGTTTGTTTTTCAGAGTCCATCGTCTCTCATGGTTCGTCCATGCCTCCGATTTCCCCCGCTTCATTCTTCCCCTCCTGCTATCTTCTTCTCTTTTTTTTTCTTAACATATATTGCATTATTTGTTTCAGAGGTACAGATCTGAGATTCAACAGTCTTGCACAATTCACAGCGCTTACCAGAGCACATACCCTCCCCAGTGTCTATCACCCAGCCACCCCATCCCTCCCACCCCACCCCCCACTCCAACAACACTCAGTTTGTTTCCTGCGATTAAGAATTCCTCATATCAGTGAGATTCATATGGCTTCATTTTGTAAGTTTTTGCTAACGCGGAACCCCAATAGCAAAGGATAGTTTTTCTATAAGCAAAAGAAGTCTATGCAATCTTTTTCTTATCTTTAAAAATCATGTAACATTTAATTGATTTGCATTGTATTAACATATATTTATTTGTTGTCATGTTACATAATACTTTTAATAATATCACTAATTGAATTTCTTAACTATTTCCCCAAATCTTCAAGCAAAACCTATAGCACCCCTACTCCCAGGAAAACTTGTCCTGTGGGCTTTGTATACCTTTTCACCACTGTGTACTCCCCAGAAAAAGTATCTGAAATTTCTTGGCACTACTGAAGGAGGAGGGGCAAAGAGAATATAGAAAATGAAAAGAAGAGAGTGAACACTATCACACCAGGAAATTACAATTTCATCTTGTAAGATTGAGCCATAGAGTCATCATTTTTTTATGTGTTCTAGAGTTGAGGTGACACAGCCTAAACTCAGAGCAGAAGAGTGGTGGTATGTCTTCGTTTTGGTTTCTTCCCTAGTCTCTGTATGCTGTAGGTGGAAGGACAGGAACAGGGTCAGTGTTGTCAGTTTCAGGAAAATCTCACTCTAACTATCCAAAAGCTCAAAGCTCACTGTCAGGATCAAACTAAATCATTCAGCAGTGCCCTATTCTTCTATTCATTCTAGGGAGTCTGCCCTGGAAGTGAAAGCAACTGAGATAAAACCTGTAAAGAAAAAAATTATTAATCCTAGAGGGAGGACCATGTGAAGATAAAAAAGCAGAAGGCAGTGATGCTTCTGCTTTCTACATAACATTAGCATTTTATATCAGAGGATACTGTAGAGAAAGTGACAGCTCTTGGAGCTATTCTGAAAAGGGCAACACTTTAGAAACAATTTGTCAGTCAACTAATTCTTAATTGATGAAATATGTGAATAATACCTTCATGTTACTTTTCTCTTGCCCAGTGTTGATCTCATGTGCAATGATTTTGAATACTTTGTAAACCCTAAAGCAATATTGGACTGTTCAGAGATTCTTTCATAGCCCTTAAAACAGGCATGAGAAAAAGATTTCCTTTATAACCTATAGTGATGAGGAGATGGGAAACAATAGTAACATTCTTTGAAAGACTAAATGAGGGAAACAGGGGTACTATAGCAATTATTAATAATGATTTTTAATATTATATATTAGCATTTATCTTTTTATAATTACAACTTTGCTGATAATCTTAGTGAGTTGTGGTTCTTTTCACTGGTCAGGCTATCATCTTTGACTGAAAATATCAATTTATCCTTAGAGATCTATTTGGCAATTACATAACCTGGGGCAGATGCTAAATCCTAAATAATTTTGACTCCCAAGGAAAACAAATAACTTTCAAGAGAGGATCAGTTCCTCTGATGTCAGAACTCTCCTTACCCTTTCCAACCCAACCCAGTTTTGAATGCCTCTTTGGGATCTACTGATTTGGAAATCTTCTTCTCAAAGGAGTTGGGCCTTGAAGTTCCCATAATAACCTAATCCCTTTGGAAGCATTCCAAACTTAGTGTATGATATATCTTATTATGTAGTTAAAGAATTTATACAATAAAATTCTAAGGGCTGCACTTGTAGGTGGGAAGAATAGGTTTCTATGTCCCTGGCTTTCAACAGTAAGGGAGGAGGAGGGGTTATCAGAACTACCCAGTGAGTTTTTTAAAGTACTCATGCTATGACAACCAAAGGCAATGAGAGATCTTTGATTGCATCAGTATATAGAGCTAAAAAAAGAAACAAAAAACAAACAAAAAAAAACTATAAAGAATATTTTAGGGAAAATTAAGAATTTGAATATGAACTTTATATTAGTAACTATGATTTATCAAGGTTAAATTCCTTGATTGTGATCATGGTATTATAGTAATGTAGGATAATACCATTTTTAGGCAATACATGCTTAATTATATTCACAGGGAGGTAAACTGTCATGATATCTCCACTTACATTCCAATGACTGCTTATAATCTCATTGAAATACAAATACTTCCAAAAGCTCAGGCATATTTGATTCTTTAAAAAAAAAACAGGAATCTGATGCCAAGAGCAATATAGTACCAGTAAGAAACTTGAGTGTAATAGGTAAGATATAATTTAAGAAGAAAGTCTTTTCACTAACATTTCAATTCATGGTAGAGGGAAAAGTATGAGGGGAGAGAGGCCAGTCTAGGGAAAATTGCAATGGAATCTATTTATTGAGATGCTTAAAATTTACCCTTGAGCTGTGATTCTAAAGAAGCTAAGTGACTCTTAGAAAGATTGAGGGAGAAGAGGTGAAATCAGTGATCCTGCACATTGAAAGGCAAAGAGAGAGTTCAGAGGGGTCTCTGAGACCCATTAGACAAGGACTAAGCTCACTTGATAGACACAGAGAAAAATTGCAGCATTTTTTTGCCAACAGCAAAAATGTTGAGGTCTCCCCAGAAGTTCTCTTTTTGTTGCAGTGAACTAGCTCCAAATACTGGCAGTTCTTTGACTCATTTTATATAAAGAAGGGTATACCTACCAAGTTTTATCAACTTATACCAGCAAGAGAGTGAATCACTTTCCTATCCATACAGTATGCCATGTTCTACCCTCGATTTCATTTTTCTCCCTGTTTCTTTTATTCATTTTGAGTAAAAATAATGACCATATATTGTAAACCTGTTGTGTCAGTCACAGTGCTCTGTATTTTATATGTATCCTATCAACAACTCTACAACTATCCCATGAAGTAGGGATAGCTATTCCACATTTTGTGGCTGAGGAAACAGAAGATTTGGGAGATGAGGCAGTGTGGGGCCAGGACTCAAACCCCAGTCTGCTGTCTACACTCTTACCCACTAAACTCCCCTGTGTTCCTACCTTCCTTAGCTGGCCTGTCAGCTGACAGACACGAATCTTGTATGGCATCCCTCCCTTGCCCTGTGCCGGGCTGCCCACACTCTGCCACTGACAGCATCCAAGACAAGCTCCCAGGTCCTCAGAGATAAGGATTCAGGAAATATAATGACTCACTCCCACATATATAGTTGAGATCCTGTCCTTGGAGGACACAGGAGGCTAGGAGAATCAATGCCTTAGTACACGCAGCCCTTCTCCAGATCTGCCTGCCCATAGCTGGCTCTATTAATCTTCTCTACATAATCATATCTGATATGCTTTTCTGCTCTTTCAATAAAGGGGACTTAATCAATGATAATTATAATTTTCTAATTAGCTTTTTAATGATATTTTAATAGAAGAGAACAAACCCTGGGCATACTTTTCAGGAGTTGGAAATATTTTTCCAAATAAACTTGTATGCCTTCCTTGCCCTTATATATTCCTGCAGGATATTTTTAGTATTAATTGAGTCATCGAATCAAGTTTATCCACATTTTCCACTCTCTTTATTTTTTTTTTATTTTTATTCTTATGTTAATCCCCATACATTACATCATTAGTTTTAGATGAAGTGTTCCATGATTCATTGTTTGTGCACAACACCCAGTGCTCCATGCAGAATGTGCCCTCCTCAATACCCACCACCAGGCTAACCCATCCTCCCACACCCCTCCCCTCTAGAACCCTGTTTGTTTTTCAGAGTCCATCGTCTCTCATGGTTCGTCTACCCCTCCGATTTCCCCCGCTTCATTCTTCCCCTCCTGCTACCTTTTTCTTCTTCTTCTTCTTCTTTTTTTTTCTTAACATATATTGCATTATTTGTTTCAGAGGTACAGATCTGAGATTCAACAGTCTTGCACAATTCACAGCGCTTACCAGAGCACATACCCTCCCCAGTGTCTATCACCCAGCCACCCCATCCCTCCCACCCCACCCCCCACTCCAACAACACTCAGTTTGTTTCCTGCGATTAAGAATTCCTCATATCAGTGAGGTCATATGATACATGTCTTTCTCTTTTTGACTTATTTCACTCAACATAATACCCTCCAGTTCCATCCACGTCGTTGCAAATGGCAAGATCTCATTCCTTTTGATGGCTGCATAATATTCCATTGTATATATATACTACATCTTCTTTATCCATTCATCTGTCGATGGACATCTTGGCTCTTTCCACAGTTTGGCTATTGTGGACATTGCTGCTATAAACATCGGGGTGCACGTACCCCTTCAGATCCCTACTTTTGTATCTTTGGGGTAAATACCCTGTAGTGCAATTGCTGGATCATATGGTAGCTCTATTTTCAACTTTTTGAGGAACCTCCATACTGTTTTCCAGAGTGGCTGCACCAGCGTGCATTCCCACCATCAGTGTAGGAGGGTTCCCCTTTCTCCGCATCCCCGCCAACATCTGTCGTTTCCTGACTTGTTCATTTTAGCCATTCTGACTGGTGTGAGGTGGTATCTCATTGAGGTTTTGATTTGGATTTCCCTGATGCCGAGTGATATTGAGCACTTTTTCATGTGTCTGTGGCCATTTGGATGTCTTCTTTGGAAAAATGTCTGTTCATGTCTTCTGCCCATTTCTTGATTGGATTCTTTGTTCTTTGGGTGTTGAGTTTGATAAGTTCTTTATAGATTTTGGATACTAGTCCTTTATCTGATATGTCATTTGCAAATATCTTCTCCCATTCTGTCGGTTGTCTTTTGGTTTTGTTGACTGTTTCCTTTGCTTTGCAAAAGCTTTTTATCTTGATGAAGTCCCAATAGTTCATTTTTGCCCTTGCTTCCCTTGCCTTTGGTGATGTTTCTAGGAAGAAGTTGCTTCGGCTGAGGTCAAAGAGGTTGCTGCCTGTGTCTCCTTTAGGATTTGGATGGACTCCTGTCTCACATTGAGGTCTTTCAACCATTTGGAGTCTATTTTTGTGTGTGGTGTAAGGAAATGGTCCAGTTTCATTCTTCTGCATGTGGCTATCCAATTTTCCCAACACCATTTGTTGAAGAGACTGTCTTTGTTCCATTGGACATTCTTTCCTGCTTTGTCGAAGATTAGTTGACTATAGAGTTGAGGGTCCATTTCTGGGCTCTCTATTCTGTTCCATTGATCTATGTGTCTGTTTTTGTGCCAGTACCATGCTGTCTTGATGATGACAGCTTTGTAATAGAGCTGGAAGTCCGGAATTGTGATGCCGCCGGCTTTGCTTTTCTTTTTCAATATTCCTCTGGCTATGCGGGGTCTTTTCGGGTTCCATACAAATTTTAGGATGATTTGTTCCATTTCTTTGAAAAAAGTGGATGGTATTTTGAAGGGGATTGCATTGAATGTGTAGATTGCTCTAGGTAGCATTGACATCTTCACAATATTTGTTCTTCCAATCCATGAGCATGGAACATTTTTCCATTTCTTTGTGTCTTCCTCAATTTCTTTCATGAGTATTTTATAGTTTTCTGAGTACAGATCCTTTGTCTCTTTGGTTAGATTTATTCCTAGGTATCTTATGGTTTTGGGTGCAATTGTAAATGGGATCGACTCCTTAACTTCTCTTTCTTCTGTCTTGTTGTTGGTGTATAAGAATGCCACTGACTTCTGTGCATTGATTTTATATCCTGCCACTTTACTGAATTCCTGTATGAGTTCTAGCAGTTTTGGGGTGGAGTCTTTTGGGTTTTCCACATAAAGTATCATATCATCTGCAAAGAGTGAGAGTTTGACTTCTTCTTTGCCAATTTGGATGCCTTTGATTTCTTTTTGTTGTCTGATTGCTGTGGCTAGGACTTCCAATACTATGTTGAATAGCAGTGGTGATAGTGGACATCCCTGCCGCGTTCCTGACCTTAGGGGGACAGCTCTCAGTTTTTCCCCATTGAGAATAATATTTGCTGTAGGTTTTTCATAGATGGCTTTTATGATATTGAGGTATGTACCCTCTATCCCTATATTCTGAAGAGTTTTGATCAAGAAAGGATGCTGTACTTTGTCAAAAGCTTTTTCTGCATCTATTGAGAGGATCATATGATTCTTGTTCTTTCTTTTGTTAATGTATTGTATCACTTTGATTGATTTGTGGATGTTGAACCAACCTTGCAGCCCAGGGATAAATCCCACTTGGTCATGGTGAATAATCCTTTTAATCTACTGTTGGATCCTATTGGCTAGTATTTTGGTGAGAATTTTTGCATCCATGTTCATCAGGGATATTGGTCTGCAATTCTCCTTTTTGATGGGTCTTTGTCTGGTTTGGGAATCAAGGTAATGCTGGCCTCATAAAATGAGTTTGGAAGTTTTCCTTCCGTTTCTATTTTTTGGAACAGTTTCAGAAGAATAGGTATTAATTCTTCTTGAAATGTTTGGTAGAATTCCCCTGGGAAGCCATCTAGCCCTGGGCTTTTGTTTTTTGGGAGATTTTTGATGACTGCTTCAATTTCCTTAGTGGTTATAGGTCTGTTCAGGTTTTCTATTTCATCCTGGCTCAGTTTTGGTAGTTGATACATCTCTAGGAATGCATCCATCTCTTCCAGGTTATCTAATTGGCTGCCATAGAGTTGCTCATAATATGTTCTTATAATTGTTTGTATTTCTTTGGTGTTGGTTGTGATCTCTCCTCTTTCATTCATGATTTTGTTGATTTGGGTCATTTCTCTTCTCTTTTTGATAAGTCTGGCCAGGGGTTTATCAATCTTGTTAATTCTTTCAAAGAACCAGCTCCTAGTTTCGTTGATCTGTTCTACTGTTCTTTTAGTTTCTATTTCATTGATTTCTGCTCTGATCTTTATGATTTCTCTTCTCCTGCTGGGTTTAGGCTTTATTTGCTGTTCTTTCTCTGGCTCCTTTAGGTGGAGGGTTAGGTTGTGTACTTGAGACCTTTCTTGTTTCTTGAGAAAGGCTTGTATTGCTATATACTTTCCTCTTAGGACTGCCTTTGCTGCATCCCAAAGATTTTGAACAGTTGTGTTTTCATTTTCATTGGTTTCCATGAATTTTTTAAATTCTTCTTTAATTTCCTGGTTGACCCATTCATTCTTCAGTAGGATGCTCTTTAGCCTCCATGTATTTGAGTTCTTTCCAACTTTCCTCTTGTGATTGAGTTCTAGTTTCAAAGCATTGTGGTCTGAAAATAGGCAGGGAATGATCCCAATCTTTTGGTACCGGTTGAGACCTGATTTATGACCTAGGATGTGATCTATTCTGGAGAATGTTCCATGGACACTAGAGAAGAATGTGTATTCCGTTGCTTTGGGGTGGAATGTTCTGAATATGTCTGTGAAGTCCATTTGGTCCAGTGTGTCATTTAAAGTCTTTATTTCCTTGTTGATCTTTTGCTTAGACGATCTGTCCATTTCAGTGAGGGGGATATTAAAGTCCCTCACTATTATCGTATTGTTGTCGATGTGTTTCTTTGCTTTTGTTATTAATTGCCTTATATAATTGGCTGCTCCCATGTTAGGGGCATAGATATTTACAATTGTTAGATCTTCTTGTTGGATAGATCCTTTAAGTAGGATATAGTGTCCTTCCTCATCTCTTATTACAGTCTTTGGTTTAAAATCCAATTTGTCTGATAGAAGGATTGCCACCCCAGCTTTCTTTTGGTGTCCATTAGCATGGTAAATGGTTTTCCACCCCCTCACTTTCAATCTGGGGGTGTCTTTGGGTCTAAAATGAGTCTCTTGCAGACAGCATATCGATGGGTCTTGTTTTTTAATCCAGTCTGATAGCCTGTGTCTTTTGTTTGGGGCATTTAGCCCATTTACATTCAGGGTAACTATTGAAAGATAGGAATTTAGTGCCATTGTATTGCCTGTAAGGTGACTGTTACCGTATATTGTCTGTGTTCCTTTCTGGTCTATGTTGCTTTTAGGGTCTCTCTTTGCTTAGAGGACCCCTTTCAAGATTTCCTGTAGGGCTGGTTTTGTGTTTGCAAATTCCTTTAGTTTTTGTTTGTCCTGGAAGCTTTTTATCTCTCCTTCAATTTTCAATGACAGCCTAGCTGGATAGAGTATTCTTGGCTACATATTTTTCTCATTTAGTGCTCTGAATATATCCTGCCAGTCCTTTCTGGCCTGCCAGGTCTCTGTGGATAGGTCTGTTGCCAATCTAATGTTTCTACCCTTGTAGGTTACATATCTCTTCTCCCGAGCTGCTTTCAGGATTTTCTCTTTGTCTATGAGACTGGTAAGTTTTACTATTAGATGTTGGGGAGTTGACCTATTTTTGTTGATTTTGAGAGGGGTTCTCTGTGCTTCCTGGATTTTCATGCCTGTTTCCTTCCCCAAATTAGGGAAGTTCTCTGCTATAATTTGCTCCATTATACCTTCTGGCCCTCTCTCTCTTTCTTCTTCTTCTGGGATCCCAATTATTCTAATGTTGTTTCGTCTTATGGTATCGCTTATCTCTCGAATTCTGCCCTCGTGATCCAGTAGTTGTTTATCTCTCTTATTCTCAGCTTCTTTATTTTCCATCATTTCATCTTCTATATTACTGATTCTCTCTTCTGCCTCATTTATTCTAGCAATTAGCGCCCCCATTTTTTATTGCACCTCATTAATAGCCTTTTTGATTTGTACTTGGTTGGATTTTACCTCTTTTACTTCTCCAGAAAGGGTTTCTCTAATAACTTCCATATTTTTTTCAAGCCCAGCTAGTATCTTTAAAGTGATGATTCTGAACTCTAGATCTGACATCGTACTAATGTCCGTATTGAGTAGGTCCCTGGCAGTCGGTACTACCTCTTGTTCTTTTTGTTGAGGTGATTTTTTCCATCTTGTCATTTTGTGCAGAGGAGAATAGATTAATGAGAGAACAAAATGCTAGCAGAGTAACCACGTCCCCAGAAAATATACTCTAAACAATCAGAAAAGACCTGAAGCAGTGGAAAAAGAAATGGAAAGAGAGAAAAAAGAAAAAGAAAAAAAGATAAAGATAAAAACAAACAAAACAACAACAACAACAACAAAACCATGATCAATGTGATCAAATATGATCAGGCTGGTATATAGATCAGTGCCACACACTAGATTTGGGGTGTATTTTGGTCTTTTAGAAGAAAGTGCCTCCCAAAATTTTAAAGAAAGAAAAACATATATGTACAAAAATAAGGGTTGATATGATGAAGGGATGGAATATGACTGTAAAAATGGAAATTATAAAAAATTTTATAAAAGGAATTGATAAGAAGTTGTTTGAAAAAAGAAAGAAGAGGATTTAAAAAAAAGAAAAAAAAAGAAGGGAGAGGATGTGATCAGGCAGGGGAATAGAAAGCACCATATACTAGAGATTTAGGGTATATTTTGATCTGTTAGAAGAAACAATCTCAAAATTTTAAAGAGAGAACAACTTATATATATAAGCCAAAAATATGGGTAACTACTATGAAGGGATAGAATATGACTCTAAAAATGAAAAATAAAAATGTTTTTTTTTTAAAAAGGGATTGATAAGATGTTGGTTGAAAAAGGGAAAAAGAAAAATTCAAAAAGAAATAAAAAGACAAAAAGACAGTTAAAAAAAATTAACTTTAAAAGACTAAAGAATCATGGTAAAAAAGCCGTGAATTCTATGTGCAGTAGTCCCCTAGCGCTGGAGTTCTGCCGTTCTCATTGATCGGTAAACTTGGTCTTGGCTGGCTGTTCTCGCTGATCTTCTGGGGAGGGGCCTGTTGCCGTGGTTTCCAAATGTCTCTGCCGGAGGCGGAATTGCCCTGCCCTTGCCTCCTCCCGGCTAAGTAATCTGCTCGGGTTTGCTCTCCAGAGCTTTTGTTCCCTGCGAGCTTTCCGTACAGCTTTGGAGGCGGAGAGTGAAAATGGCGGCCTCCCAATCTCCGTCCCGGAGGAGCCGAGAACTTGGGGCCGCTCCTCAGTGAGCCCCCAGAGAAAAGCCGTCAGTCACTCCCGTCTCCCCGGTCTCCGGCCGCACCCCGTGCTCGCCCGGCCTGCGACCGCGCGTTTCTATCTCTGGCTCACGACCCCGGGTGGAGTCTCCAAACCCAGCAGATCCCTCCCGCGCTGCTCCCCCCGGGGGAGGAAGGGGAGTCTCCCCGGATCTGCCGCTTGTTGGGTCCCTGCTGGAGGAGCAGGGGCCCGACTGGGCCGCGGATCACGGTTTATGGCCACCCCGAGCTGAGAGCCCGCGCCTGGGCTCCGCCTCTGCAGCCGGCTTCCCTGCTCCGATACCTGGGAGCTCTGCCGCACTCAGGCACCCCCGGTCTTTCTGTGACCCCGAGGGTCCTGAGACCACACTGTCCCGGAGGGTTCCACCCCCCGCTTAGCCACCAGAGTGACATCCCTCAGCGGAGCAGACTTTTAAAAGTTCCGATTTTTGCTCCGTGGTTCTATCACTTGCCAGAAGCGGCTGACGGAGGCCCCTCCCCTGCCGTCTATCCTCCCGAATATCACCTCGGATTCGCTTCTCCGCACGTCCTACCTTCCAGAAAGTGGTCGCTTTTCTGATGAGAGAGTTGTTGCTCTTCTTTTCTTCGATCTCCTGTTGAGTTTGTAGGTGTTCAGAATGGTTTGATCCCTATCCAGCTGAATTACTGAGAGGAGACGAAATCCAGGTCTCCTACTCCTCCGCCATCTTGCTCCGCCCCCTCCACTCTCTTTAAATTTCATTAATTTCCTACCTCCCGTTAGCATATATTTCTTTGCCAACTTCTCACACCTGATTAGATCCAATCACTTGTCTCTGAAGATTTAACACCACTTCTGCCACTTGCTGTGCTTAGTTCACTTTTTTTAGTATTATTGACCCATCTATGCATGGCCATTGAATTGACCAATTTTTAGTCAAATTCTTAGAGTTAATTGCATTAGACATGTTTTGGGAACATGCTCAATCCCTCCCTTTTTCTTTGGAAGTTACCACTACTCATGACCTCTGCCGAAGTAATGGGCTCCGGTGGCTGTGTTTTGCTCCAAGACCCCTTCCTCGGCCATCTCTGATTAGATCGCTAGTGGGAACCAATCCATATGCCAATCTATGACAGACCAAAGTTATGAAGGGCAAAAATAACAGGCTTTAGAAGAAGCTAGTCCAGAAAAAAACAAGAATGTTGCAGACATACAGAGAGATGTGGAAAGATAGACAGTGTAGCCACGATAAGAAAAAGGTGGTACCTAATCACTTCCCTGGTTCCCTGAGGCTTGGTGCTGCTTCTAGTAGAGGGATGCTTTGTGAGTTTCTTTTGTCCTTTTTGTAGCCATTTCTCATTCCTTATTTACAGATAATCAGAATTACTATTGTCTGTGCCAGGGACATAGTATAATAGCCCTGGGTAGCAAGGATAAAACCAAAGTAGTTTCAAGAATCTAGATGTGACCACAGCCAGGAGACAAATCACTATATGGAAAGAGGTGTTTTAAATTTAAGAACAGAAAATGAAGCCAAGACTGGAGTTCAAGGAATCAGCATGAATTTAAAGGAGTAAGTGTGTAAAGGAGGTGCAAGCATGCGAGCCATACCACAAAACAGTGATTCAGAAAGGCCAGGCCCCAAGCCAGAAGTTCGAGAAGCACAAAAACACGAGGAATTTCTAACTATACAGCAGACAGCGAACACAGCATGGGAGGGCTAACTGACAAAAGTCATAATGGAAGTAGATGGCCCAGGGAGCTAAAATAACAGTCAGAATGATCTTATTAAAAAGCTAGTATCTACCAAGGCCCGGAGGAGAGCACAGCTAGAATTATAAGGACAGAGGCCATGGTAGGGGCGAATATCAATGCTTCAGTACATTAGGTGGGCCTGGAATGGTAAGCCAGGCAGATCCTAAAAATAGAGGAAATAGTATGACTTTCCTATAAATGTCATACCTTGGATGACTCAGGCTCCGGACATAATAGGTCATTTGGTCACTGGCAATGGCGTTGGGACCACGAAAATGTAACACAAGACAAAATGAAATCTCAGTCCTTATTCTGGAAGTGAATATTTCTTTCACGGAAAGTCAGCAGGGCAGGTGAGGGACAGCTGGGAAAACTGGCAGCGGCTGGGGTCAGGAGTCAGAGGTAGAGTGGCAAGCTTCCGGCCGGCTGTGTTTATATGGCAAATATTAGATGGGAGATAAGTAGCCAAATCAAGGCAGGATCGTACAGCACCAGCCAACAGCGTGGACAAGTGCCTAGCGGAGCTCCATCTTAGAAGTTAGGAGCAGCATAACCCATCAGAGCTCATGTTGAGAGGACGACTCAACCAGATTCACGAACATGAACCATACAAGAGAAGGGGAAAAAAGGAAGGGAGTGATGGATCTCTGAGTTCATGTGGGAACCAAGCTGGTTCTATCTGAAGGAACACATGCCTCTTATCCTTCCAAACAACTGGCTCCCTCCCTCCATCTCCTACCAGGTCACCTCCCGTTCCACACCAGACTAGAAGGCAAGGGAGAGAGGTTGGAGTTTGGGGAGAAATAGTAGGAGTTGGAAACTTTTCCTCATGGATACATTGTAGGCTAATAAGCAGAAAGCACCACAAGTTTGCTCTCTTCTCTCTGTAAGTAGTAACAAGACCTGTTTTCTTCAATGATCTTTATGCCTAAGGCTATCCTACTTTCCAAAGTACAGAAGACACTACAAGTTTCAGTACCGACACTCAGTTTCCCCAGAGGCAGTTTTGACCACCTCTCTGAGTTTTAAATGCAAATTAATTCAGCTGGGTAGCAGACAGGCAGTTATTTATGGTATCTTCACACCTCAGCAAATTGTCCTACTCCTCTCCTAGCCAGCAAAGGGGCTAGTCCCTCAGGCTTTTAGTACTTTGTCATCTTTAATTAACATCAAGTTCCTCCATGAAATGATGCCTGTGGTCTCTGGCTCAGAATCCTCACTTGATGTCACAGACTACATTGTATTCAGCCTTTCAGACTATGGTGTAAACCCACAAAGGGGAGGCCTCCTCAGGTTTTTGGTAAAAAGTGAGAATGTGTCTTCCTACACTTCTCTGTCCTGATCACCCCCAGCCCCCAGTGATACACACTTAACAACACACTACTTTAGAAACATCTAGTAGAGAATTATGTCTCTTGTGTTTCCCACAGTGTATGTTGGTATCCTATACACCATTGAATAAGAACTGGTTCTGAGCAGGGTATTTTTTGAGCAGTGGCTGAATAATGATAATGCTGTCTATCTTTGCAGAGAAATAGCTTCCTAATATGTCCATGGGAAATGCACTTTCAGTAAAAATTAACTGCTTGCATCCATAGATTCTAAGCAGCCCACTCTGAAAGAGTTCCCCTTGCTTAGTGTCTGGCATTTTTGGTTTCTTCTATTTTTGAGTCCGGAGGATTCTAGATAGACTTCCCAAACCATGTTGGATATGGAAGCAAGATTGTTAATGTTATGATTTCTCTTCTTCAAATTTCTCTTCCCTCAAACTCTGACCTACAATATCTTGCAACCTATTTTGCAACCCCCAAGGAAGTTAGGACAAGTGACTTCTCCCCTCTCAGCCAGGTTTTAAGGGGAAAAAAGTGATGAATAAGCAAGGAAAATAGCCAAAAATATTATAAAACAGTAATTGCTAAAGGCCAGGTGGATTGTCCTGATAATTTGTGGTATAAGGGATCCGAAGTTCAATTTACCTGAGAAAACCAATCGTTCTAGGCTTAGCCTTGAAAAATGGTTAATAAGAGCTTGAAATAGAGTGGTAGTTGGGAGAATGTGAAGGATGAAACAAATATGAAAAACATCTTAGGAGCATAATGTAAAGACTCACAGAATCAGGCAATACAAGTGGTACAATATGGATACATCACCACCTAGCTTACTTCTATAGCTCTGTCCAAGCCAGGGGAAACACATTGTCTGTAGCACTCTGAAGTTCTAGAGAGCTCAACTCCTGATAATGTCACCTTTATGTATGGTTCATAACCCTTCCAAATGACTCTCCAAGTCATTCCCTAGAATGGCATTGGTTGACCATGAATTGTTCTGCCCCTGATTACTATTAACCTTATTTGCATCTGATTTTACATGGTCTAATGTGCTTCATGTAACATGTGGTCTCATAACCAAAGCAACCAGAAATGGTGAAAGCACAGTTGAGGGAGGCTTGATCTTGTCTCTTGAGCCTTCTGTGCCTGGGGTCTCACAAACCAAATGGTACCAACCATACACCCAAGCCCCCTGGTACTTTAGAGAGCTCCCATTCTGGCCATCCTCTGGTCATGTTTCTCTGTACCATTTCAGAAGAGGGCATGAGCCTTTGCCCTCTAGATACACCCTCCAGGTACCAAGGTCATCAGAATTCCCAGCCAAAATGCCCTAGCTTATTTCCGGAGCCTATATACCCATGAGACTGACCATGTTGCTGTTATATGCAATGATTATTTTTTTGATTAGAGGTGTGTCCAGAGCTTAAATGAGGGCTGATGTCAAATATCAGTCCCGCATCATGCTCCCTGCTCCGTGGTGAGCCTGCTTCTCCCTCTGCATCTGCCTGCCTCTCTCTCTCTGTCTCTCATGAATAAATAAGTAAAATCTTTCAAATAAAATAAAATAAAATAAAATGTACATGTTCCCCTGAGTTCACTGAATAGAATAACATATTCTATTTCCACTGACCAGGTCTAATGATTTGCCCTCCTCCGAATTTCCTCTTCTGATTAATATTACCCAATAATTTAAGGTGAGAAAACCCCATAAAGTTACTTGATCTAGAATCACATAGATCTTAAGAACTATGCTCTTGGAACCAATATGTTTTATAGCCATATATTTTTAAGAGGGAACTAACTCATCTTGAACAGTGTTCTTTTCCTCTCATCATGCATTTAGGTTTGGGGAGCTAACTGATGTTTACTATAACTAACTGGGATATATTTTGTCCTTCCTTTTGCCTCTTTTTTCAAACCATGTAAGTGAGCTCTTCATTGTATCAGGCTAAGAGGGCTTAGCGGAGGTGGAAAAGCAATGGATAGAGTCCTCTTTATTTAAATTTGTCTGTGTTTTCTCCATTCTAGCTCTTATCCACAGACAGACCTACAGAAGAAACCATGACTAAAGAGGCCTCAAATAGCTCCATCCAATGAATTAACTTTGTGCATACCATCAAAATTGCCCATAGCATGAAGGTGCAACCCCCATGTAATGTAATGAAGAAGCAGAAAGATCAAATGTGTAGGGCGTGGGGACTTGTGCACATTATCCACGAGAAGGTGACCAAGAGAATAATTATACCAGTCTGGCTTTCTGGTTGTAGGGAAAATAATACCATTAACACTAGTAACCTGGGGGTGCCTGGGTAACTCAGTCAGTTAAGCAACTGCTTTCAGCTCAGGTCATGATCTCGGGGTCCTGAGTTTGAGCCCCACGTTGGGCTCCCTGCTCAGAAAGATTCTGCTTCTCCCTATTCCTCTGCTGCTTCCCCTGCTTGTGCTCTCTTGCTCACTCTCTCTCAAATAAATAAATAAAATCTTTAAAAACAAAAAAACAAAAAACCCTAGTAATGTATCTTTATTGATCAACAGGAAAAAAGTGGGGAAAAGAGGACAATCGGTGCTTATTGCTTCTAATAAAAATAAAAATAGAATTAAAAGCTCTATAGTAATATAGAATATATGGCTAAATTACAATAAATACAATTATGAAGGAAGAGGTAAAAATGGACCAGGACAACCAACTCGGAGAAAAAACAACTATGTTACATGATTTTTTTTCCAAAATAAAAGAATGCTCTGACCATTGAATTATTTTCCAAGGCAGTCATATCATCTCTAGCAATAATGGGGGGAAAAATGATCAAAGAGAAAAAATTCTAAGCAACTCGAGAGCAGAGCAGTGGGCTGCCCAATGGCAGGGGCATTATCATCGTCCACTGGAGGGCATCCTCTGGGGTTGTGTAACAAGGTGCCCTGGCAAGAGAGCAAATGGAAGAAACAGAATAGGTTTCTCTGTCAACAAGTTCCTGGGTGCCTGGGAGGCTCAGTCGGTTAAGCATCTGCCTTTGGCTTGGGTCATGGCTCAGGCCATGATCCCAGCATCTTGGGATAGAGCCCTAAGTCATTGGGCTCCCCATTCAATGGGGAGCCTGCAGCTCCCTCTCCTCCCTGCTCGGTCTCTGTCTCGCTCTCTCTGTCAAATAAATAGATTCTTTAAAAAAAAAAAAAAAAAAAAGCTTCCTGAAATTGAATATTTTAAAAAGATAACATCAAGAATTATATTTACCGGTCACAAATGATACGTACCATTAATCTTAAGTCTGAGAATCAAGTTCTTTTATAATTCTATGACTCCTCAAAATTTTATATTTAAAACAAAGGGGAAATGTTACCCCTGTTATAACAGAAGGCATGAGTAGGGAGGGTATAAATAAATCCCAGCCAGTCACAGACAGGCAGGGCGGAAATCCAATGCCTACCAACTCTGAGGCTAAATCCACAAATATTCCGTGACATTGATTAAACCAACAGGTCAAGTTAATGGAGCAATCTGACTTGATTGTTCCCTTTTAGGTGGGAGTTTTGTGGCACTTAAACTCCCTAGGCAGTTTCAACCATGTGGATAACACTTCCTCAAGGCTTCAGTGGCTCTCACTTTATGGGATGGAGGAATTAGGCTGTTACATATCACAAAGCTCATGGTAACTGAATGATCAAATTAATTCAAATTAGCTCAGATGTGAGCAGAATCCTGAATACCAAAGATAGCCTGAAGCACTGGGGGGATAAAAATTCTGAAATGGAAATACATTGAGTTGCAAAGAGGATTTTAATGTGTTACCACTACAATCTTATTTAACAACTTCATTAGAGAACCATAAGCAAGAATAAAAATTAAGGTTACAAAATTTGTAGTGCATGAGGTAAACTTGAAGTCATTATATTTAAAAAAAAAAAAAAAAAAAGAACATAAAGAGAAATCCCAGAAAGGAAAAGTCCAGAAACAAAAATTAAAATTGGATTCAAGAGGGTATGACAAAAACATGAGTCTAAGAAGAAGTAAACTTTCAATATAAGCCATAAATCTTGAAATAGAAGTCTGAACTGCCAGAGATTAATTTCCACCATGATGCTGTAGCGCCCTCTTTCAGTGTTGTCTGGGCTGCTGATGGGGAAGTGGTTCTGTCCAGTTCTAGTAAAAGAGCCATTTAGTACATGAGAACGTGACAGTTACATCCTATATATTCCCACCTGTGCCTCCGTCCCTCTTTCTGTGACTGCCAGCTAGCTGGCTCCAGCCACCATCATCTGTCATCCATGGCCTAGAGACAGGGTCCCTTAAGACTCCCCCTCCCCACCTTGAGAGGAGATCAGCTGAGACTGTGAACCTGGGATGTATGCACACACAAGGGGTGGTTTCAGACTTGTGCTTTCCTTCAAGCTGGTCATGAAATTAAAAACAAAAAACAAAAGAAAACAAAACAGACAAGGAAAGCAATACTTGAGGCATAGTGCTTTAACCCTAAGGAAGGTGGTTTGAATGGTGAAATTTCAGATGTTGTGACAGATTCAAGGGGCTAATATACTTGGGCAAAGAGGACTAACTGCACTCCTAGAAACTTCCCAGAGACAGTTGTATTCCTTGCTTATGCAGAAACCTGCTGCCTAGGTGCTAATACAGAATGGTAAACAATTGTCAGTTGGAAAGATAAAGCTTTCTTCTGTTTGTCTTTCCTTGTTGGCCCGTTCTATCTCGTTAGAATCTGTACTATACAACATCAGTCATAATTCTCTACTTTCTATGTAAAACTCAGTGCCTAAACTACTCTTCCATCCTTACGTCCTACCAAACTGTTATTCGCCTCTCAGCAAGATTAGGGAAGGGAACAAGGATGAGAAATGCAAGATTTTGAAACATGCAACCCTGTCTTCCAGAGGGACTTTTGAGTCCACTGGTTCCCCAGGGCCATACAGTTCCTTTATTGTCTTTGATTCCTTTCACTTGTCAAGCTTTCTCCCCCGCCCTTTCAATGGACAATAATTTCAAGACCATTCAGATGAAATGAAGGCAACCCTACAGCTCACTAATACCATTTTGGGGTCAGGGACCAGGCTATGAGATCTCCAGCCTGGAGGCACTCACAGACTCTCTGCCTTGGATCTTCATCCTCATGTTCATTGTTCCATTTTCCCAACCATCTCTTCCCTTCCTCTGGGTCTGCTCTATCAATCTGCTATCTCTTGATCTTCAACTGAGACTACATTCCTATGACTGCCCACATCTGTTTCTATCTTCTCATGAAGCCCTAGAACAATTCTCCCAGTGACATAGGAATGTTGTGATGTAGCCCTAGGACTCCCCCAGATTGCACTGACTTTAAGATCTCCAATAGAGCCAGATGTGCTCCTTGGTAGTGAGGTATTTGTGCTGTCCATGTGGAAGGTGAAAGTGGGCTCTGCTGGTAGGACATAGTCCACATGTTTGTACACACACACACACTCACAAAGGAGAGTCGAAATGCAGTACAAGTTCTGTACCAAATACATGCATGTATCATGCCCTGGTCTTGCAGCTGTTATGTATAATGTGCATGTATGTGTGTTTACGTGAACCAAAGTCAACCAGGTTGAGAGAAGAAAGATGAGGTGACATTGCTCTGCATTGGTTCTTTCTAGCTGCTTCCACTTTCCTTTCTGGGTGACTACTGTCATGAGGAACTTAATTCAAGAAATAATATCTCGCCCTTTCTGAACATCCAGCATGGTAGGGTATGCAAGATCTGGAAATGTACAAAACATGACATCTAACTTTAAGAAGGTTATTTTCTATTAGAAAAACAGTCAAATATAAAAACCTCCTCAGTCTTCTCCCTATTTAGAGAAAGCTTTCCAGGCGAGCAAATTTCAGGTTTTCTTGTCAATGAGAGTGTAGAGGTGTAAGGATAAATGTAAAAATATGGGTAACTTGCAGGCTGTTGGAGGAAGGTCAACAGAAGGCAGGAGGAGGACTGAAGTTGTTGCCTCCAAGTATAATAAATAATGCAGTCAGACTGCAGGTGGGACGAGGCTCCCGGGCTTCATTTGTATTGGCAGTTTCCACAGAAAAATCAAGCGTATTACTTTAGGGTTTTAGTATTTAATATCCTTTCAAAACACAAACAATGGCATATTACGAGTAAGAGAGAGAAGAGGCAGGCAATAAAACAATTAGAGGGAAAACAGACTAGAGCAATTATCGTTTAAAGCAGCCAAACAACATTGCGAGGCTCTTATTTTTTGACTGGGGCAGTATGAACTCAAGCATGGAAAGAGAACAAAGTAAATGCTCCCGTTTTCGCAATGAGAGCATGATACTTTATTTGGCACTGATGAGCACAATTTCTTATCAAGTAACAGTTCTGTTTGCCACATTGGTAGCAGAAATGGTCATTAAGTCCCTCATTTCTATCACTTCTGCCTTTTATCCCCTTGACGGCCTAGCTGTGAATAGAGTATGAGCTCACCACAGCTTTTTGCTCAGTGTAAAATGGATTCATAGAACTCCCAAGTTTCTGATTGAGATTTTCTAAGTCTCAGAATCTTGGGGCCAGCTCAATTCCCACTGCCAGGGAAAAAACACAGATTTAATCATGCTCGAAAGGACTGACGTCACGGAGGACAAGATCATGTCAACCCTTCAGAATCTGATGACTCTGTCCATGGTGTGATGGGAAGAATGCTAACAAGTCAAATCAGCCTCCTCAAGCAACCCTCCACAGGATCTCAAATTCCCACCATTAGAGTGACCTGTTCCAGTTAGTTTCTCTGCACTTCCAGCATGCTACGTAAGAGAGGCGACATAGTACATCTCGCAGGTGAGCACTAACGAGTTTACAGAATGGAAGAGCCAGTCCCCAGCAGAACCCGACATAAAGGACACTGCTCTCTCAGCCTGACCTACGTTATAGTCCATTATTTACCATGTCTGTGACTCAGTTTCTTCTGGAAAGAAGGGCTCCTTTCAGGATCATTTGGCAATAATTTAAAACACTCTAAAACCTGGGGCACCTGGGTGACTCAGTCGGTTAAGCATCCAACTCTTGATTTTGGTTCAGGTCTTGATTTCAGGGTCCGGAGATCGAGTCCCATGTTGGGCTCTGCATTGAACATGGAGTCTGCTTGAGATTCTCTCTCTTTTCCCTTCTGCCCCTCCCCATCTCCCGCTCCCATGTGCTCTCTTTCTGTCTTAAAAAAAAAAAAAAAAAAAAATAGGGCGCCTGGGTGGCTCAGTCAGTTAAGCATCTGTCTTCGGCTCAGGTCATGATCCCAGGGTCCTGGGATCGAGCCCTGCATCAGTCTCCCTACTCAGCCGGGAGTCTGCTTCTCCCTCTACCCTTCCCTCCTGCTCCTGCTTTCTCTCTCTCTCTCAAATAAATAAATAAAATCTTAAAAAAAATTGACTTCCATTTAGAAAATAAATAAAACACTTTAAAACCTAACACAAAAGCTAAAGAATGATTGCTATTTTTCTTCTCTATTGTTTTTTCTTCTTAATCTCAATATTCTCATCTCAATAGAGTGCATTAGAATGTTAAAGTGCAGATTCCCAGTCCCCAACCCCAGGATTTCTGATATAGTAGATCTGAGGTGGATCCTGAGAACCAATATTTCTAACAAGTTTCCAGGAGAAGCTGATGTCGTGGGTCCAGGGCCCACATTTCAAGAACCACTGCTATGAAATGTAAGACTGAATTTCCCAGGCCATCCTTCACAGGGAAGCACTGAAAAGGAGATGAACATATTCCAAAGTATGCCGAATATTTGCATGGCATCCCAGTTCATACAAAATTACTCCATAAACTTTTAAAAATCTGCATTTGCACATCAGCAAAGCCCAGGGCAATGTATCACCAGAAATGGTGCTCAGTCATAAATATATCCCAGGGGGCCTGGACCACAGAGCTGACTACAGGGCATCATATGTGCTGATTTTCAAAGAATCTTCTAAGCAATGATTATCCCAAAAGAGGCTCACAGTTTAATTTATAACCTTCTGAATTCTCCTGCCATTTAGGCAGAAGGGTTATATTATAGAGAGCTTCCAAAATGGGTTTATTATTCATTCATTCATTTATGCATTCCTTCCTCAAAAACTTTTGAACATCTATGTTATGCCAAGGATTATGGTATAAACTAGGGGAAACTCAAACTGTTTACCTCAAGGAACTTCCAGTCTGAGACAAAGGATACATAATTCTGAAACAAAGCAGACATCATGACTAACATTTGTTTGAATATTAAAGTATATAAAGCACTTTCACATTTCCTCTCCTGTGATCCTCAGTGGATACCTCTAAGCTGGTCAGGGGTGGAGCGAAGGTGCCACACAGGCCTTAAGATTCCAAAGCACACTGCCCCTTGCTGGGAACTGCCATGTGGTTCTGATGGAGCAGAATGCGTCCCAGGAGTGTCAAAGAGTTGAAGGGGAGAAGAGTTCCAAAGAGTCTTGGAGCTTGTGGGAAACCACAGTCAATGATTGTGGGAATTAATGGAAAAAAACTGCCTAGGCCAAAAAAAAAAAAAAAGGCTGAAACACTCCTCTCCAAAGTGCCGTGAACCATGTTTCTTTTATTTTTTTTTAAGATTTTATTTATTTATTTGACAGAAACAGAGACAGCGAGAGCCGGAACACAAGCAGGGGGAGTGGGAGAGGGAGAAGCAAGCTTCCCGCTGAGCAGGGAGCCTGATGTGGGGCTCGATCCCAGGACTCTGGGATCATGACCTGAGCCGAAGACAGCCGCTTAACGACTGAGCCACCCAGGCGCCTGTGAACCATGTTTCTTGATCAAATGTTACATAAGGTTGTTTCTTGCAAATTTCCTTTGTGTTTCAGCCCATGAAATACATTTGACCGCCTCACCACCTTTTTTTTTTGCCAATTATATTATTTTCAGCATAATAGAGAGAAATACAGTTTAAATCTACTGTCATAGGGGGATTCTGAAAAGGAGCTGTAGTTTCCTAAACAATATAAAATATATTTAATAGTGCGTGTCCTTCTCTGACCTTCTAGTTCTTTTATATATTTATTTTTCTTATATATTTTTATTTTTCTATATATATTTCTTTTATATATTTATATATTATTTATATATTTATATATATATTTAATAGTGCTGTCCTTCTCTGACCTTCTAGTTCTTTTCCCATGACAAAAAACTTATTCCACCAGGTATTCCCCGAGGACCGCATTCTCAAATTTCCTCAAAAAAGAAAACAAATGTTGGCCTTAAGTGACCCCACACCACTCTGCCTTTCACTGGAAGGCAAGGCCTCCCTGGAGTTCCTGAAAATAATGCGCCTGATTCTCTGCTACGCACCAAATGGAACAAAAACGAATGTCCTCCCAAATGTTGAGGAGAGTGCTAAGGTTAAGAAGAAACCTGAGGCCACAGGCCACTCTGCTGGCTTTCATGATGCTCAAGTCACTTTCTGCAACTGGCGCTCGGGAGACTCGGAGTTCTCCTTCTGGCATTACAACTCTGGAGCGCCTGCCTTTTCAAGACTATCTAGTAGAGTAGCCATCCCCTGTCAACCCATGGTCACCTATTTGAATCCAAAAGCTATAATACCTTGGGATGTTGCAATATCAGAGAATTCACGAAGCAGATAATTATGTATTGACCCAGGAACAAACTAAGCAAATAAAACTGGCTGCTTTTGTTATCCCCATGTTATAGCTGAGTAAAAAAGAGTTAGAGAGATTTACATGTCCAAATGGTCGATGTAGGAGTGACATACAGACCAGAGAGGTTTCAGTTCAGCAGGAAGAGGGGGCTGAGGAGACGGTGGTGGTATGTCAACAAAGCAAGGGCTCTTTTGGTTAGCTCATGGGCGTAATATGGTATTTTCCAAACTCGTTCCACATATTACCATGCAGGAGTGTGAGAAAATTTGAAACACCTGAGATTGCCTTCTTTATGAGGACTTCTAGTAAATTCACTTGAATTATCTTCACATGAGTTAGGCCTTAAAGTGAGACAGACTTCTCTGATTCAGCTTTCACCGTTTCCCTCAGACCTCCCCAGCTCACCCCCTACCAATGGAACCGGAGCTCCAGTTTCCAGAGTCAGAAACTGGAGCAAGTGAAGAGTAAATGCCAAGGGGCTTCCACTCCCTCTTCTTTTTCTTGTCACCCTAAAGAAGGAATCTGGGCGTGTCGTCATTCAGTAAATTGGGATCTTTACAGCCGTCTTTACAGAACTATCAAAGATGGTTTCTCATTAAAGGAACAGGCAAAAAGCATATCAGAAGTGAAAACAGCACTCAAACCAGAGGTAAATGTGTGTACAATTAAGTACAAATGGTTGGATTCAGCAGCTTTATGTTTTCTAAAGAATTAGAGCACCTCGGGTCCCTCAGCTCCATAAAACATGGAGAGCAACCCTCCTGCCCAGTGTGCATTAGTTAACGTACCGCTCCCTAACAATTCCCCCCGAAACTTTGGCACATAAAATAACAGCGTTGATTTCTTTCACAGTTTCTGTCAGTCAGGAGTTTGGGAGCAGCTGGAATGGGTCCGGCTTGGGGGTTCTCGTGAGGCTGCGGTCAGGGCCAGCTGACACCAGAGTGCTGGATGATTTCTGCCGTCACATAGCTGGGCCTGGGCTAGGAAGAGCCGAACAGGCTCTAGAAGAAACAGGGCATCTCTGTCTTTCTGTGGCCCCTCCTCATGGCGTCCTCAGGATGGTGCCTTCAACATGGCCAGGATTCCTACACGGCATTGAGAGACGCAAAGGCATGTGCCCTGAGCCATATTATGGTCTGTAAGCAAACCACAGAAGTCACACTGAACTTTTCTCCACATTCTACTGTTCAAGGTGGAAACAGGAACTGCCCAACCTCTCAATAAAGGCATGTCAATATCACATTGGAAGAAGAACCCGTGCGATCGTCCATCCTTGGAAAATACAACCCATGACATAATGGTTCTTGGGATTCTAAATGGACCCAGCTGAAGTTTACAAATCAAATCCCATCTGTAGATTTTAGCAGGCTGAATTGGGTTTGCACTTCTAATTACATCTGTAATAGTCCCCAGCATCTGACAGAGGGCTCTATCCAGAGTGTTTGTTTAGTTAAGTCTATGGCGTAGCCATGACGTGTTCCAGTGGGAAAAGAACTAAGTCACAGGCTGGATTCTAGTCCTTCTCTGACATAAGTAACTATGGGAACAGGTTTAACCTCTCCACACTTTGGCTAATATGTAAAATGAAGACCATACTAACACCCCTTCCTATATCACGTAACTCATGAGGATAATCCATGTATTCATGGGCCACACAAATTTGAGGCTCTAAGAGGAAACCTAAAATGGTAGCAGCACTATATTCTGTCTATGATCCCATCTGTAGAATTTCAGAAACTCCGGGCACATTCAAATTACTCTTAATTAGTTTGGAAAGTTCCAGAGCAATGATTGGCATACACTGTACCACTGCCTTCTCTAGTTCCTGATTGGGGTGTTTTAGGAGGATGTTCTCATGGTCAAGTGGGAACAGCACAAGCCATCTCCATTTGTGCTACTTATTCTTGAAGGGATGTTTTCTTGTGTTCCCTGGAACTCAGCCATCGGGCTGTGGCAAAGAGAAATCTGACTAGCAAACACCAGCCCGCTTTCAAAATCACCTTCTCCGTTAACAACAACCCTTGCCCTGCAATCAAGCTCTTGTGTCTTGACCCCGCTTACTTTTGGGAGAACTCGTTTCCAGTAGGCTCTTTGCTCCTCTGTGTAAATAGAAACGCAGCTGGCTTGCCTTATGAGCTCTCCAAACATGGCTAGACTCTCTCAACCCCCAGATTCTATAGGCTTTGCTGATTTTATCATTCATGCCAGTTCCAACTAATCAGGCATAGCTGACTGAAATAACCTGGAGGAGGGTCTAGTGTCAGAGGAAAGAGCACCCACATCAGTTAATACCATCTGCCAGAGGCGCAGGGGGAAGGGAATAGTAACAAGAAATCTCAATGTTACCAAAGCTGAGCCTGAGCTGAGGGGAAAAGGTGCAGCAAGATCCTAGCCTGCGAGTCAAGGCAACTGAAGATGACAAGGTGGGAGTATTGTCAGGACAGTTTGTATGGCAGCCGGGGGCCTGGTTTGGGAATGAGAAGACCAAAATAGCAAATACGGTATGACCCATGAAAATGTGAAAATGCTTTCCAAAGAAACTATTTTTTCTGATCACAAAATTAATACATGCTCATTATTTAAAAAACTAGAATGGAAAAATACAAAGAAAAGTTTAATTACCCTTTATCCCCTTATCCATTGTCAGTATTTACATGCGTCTCTTTGCAGTCTTTTTCTATGTATATACATAATTAAATGTTTTCATTTAAAGTTATCAGTATTTTACTATGGCATTATGTATTTCTTAAAATAAGGAGTTTGAGATAGCACTGTAATCTTTCATCATATGGATGTACCATAATTTCTTTAGTTGGTATGTTTTTGTTGCAAATTTTGGCTATTTCAGTTTTTCAGTGCAAACTCTAACACCGAGATAAACCGAGGTAGGCAGAATTCTAAGATAGCCGCCAAGAGTTTCAGCCTCTGGGTGCACACACCTTGTCCCAGTTATTCAGTCAAACAGTAATCTTGATACTGCCGTTCAGGAATTTTACAGACGTCATTAAGGTGCCCTATCAGTTGACCTTAAGATGGGGAGATTATTCTAGTGGGTCTGACCTAATCACATCAGCCCTTTAAATCTAGGACTAAAGGTCAGCGACAGAGGAAGTCAGAAAGTCAAAGTACAAGGGGATTTGACACACAGGCAGTGTTCATTGCTGGAAGGAGTCACATGGCAAGGAATGTGGCCTCTAGGAACGGAGACAGTCGGCAAGGAAAAGAGGACCATAGTACCATAGCCACAGGGAACTCAATTTTGCCAACAAGATGAATAAGTTTGGAAGTTGATCCTTCCCCAGTGTCTCCAGACCAGAACTCAGCGTTACTGACAACTTGATTTCAGCCTTGTGATACCCTGCAGAGAATCTGGCCAGCTGGTGCCAGACTTCTGATCTAGAGAATCCTGAGTTAGTAAACAGGTGTTGCTTTGAGCTGCTAAGTTTGTGGTACAGCACTAGAAAGCTAATACTAGGCACCCCTAGGCACAAATACACATATTTCAGATTGTTTCTTTAAGGTTCATTTCTAGGAGTACAATTACTAGGACAAAGAGTTTCAATAGTTTATGATTATATGTGTATTATCAAATTTTCTTCCGTAAAAGTTGTGACAGTTTACACTCTTAGGAAGTATATATAGAAATTCTTATTTTCTTCCACCCTACATCTTCTTAATGTTATTTTTAAAAAGTAATCTTTCTAGGGGCTCCTACGTGGCTCAGTTGGTTAAGCGTCTGACTCTTGATTTCAGCTCAGGTCACAATCTCATGGTTGTGAGATGGAGTCCAGTGACAGGCTCCTCG
This sequence comes from Mirounga leonina, assembly GCF_011800145.1. NCBI lineage: Eukaryota > Metazoa > Chordata > Mammalia > Carnivora > Phocidae > Mirounga > Mirounga leonina. Next base: position 38,893,335 of record NW_023270426.1, read on the forward strand.
CAGAGTGTGGAGCCTACTTGAGACTCTCTCCCTCTGCCCCTTACCACCGCATGTGTATGTGAGTTCTTTCTGTCTCAAAAATAATAAGAATAATCTTTCCAAATTGATGTATATCTTCTTCTGATTCTCTTTAGGTTTAGCATTTAACATTTTAATCCACCTAGAATGTATTTAGATGTATAACACATGGTGGGATTTAACTTTTTAAATTCAATCTCTCATATTGATTATATATTCTCTTATGTTGAATATCAAATTGTTATTTAATAAATATTTTTTTAATTTATCATGCCACCTGTATTATACTCCAACCTCTTACATATCCTGAGGTTTATTTCTAGTTCATCTGCTCAATTCTATCCATCCTAGAGTATTTATTGGAAGTAATAAATGCTTTGAATGAACACTAAAGGCAGCTTTTATCAACAAAGAGCGAAGAACATTTGGGCCACCAACAGAAGGTGGTTCATAGGAGAAGTACAGAAATAGTCAAAGCAAGAAGAGGTTACAACAGCACAACATGTCCTTAGAAATGCATCTGGAAATTGGCAGGAAGACCTACTACCAGGTAGCCATTGTTGGCTTTATTCCTCTTGGCCATGTTACTTCAAAAGACTTTTTTTTAAGATTTTATTTATTTATTTACTTGACAGAGAGAAAGAGAGAGAGAGCACAAGTAGGCAGAGTGGTAGGCAGAGAGAGAGGGAGAAACAGGCTCTCCGCTGAGCAGGGAGCCCAACGTGGGACGCAATCCCAGGACCCTGGGATCTTGACCTGAGCCGAAGGCAGCCACTTAACCGACTGAGCTACCCAGGAGTCCCTTCAAAAGACTTTTTGGGGATCTAGGAGAGACATGGTTCCATCATAGAGAAGAACCTCAGCTAGCTCATCAGTTTACCTCCTTTCCTTCATTCATCTAGATACTTCTAACTGTTGGGTACCTCAGCCTAAGGCTCCCTAAAGCTACACAGCACACTCCTTGTGGCTGGGACTATTAACATCAATTTGCCATTTTTTTCACTTGGTAGTAGAAATTATTGTTTTCAGCTGAATATAGAGCCACCCAGGATAAAGACTGCATTTCCCAAAATTCCTTGCAGGTAGGTAAAGTCATGTGACTAGGTTCTGGCCAGTAGCATATAAGCAAATGTGTCCTTTGCAGTGAGTTTTTCTGTTTGTTTGTTTGTTTTTAGTGAGGGAGAGGGTGGTAGGGGCAGAGGAAGAGGGAGAGAGAGAATCTTAAACAGGCTGCATACTTAGCATGGAGTGTGATGCAGGGCTAGATCTCACAGCCCCGTGATCATAACCTGAGCCCAAATCAGGAGTCCAACGCTTAGCCAGCTGAGCCACCCAGATGTCCTGAGTGTCCAGTAAGCACTCTTAAAGAGAAGAATATATTTGTGGGTGCCTGGGTGGCTCAGTCGGTTGAGCGGCTGCCTTGGGCTCAGGTCATGATCCCGGGGTCCTGGGATCGAGTCCCACATCAGGCTCCCCACTCTGCGGGGAGCCTGCTTCTCCCTCTTCCTCTGCCTACTTGTGTTCTCTCTCTATCTCTCTGTCAAATAAATAATTAAAATCTTTAAAAAAAAAAAGAGAGAGAAGAATATATTTGCTTTTTGTTTCTCCTTCCTGGTGACTAAACTGTTCATCTGGTGGTTGTAATTCCAGAAGCCATTTTGAACCACAAGGTGGAAGCCACATAACGGATGTAGAATAACAACAAAATAGAGAGACCTGGGTATCTAATTTTCATGATGACATTATACAAGCTCCTTACTGCTTATCTTCTGTCTTTGCTTATCCAAGAGAGAGAGAAATATGCTTTCTTTTGTTTAAGCTGCTGGTACTTTGAGTGAAACGAATATAATCATAACCAATCATCACCACCATGACCACCACCCATGAGCTAGAGTAAGGAATCCCTAGCATCTCTTATGGTAAAATATTTTCTCTGGTTTCGTCACATTGGAGTATTCAGTACAGTCCTCCAGAACCTACCTTCCGTTCTCTCTTTCTCAGTGGGAAGGTTTTGGGAAGAGAGAAGCTCCTGTGCCCTCTGCCCAGCCAGTGCCAAGTTCTCTGTAACATGGGACTGCATAGGTCTCATCATTCAAGAGCTAGTCCGATAGCCTATTTTGATATGATATTGTACAAAATGATCAATGCAGTAGATTCACAAGTAACACAATATTTAGAACGTTAAGTCAAGGAGCAGTGACAAGCCAATAAATAAAAGGCACCTCTGGGATAACATAGGATATTAGAATCAGCGCACATCAAGGCAACAAAATGTGATTGCTATCAAAGATAGATAACTGTGATTAATTTGAGTTGGAGAACAAGGCTTTGTGCATAATTGGGGTAAATAAAGAAATAGAGGTGTTCCAAGCCCAGACATAATTGGTGGCTGTCATCTGAACCCATCTCCTACAGATTTGGGGTGGAGCTATATATAGTTTTTTTTTTTAATTATGTTATGTTAATCACCATACATTACATCATTAGTTTTTGATGTAGCGTTCCATGATTCATTGTTTGCATATAACACCCAGTGCTCCATGCAGAACGTGCCCTCTTTAATACCCATCACCAGGCTAACCCTTCCCCCCACCACCCTCCCCTCTAGATATATAGTTTAATGACAGAAGAGAGGTGATTTGGCAAGGCAGCAGGTAGAATGGTTACCACACATGAGTCCCTTCCCATTAATATCCTCCTGTGGTTGGAGGCAAACATGAACTCACCTACAGCTCATGAAAGTATGTTATCCAGAGATTCAAGTGCTCAAGGTTATCAGAGTATCATTAGTTTATACCTTTTTGTGCAAGCTAACTTTATTATTTTTTCCTAAAGAAATCAAAACCAAATATGAATCTCTAAGAGAGAGTCCATCTTAGGATTTCAAAGTATTTGTTTATTGCCATATAGCTTTCTTTTAGTATAATAATGACCTTAAACAAATTAGTCTTATAAAGTATTATATAAACAACTTAGAATTCCAGTCCAAGGCAACTGTTCAAAAACTCACTGAAAACATTGTTTCTGATGCCCATCACCGATTCCCACCACCACCCAGGTCTTTTAGTTACAATTCTGTTTCCTAGGTACCCTCTATATGAAGATCTTATACATGAAACAAACTGTAATTATAAAAAATTTCCCTATTTAAGTAATTTTAAAACATTTTTAATTGCCAAAAACAGTTTCTAATATGTAAAGGCTGAACTGTGTTGCCATACTGGAATAACATAAAAACAAAACAAAAATGTGATTTTAGTGAATCCTTACAGATACTATTTTCATTAAGCTTTTTAAAATACAGGACATAGCCCCCAGGACGGTGTGAATGAACCTCTGAGAGCTCCTTACCCCAAGATGAGCATCCATACTGTAACATTATTTGTAATATACTTTAAAATAAAACAAGCAGTGTACAAACTGTTCAAACAGTGTTATATAATGTGTGTGTGTTTACTGAAGCCATAACCTAAGGCACTGTTAACATTTGAAGTCCATTCTCCAGGCCTGGGGCTGTGACAAAGCCTTCAAATGGCAACATCTGAATCTTCCCCACAGGTTCATATATTATCACAAGGAACCTCGGACGTAAATTTTCACTGGTGAAATTAATGCTTTTCAAGACATATGTTTGGCTAGGAAAACTATACAGGCATCTCTTCCTTTGCATGAACGAAGTCGAAAACTCTGGGAAGCCCAGCAGGTACCACCTTCAAAGCTCTATTTACTCCTGTGTCCCTCTATTTAATGCTGGATTCTCTTTCCTGATCCAACTGGGTTAGCTGATGCTGATGACAGAATATTGCTGTATTTTCCACAATATGAATGATTCATGTAAGGTCCTTGTCAGAGTTCCTAAAAGAACAAAAAGTAGGGACTTCGATGGGTTTATAAGAAAAAGTTGTTTCAACGTTTATTGCTGCTGGCTAAAAAAAAAAAAAAAAAAATTGGTTGGAGAAACTGATTTTCATTTTAACAATTCAAATCATAGGGGCATTGTAGAGGGGGAAACATACTTCCCAGCTCTCTTTAATTGTCAAAGACTTCCATTTCACCGAAGTAAGCTGATAACTGTGAGCAATTAGCCAAACCAATTTTCAAGTCAAAGGTAGCACGAAATTTGAATAAAACACAATACAGAATTTATCTGTTTCTCATTAAAACTGTTTATCAAGTGATGCATTTGCTTAAATAGGAATTCCATTTACAATTTAGAGATGATACCTGATTTGCTATGATGACCATCAAAACAATGACGCATATTCTAGGGATTTACAATCCTCAAGTAACAGTGTCTCTAATATTTTAATTATTATAATTAAAAATGTACACGAACACAAGAAATGTCTTCTCCCCACCCCCACCCCCCCACCATCTTTCTATGCTTGTTGTGTAATCTTGGGCAAAATTAGGTATCCTTCCAAGCCTCCGTTTTCTCGTGGCTAAAATAAAGAATTAAACTAAATGATTTCTAAGTTCGAGTCCAGTCCTAGCAATATATAAATCTATTCATTCAGGAGCCCTCTGTTCAGGACTCACCCACTTGAGCTACTACACTAGGCAGCAGGTGAGGTCAGGTGGGTAGAATATAAGACTAACAGCAAGACAGATAAAATGACACTTTCTGGTCTCAACACGTCTATAATACAGTGTATAAAGTGTCTTCAAAGAGATGTAAGGAGCATTGAGAAAATAAAGAGGGTAGATCAATCCATTCTAATGGAGGCTTTCAAAGATTTCATGAAAGAAAGGACAGTTGAGTTCAAGAATCTTCAAGGAGAGGTGAGATTTTGACTGACAGAAATGGAATTGGGAAGAAATGTTTATAAAGCACATAGGTGACCATAGGTGAGTGCATGTAACAAAGTAGTATATTTCCTTCGGTTCAACCGCTGGCCTTTTCTTGGAAATTTGTATTCATGTAACTATTTTTATATGTGAATATGGTTTCAGATTTATTCAGGGAACATTTGAACAATTTACCAAGGCTTGTGAAAATCTTAAGATTGTCTTGTCTTTTCTTAAACACAAGAAAAATAAAGAGCAGAGACAATCATAGAGTTAGACATCTTTATATCTGTTACTTACTGTGTTGATTTTCCCTCTTGAGAACGTCACGGGCCAGACAGAGATACGCCAATATTTGTTGATAGACAATGACAAGAACAAGGGGGAAGGGACGGAAGAATTGGCTAGCATTATACAGAAACATCAGCCTATGCTACTCAAAAAGGGAAAAACCAAGAAACAAAAACATGTTTTTTTCTGTGTCACAAGAATGCCCCTGTGGAATACCAAAATTTACTACCTTATGGGTAAGAAATGTAGAAAGTGCCATGGATTTCTCTGTATGTTTGGCAGTAAAACAAAGACACATTAATTTTAAATAAACCCTTGTTAAAATGCTCCCTATAGACAGACACTACCCCCCACACCCACAAATTGGAATATGTATGTGCACTATTCTAAGCAATTTAAGTGTATTAGCTTATTTAATCCCCCCTGCAATTCTACAAGGTAGTGATTACTATCACCCCATTTTGTTGATGAGGAAATTAAAGCACAATAAGGTTAAATAATTTGCCCAAAGTTGCTACTAGTAAATGGCAGATCCAAGTCTCAAAATCATGGCTATATGGTTCTGGAATATGCTCTCGATCCCTTTCCCCCTGACTGGATATCTCTGTTTCCCCAGCTACCAGAGACAGACGCAGAGCTCCCCACTGTTGTCCCACATGTTTACAGTGTCAAGTAAAGCAAATGATGATATGGCCCTGTTGTAATAGTTTCTTTCCCTGAGATCTGGTGCCCCTGGTGCAAATAATCAGAAACTATATTCAAATTGCCAGGAGACTTCAATAAAAAGCTGAGTGGCAAGCTGCAGACATAATTATATCAGATAAACCTCAAGTTGATAGCCACTGAAGTCTTTCTAAACCTGAAGATGTTAAGGCTAGCAAAGGAATTGAGACAGAGAAGACGGAGATCTTAAACATACCCCAGGGAGATTAAATTAAGAAAAAGGAAAGCTGGCATGTACAAAAATATATATACATTGTGAACATTTTAACAGTCTGAGACTATTAAGTACAGTTTTACAAACTTAAGTTTTTACTGAAAAAGAATGAAATAATATGACTTTGGCAGTCAGAAAGTAATAAAAATAACAAAAATGCCTGAAAAGTGGTATTGGCTATGAAATCTTCCAAGAACTCAACAGTTGAATTAAAACTGATAAAAGTAGCTGGCATATTGGAAAGTGTCAGAATTAATAAAAATTTTCTAGCTACTGTTATAAAGTCAGAAGAGTTGATGAGGATGTTTACTGATTTCAAATCATCCATAACAACAACAAAAAAAAAACCCTGAAAGATTAACAGTCTTGATACTCAAGTACTTGGAGAAAGAGATAGAAATTTTGTGAAATATTAGATAATAAGAATATAATTGCGGTTTGATGATTTTCTGATTCTCTCTATGTGAAGATTATTTCCTGTGATGAATAAAAATCAATGTTAATACAAAGAGCATTCTCAAGGTAAATTATTTCTATTTCCACCAGTAGAAGCATCCTTATGATATGTGATAAAAGATGATTTTGACAGCAATAATTATGTAGATAATTATAAGCCCAGCCCCCCCCCCCCCAGAGAAATTGCATCAAGACTTTGGGGCAACCGCTTGATTATACTATCATTATACAATTCCATTTAATCTGCAATTATAAGATAAATTGTAGTAACAATGAAGCCTAGCATTGAATAGAGTAGAAAAAAATATCACCTATATTACATACTAAGAAGAGAAGATTGTGAGATCCCTAAATAAGGTGGACACTGGGCATGCTTTTTTTGGTGGGGGGGAAGAGAGGAGCTGAAGGAGGTGAGAGAGAATCTCAGTCTCCACACCCAGTGAGGAGACTGATATGGGCCTAATCCCATGACCCATGAGATCATGACCTGAACCTAAACCAAGAGTTGGACACATCACTGACTTGAGCCACCCAGATGCCCCACACACTTTAAAGATATAGTGAGGCTAATCCCTAAATTCTGTGATGCTGATGAAATTAGAATTCTGTAAGCCTAAAGCAAATCTCTGCATTCTCGGCTACCATTCATGTGCTTTTCAGCTAATTATTTAAAACTTCAAGCCTCGTTTTAGTTATCTATGGAAAAGGATATAATACAGAAGAAACAATACAGAAATAAAGTAAGATATCAAGGGTTTCCTTCCTGTGGTACTTAGCACATAGTGCTACACAAATATTAGTTCTCTTCCTGCCTGTCTTCCTGTTCTGTCTGAAGTTCTCTCCACTAGAAAAATTTTAAAGTAAAAAAAGTTATAGACTTCAAGGAATTTGTAATCCTGTTAGAATGATGAAACATATATTCAGGGACAGTTAAAGAATATAAGCAATATTTGTGTAAAAGTGAGGAATGCAAATCCTAAGTGTTCAAAAATGACAGAAATCAAGGAAAGCATAAAGTCTGGTTACCTATAAGGTTTCCAGGAAGAGATAGAAGGATCCTGATGCACAGGTAGGGTTAGATAAGTAGATGGGCAGAAGGATCCTTTTCCAAACCAACTCGAGCAGTGTGAGCTGGGAATTGGGCCTATGTGTTCATGGGACAGGAGATGAGCAGCTCGGCCAACTTCCCAAGTTTAGCTTGGGAAGGTTCAGTACCAGACCCCGTCTTCTTGTCGGTCATTTTCCTTCAGAGGCTTTCACCTCATCTCAGCTTTCACATTTCCCTTCCCAATGCATGTACCAGATGAGGCCCTCCCACTCTCAAAACCACTTCCTGCCTTGATACAATGTATATAAACAGAAACATCATAATCAACTGCTCTGAGCCAGGACATTGAGATGTATCAGAATCCCTGGAGGAAAAGGAGAGCATGTAGGAGGATCTTAAATAGGTGATTCTGATAGCCTGTCCTTATCTGAGACTATCTGGCTTAAATTAACACTAAACAAATCAATGAGACAAACACCAATATGACATCAATAGAAATCAGACATATGAGTAGATCTGAACAATAGAACACAGAGAAGAGCTGCATCCGATGGTGTGTGGTCTTCATAAAAAGCTGAAGAAAATCTCAGGCCAAAGGCATCTGTGTACGATATTAAATAATTCATAGATGAGCCCAGAATACTGAAAATTTATTCAGGACTTTTTGGCACAATGTGACCTCTGCATCTGAAATTACCAGGTTTTTTCCTTCCAAGTGAAAAGGGAATGCATTCATTCTGTTCACATCTTAACACAGAATTATAAATGGCAACAGACCTCTCAAAACTGTGGCTCCGGTTACATAAAGATTAGTCTTACGTATAACATGGACGTGTCTGTTGGCTCTGTGCCCGTGATTTAGCCACAGCTACGCACAGTTATCAGACAAGGTACGTGTTTATGAAATGAGTTTCCCTCCCCTTGCAGGCAACCATGGAGTAGGGTGCAAAGGTGAAGGGCAATGTCATAGAGAGCCCCAGTTCACTGATATGCATACCGAGTGTATTGTTTCAATCCTAAAATGAATGCAAATTGCCCTAAGTGCTTTTTAGACTAAAAATAAATATTTAAAAATATGGTAATGGATATGCTTCCCTTTGTCTCTAAACATATTGATGCTGACCCAGCTTTAGTAGGGTACACACTTGAGGCCAGTTTGCCCAGTGGCAGTGATGGATTTGCAGATTGTTTGGGCATGATAGCACTCATGTTTAATTTGATTGGCCAAGAAACAATGCAAAACAAATCAATCTAAGCAGAAAGGGAGCTTAGGCCGTTACTGGTACTTAGGGGTCACGGTGAGACTCCACCAGCTCCTTCACCCCTGACCTCACCCTCATCCCATCACCACCCCCAAGATTTGGAAATACAAGAAATAACATTGTCCTTGGAGATTTCAGCTCTAATATTAACACACAGTAGCACTGAGCAGGAAGATGTCGAGTTATTTTTGAGTGAGAATGACCTCTGGGTCTGTAGGATCTGACTATGCACTGGAATCAAAATGGATTGACTTCTCGGTCTTCCAAACACAAGAATTTTTTTCATTTTTTTTGGCTCAGCTACCCCACACACCCATCCTGTAAACAAGTTCTTAGGCAGGCTGGTCCCAGGCTTTGAGTGTCACAGAAAAGAGAGAATAGGAAGAGAGAAGCAGATCCGGATAGCCCAGAGAGAGTAGGGGGAAAGATGTTTGCTTGCTGAGTGAAAGCCCAAGCTCCCAGCCTCCCTATCTTGTGCAGAGTCTGGGTAATGGATTAAAATATTGGAAAATCTTTTTTTTTTTAAAGGAAATTAAGTCAAGATCTGGGGATGGGACAAAAAGTCAGGGTAGAAAGAGGGTTTCATATGAGTCTCTGGATTCGCTGCAGGATTCTAGACAAATGGGAAGGAAAGAGAGAAGGTTTTGAGGAATGTTACCTGAGTTTTGGTCTGTATCCCACTTACTGTTCTGAGAGATGCAGGAAAAGAAGGGAATCTATTTTTCAGTTACTTCTGGTTCCTGAACAGTGCTTCTTTAAAGGTGGCTCTATGTGTAGAATGAGCCAAAGGAATCTTTTATAACTATACTCAGATTTAACACCTTAACATATTTAAAGAAAGAGACACATCTAAAGTAGGACTAGTCAGTCACAGAAACACACCGAACCAAAAGGAGACCAGTGACTGGGGCTCACAGAACGCTACAACAACTGTCCAAGAGAGCAAAGCCCTGGCCCAAGGACTGCCCCCTCCAGCTCCCGGGAGAGAGAGTTCTTTTGGATAACCTGATAATTAAGGCGATCATGGTCTAATGTCCTATAAGTAATCCCCCTTGTTTTGATTCCATGCTCACTAACCAATATATTCTACTTAGGCCTTCAACACATTCGATGAGGCTCATCCACAGTGGGGAGAATAATCTGCTCTACTCATTCTACAGATTTAACTATTATTCTCTCTGAAAAATAAATTTGTTTTCAGTGTGCTGATGATTTTAGAAACGGAGCCTCCAAGACTGATGTTTATTTAGCCACTAGTACATTCATGAAGATATCAAATACTACCTAAGTAGTCTGGTGTCCTTTCTCTAGGGAGTCTAACTTTGCTTTCATACATTCTCTTCATGAATACAAATGCTAGGTTAAAAAACTCTATTCAAGAGGAGCTGGGGTGGCTCAGTTGGTAAAGCCTCTGCCTTCCGCTCAGGTCATGTTCTCAGGGTCCTGCGATCCAGTCCTGCCTTGGGCTCCCTGCTCAGCACCCTCTCCCTCTGCCCCTCTCCTCATTTGTGTTCTCTCTCTCCCTCCCTCTCTCACTCACTCTCTCTCTCAAATAAATTAAATCGTAAAAAAAAAAAAAAAACCTCTATTCAAAACGAAGCAAAGGATTAAGCAGCCACCCAGTAAATTTCAAACAAAGGAGACGATCACTCTGAATATTTGAAATGCTATAACCAAAAAGCTGTTAACTTTTTGTGCAGAAAAAGAATGAAATTCAACATAATAAAAGAAGGTTATGATACTTCGGATCTTGTAAACTAAATTTCTCACCAATATTATTCCAACAGAAAAATACATCATCTTAAAATTATAACATATTCCTGTCAGATGGGGGAAAAGTAGATGAATTATGAATTATTTGCAGCCATGAGTACATTTTCAATATTTTCTGATGTTGAGCTTTGACACACTTTTTCATCTTTAAGACAGGATATCTCGAACTTGATGGTCAGCTATAAAATATGACATGTTGAATTAGGAATAATTAGAAAACATCCTGAACTTCAGTTCTCTCAGGTTGAAAATACACGGACACTGTAACATCTCTTTATCTCTTTTTGAACTCCCTTAGTCCAACCCTGGGAGTTAGAAAGCTTCCTTTATTTCTTTTTTTCTTGAAATTATTCTGCTCAAGAGTGCAACCAGCTGGGGCAAGAGACTCTAGTGTAAGAGGTTATGCAATGCATCACCAAGGGCAAACCAAGAGGGGTTATTGTAAGAGTTCAAGTGAATACATTGCTCACATCAAGGAACTATTCAATAGGGTTATTTTTCATAATCTCCAAAGAATCCATGTTTGGACCCAAATAAAGAGCTAGACTTTGGATGCTAGATTATAATAGCATCAGTAACATAATACTGTTACTCTTTCCATCTGATACCCATTCCCCCTGCCCAGCCCTAAAGAAGCCAGAAGCAGCAGGAAAAGGGCAGGAGGAAGGGCATTTTAATGCCTGAAAAGGAGCTAGAGTTATGGAGATTGTGCTCATAACAGAAAATTACAGAAAAGCTAAGGCATCTTTCCAAAATAGCATAGCAGCAGGGAACGGAGATTTAACAGAGTATGTTTGAAGACATTGGTTGGCTAAAAGTAAGCCATTTTCTTTTAAATGCTATCAGTTTCAAATCATTCCATTAAAAAAGCGATCTATGCACACACACGTACATATATTATATGGACTGTTGTTTTCATTTAATACTATCATGAATATTTCTCATGGCATTAATATTCTTCTACATCCTTTTTCTGGCTTTATAATATTCATTTTATAAACACATGGTAATTTATTTCACCAATTCCTTATTAAATATTTAGATATTTTGCCTAAGTTTGCTATTATATCCAATGCTATAATAAATTAATAAATAACTTTACATATAAAGCTTTGCCCACAACCATGATGAGTTCTTTGGATATAGCTCCAGAAGTGGAATTACTAGATCAATGATTATACATATGTTTGAAGTTTTGAATATATATTGCCAAATTTCAAAATGGATAATTTATCAGTGAATACATCTTCAATTAAAATCATATCAGTAACTCCTCGGAATCTTCTAAAGTTTATATGCATTTTATTTGCCAAATGTAAAAGTTGAAAATAGAATATTCTAAATACCAAAAATTGTGTTGTATAGCATTTAGTTAATAGAAGATAGCCAATGTGAAATTAAAACTTAAACTTTTAGTAAACGGTGAAACATTTCCAATCAAACTGCAATCCACCATCACCCTCACAATAAAATCCAACCACATATTTATATCATTCCTGGGCTTTCAGGTAAAATTGTTTTAATGATACCCACACTACGTATCTATTTGAAATGTTCTCACCAAGAAACCTATAGACAATGGTCTTTCTTGCATGAGCAGGGGCTCTTTGGGTAATAGTTGGATTTCATGAATACTGGGGTTAAAAATCAGAGCCACATCCAAATGATCAAAATTATGAGACTTCAGTACAATCCTCCCATGTTTTCTGGGGAAAGAAAAAAAAACTTAACTGTCACCTAACATGGTTAAACTGGCCAATTGCCAAATATATAAAGTGTTGTCCTGTCTTCTGAACTTAAAACAGAGTAGTTCAACAGTCATAATTATTAGTCTATGAGTGATAATAAGAAATCCTTGCTAATTGAAAATTTTCCTAAATTAATATTGTTTATAAGGAGTGTATAAAATGTTTGCACATATATCATCTCATTTGAATGTCATTACACTCTTACAAGATAGATTTAGTTCTTCTCATCTTTTACTGGAGGAAACTAAACCTCAAAAAATTAGTAGACATATAGCCCTGGTATAAACATAGCTAACAGTCAAAGCTGTATCTTAATTTTTTCTACCATGCCATTCTGCCTCTTGGTTTGTTTGGTTGTTTGTTCATTCATTCATTTATTCAATAGGTACTGAGCTTCAATATGTGCCGGGAACTATTCTACATATAGTACGGAACCAGTCAAGTTAGGCAAAATCCGTATTGTCTCCCAGCTTGTGAGCACTGGAGTGGTGGCAGGGGCGGGGGAAGGGTGGGAGGAAGGCAATGGTTCAAAATTAATTTGTAACATCTCAGGGAAATGTATGTGCTGTGAAAATGAATGAGGGTTAGAGGAGAGAGAACGATGAGAGATACTATTTAAGATTATGCTCTCAAGGAAGTTCTCTCAGAAGAGGTTAACTTTTTGAGCAGTGACCTGAACAAAATGAGGGTTCAAGCTATGCAGACATCAGGGGCAAGAGATTCCACAAGGAACAAACAAATATACCTGCTTTTGAACATTAAGTTGCTATCCTTACAGAACAACTGAAGCGACGCTTGCCTTCTATTAGCTTGATAATTAATTCTAGATGCAGAGAGAATGCATTTTGCTTAAATAAATAAAGGCTTGTATGAGAAGGGGCAAAGACCAAATAGTATATCCACCACACAGAAGCAAAAAAACCTGAAAACTGCTGGGATTTCAACTCTGTCTGACATGGTTTTTCAATGTTAAGAGCTTTCCTTCCTCAGGACAGTGTTGGGGAATATAGCTTTTTATTTCATTCTTTTATCTTGCGAATTAAACAGAACCAGATCAAATAAATTTCATTCACAACCTTGCAAGTACCTTTAAAAGAGACCAAATGAGAAATAAGGAGGAAGTTTTTAAAAAATTGTATATATCTTATTAATTTTTATTAACATGTTAAAAAAGGATTTTAACCATTTTCCCCCAGGGTCTGAAGTCTTTACCATCAAGTAATGAGGTGTAATATTACTCACTTGCATTGTATGAGATATTGGAGATCTTGATCATCTAACTATTTGGAGAAATCAAATAAGTTTTTTTTTATTTTATTTTGTTATGTTATGTTAGTCACCATACAATACATCACCAGTTTTCGATGCAGTGGTCCACGTTTCATTGTTTTCGTACAACACCCTGTGCTCCACGCAGTACGTGCCCTCCTTAATACCCATCACCAGGCTAACCCATCCTCCCACCCCACCCCCCATCTAGAACCCTCAGTTTGTTTCTCAGAGTCCATAGTCTCTCATGGTTCATCTCTCCTTCTGATATCCCCCCCTTCATTTTTCCCTTCCTTCTCCTAATGTCTTCCATGCTATTCCTTATGTACCACAAATAAGTGAATCCATATGATAATTGACTTTCTCTGCTTGACTTATTTCACTTAGCATAATCTCCTCCAGTCCCATCCATGTTGATGTAAAAGTTGGGGATTCATCCTTTCTGATGGCTGAGTAATATTCCATTGTATATATGTATACCACATCTTCTTTATCCATTCGTCTGTTGAAGGGCATCTCAGCTCTTTCCACAGTTTGGCTATTGCGGACATTGCTGCTCTGAACAGTGGGGTGCATATGGCCCTTCTTTTCACTACATCCATGTCTTTGGGGGTAAATAGATAGTAGTGCAATTGCTGAGTCATAGGGTAGCTCTGTTTTTAATTTTTTGAGACAACTCCACACTGTTTTCCAAAGTGGCTGTACCAACTTGCCTTCCCACCAACAGTGTAAGAGGGTTCCCCTTTCTCCACAACCTTTCTAACATTTGTTGTTTCTTGCCTTATCAATTTTTGCCATTTGGAGAAATCAAATCAATTAAAGAAGAATCCTAATAACTTAGGAAAAGTCTTATAGAAATAACTTGCAGATATTAAGTGAAAGAACAGTCAAGAGATGCCAAAGATCTGAACTGCTGAAATCCACCCCGTAATTATTGCTATTATTTTTTGAGCTCTTCCTGTGTGACAGGCCACATGGTAAGCACTTCTCATGTGTTGTGGTAAAACCCTCTAAACGTTTTATGAGGTCACTACCGTTACAATCCTCACTGTATTGATGAGGCAAGGTTAAAGTACCCAAAGTAATGCAACTAGTAAAATGGCAAAGTAAGGATTTGAACTCACTGCAAGAGTCCAGGCTCTCACAGGATCTGCTAAACTGACACTCTGCCAGATTTCAGAGTTGAATTCCCAACCACTCTAGAGGAGTTCTAACTACCTTCGTGTTGACTAAAAGCAACAGGAGATTTAACAGCTACAGATGGTCTCATTGCCCCTCAACTCAAGAAACCTCAGAATTCAAGGACATCTTAAACAGTTCAGTGCATGGAAACTGGAAAGAGAGACGAAAGCTTGGGCTAACTTTGGTAATAAATGAGATTTGCTGAGCTCCTCTAAAGTATGAGGTGTAGACTAGAGCAGATTTCTGAAAGGCACAGCCTTACCCTTCAACTTGAGTGTAAGCTGTGTGACAATAGACTCGTGATGCCTGGGACACTCACAGTCGGCACTCGTCTGACAAAACAGGAAGGGAGGAAGGACTGAAGCTCCTCTAGGGAAGACAAAGCCTACACACAGGATGAGGCTTCACATCACTTGTGGAGTAAGCCACTGCCCAGTGAAGAACTGGCATAGGGCGTGTCAGCTCTCCTGAGGAACTTGACCCAAACTCAGAGGCAGGAAACAGCACCAGCAGAAAATGTTGAGAACCAACCCTGAACAGGCCTGGAACAGCTTTGACAATTGAAAGCACAGTTGTGGCAAGAGGAAAAAAGTGAGGGCAGGGAACCTGGTAAGACCTGAAAGACTGGAGGAGCATGATCTTCTTTCTCTGTTCCTCTTCCTTTGATGCCTTTATTCCAAAAGTTACTAAATATTCTAGGTGATTTGTGGGCCATGGGGGCAGGTGGGGGAAGGAGGGGTTTTGCCTTCTTTTCATTTTCAACTATGTGCCCATAAGGCTGAGTGAGAGAAAGTCCACCCAGGAAAAAAAACATTGAATATAAATAGATAAAAACACTACAATATAGCTTATTGGGGAATATCCTGCTCCCAGGAAGTGGAAAAGCACATTTCCTATATGTTTCTGTGTACAGCGCTAAATATCATGTGTTAATGTTGGATACAGAAACCTCTGTACAATCAGGAGGGAGGCTTCCTCATGAGCCAGTGGGAGAAAACAGCAGCAAAATATTTCATTTTCCACTGAGACTGGGGTTACAGGCAGACTTGGTCTGTGCCAGAAGGAGAGTTCTCCCAAGAGTAGAAAAGCAACCAAGGTATATGCAAGAACGCAGTTAAGACCTTACTAGCCAGGGAAGGACCCACATGTGTATGTGGTATCGTCAAGTTCTGTCTTATGGTTTCTATTCAATGACTTTTAATTGGGCATCTCTACTATTTGCCAAGCATGTGCTTGACAGACATGCTTGTGTGCTTTTGTACACACACAAACACACACCCTCACTTTTTCTTTTAACTGGGGGAGCTCTTTTTTTTTCCAAACAAAATATACATGTAACCCAGGGACAACAAGCTGCTCCAATCTCTTTGCAGGAGACGTGAGTTTGCTATGAACTTTTAAACTCCCTCCCCTTTGGCAATGCAAAACCCTAATGCAGACATCCATGACTTCCTGGCGCTAGGTCAAACATGGTCTGCTTTTTTTAGGAGCTTCCTCTGCCGTAAATGCTGTTCCAATTCTGTGCTGTGTTGATGTGAAAACTTCTTCGTCACAGTTTTCAAGACTCATCACATTCATACAAATCATTTGGGGTTAAATTATTTTCTAACAAAAACATAAAGGTGCATATTTTAAAATTCTCCCTTCTAGAAAGTTCTTTCTGTTGCTTCTCCACAAGGGAATATCCCACTGACCCTTTACCCCAACAGAGTTTCCAATCTCATACCATCTTGCTGACTTTTTTTTTCTCCCTCATTTTCTCTCTCCTTTACCTCCCTCACCACCTTCCCCTGCAAACACACCTCTTAAAACAAAAGAATAATAAACAAATAAAAAATTGTTCACACTTTCTCATGTAAAACAGTGTAACTATCTGTTTTTGTTATCTGGGCTCCTGCCATCCCTAACCTTCTGTCTCCATGGAGTCTATCAAAGTGTTTGCCCAACATAGGCAGCTCCTTTATATTTCCCTTCCTAAGAGGAATCCTACCATCAGCTGTTGAGAATGTAGTTTTCATTGTAGCACATGTAGAAAGATAAACAGCAAAGTCTTCTCCTTGAGGGAGATATGGAGGGCCCAGAGCATGCCTGCTACCTCCAGTGCCAATCCTAACCTAAACTGCCTTGCCTCCAGCTGCTGAAACAACTCAGCAAGCCTAGAAGTCCTGGGTAGGCCATCCTATTAGGCCTCTGTCACCCAGCAGAGAGCAGGTCCTTCAGGGATGGAGGAACAGAAGACTGGACAAGGACCCAATAACAGGTTGCTCTAAAGTAAAACAAGGATGAGCTGCTGGGGGAAGCTGGGGCAGGAGAAAACTTCAGGACCCCGGGGAGGAGTAAGACTGGAAGAGGGACAACACCAGCATTTGCCTGGAGCTGGTTGCATGCCAGATACTCCACAGCAAAAGTTAAATAAGGTCTTAATCCTCAGCCTACAGGCATTCCCACTGTATAACCAAGCAGCACATCAATAGTGGACACATAAAGCAAAGCAATTCAGACTATCGTGTAAAAGGTACTATATGTGGTAGAAGAAACGGTTGATGAAATATGTATATTTCTGTAATATTTATATTTGTGTTTTCTGTTTTCTAATAAAAAAATAATGATGATATAAACGGGATAAAAGAATATATTGAAAGAGTCCAGATGGTCTTAATGTCACTGGAAGAGTTTTGGGAGTTCTGTTTCCTTCTGTCTTTGTGTTTGCGTTTTTCTCCTAGCATTTATCATAATCTAAGATACCATAAACCTCCTTAATGGTCCCTTCTTTTTTTTTTTTTAAAGATTTTATTCATTTATTTGAGAGAGAATGAGCTAGAGAGAGCATGAGAGGGGGGAGGGTCAGAGGGAGAAGCAGACTTCCTGCTGAGCAGGGAGCCCGATGCGGGATTCGATCCCGGGACTCCAGGATCATGACCTGAGCTGAAGGCAGTCGCTTAACCAACTGAGCCACCCAGGCACCCCCTTAATGGTCCCTTCTTTCTCAGAGTCTCATTTGTATCTGATCTGCAAACTACGTTACCATACTCACATGGACTATTAAAATCTTCATTTATTCCACAACATTTTAGGCTTAAAATAGTGGAGACAACCTAGTGTCTTGGCTAGGAGCATGGACTCGAGCCAGACAGCCCAGGTTTGAGTTCCAGCTCTACCACTTATAAAACGTGTGACCTCAGGCAATTTACTTAACTCGCCTGTGCCTTAGTTTTCTCATCTGTAAAATGAAGAAATTCCTACCTTAAAGGAGTATGTTGGTAGTTAAATGGGTTCATATTTGTGAAATCCTGAGATCAGTTTTGAGCTCACACTAAATGGTACGTTAGTGTTTCTGTGTGAGGCATTATGTCCGCTGTGAAACATGACTTGTTTTCATGGAGCTGACATTCTAATGACTTCCCAAGGTCTGCAAATACCTAACTACAGAGGAGTCCTTTTTACTAGAATAAATGGTACCAGGAAAATCCTCTTAATGTGAGGAACAAAAATTCAGAGTAAGTACAGTTTTTTTGTTCTTTTTTTTTTTTAGTTTTGGCCTGTGTTTGAAAACATGAAAGAAATGTTTATTTTATCTTATGTATAACAAAATATAGGTTATAATTGTAACAAAGAATAAATCATGTGTGGACACCTGGGTGGCTCAGTCGTTAAACATCTGCCTTCAGCCCAGGTCATGATCCCAGGGTACCCATCGGGCTCCCTGCTCCATGGGAAGCCTGCTTCTCCCTCTCCCTCTCCCTCTCCCGCTGTTTATGTTCCCTCTCTTCCTGTGTCTCTGTCAAAAAAAATTTTAAAATAAAAATAAATCCCGTGTTGGGTTTTGTATGTAACTTTTTCTACAAAAGGCACAGTATGATTACTTCACTTCCTATTTAAATTTTTATAACACTATCACAAAGGAGACCTCCTTTGTAAAATGTTAGCCAGCTTCATAAATTTTCCCAATGACTGCAAATTATTCCCCTTTAATGCTTTTGTCATCATCCTTGTCAGTTTTCTCTCAGTATTTTATCGTGTCCACAGTTTGTGATTTTAGCATTTCTCTGGATTTCATGATTTCCCATATTTTTATAGTTCTTGAAATTTCACAGCAATCTATTCACATTGTATCTGAATTGTATTAGATGTTTTCAGCATCCCCCAACCAGAAGGAAAATATAAAGACATCATGATGAGAGAGATACATCATTTAGGATAAATGGGGAGAAGTCCTAGAGTTATTATTTTAAGTTTTCAGCTAATTAATGATTATTCCCATTCTTTATTATTTCTGTTTTCTCATACAGACTCATAACTTCAGAGATTAAGATAGTCAATAACCATGTTTTCTATATTAATATAAGTCAGAAAAAATAAATATAACCACAGTATACATCAAGTTCTATAGTAGGAAGCCGGGAGGAAGTGAGTCTGTACTCTGAGGAAGCATGTGTCTTGAGCTAAGACTGAAAGATTGAGCAGGAGTTGGACAAGACAAGGACATTCTCAAATTTATAAGGGCAGAAAAATTCATGGTATGTTTAGGAAATAGTGGGCGATCTGGTCAAGTAAGCATGTGGAATGTGACCAGGATGTAAAGGTAGATTTGGGATGGGGGGTGAGTGGTTAGGAAGTGGCATGAACCAATGGAGAAAATAACTGTAATTGCAGTGTGAAGACTGAACTAGCAAGGTAAAATATTGGAGGCAAGAAGTCATATTAGCAAATTACTTAAATCATCCTATCATACCTGAACCATCACTTATCTAATATTCTGTCCTTTCTTTGTTCTTGACTCTTTGCCTCTTCCCCCTTCCCTCCATCTCTCTTTTTTCCTCTCCACCCACATGTCCAAACCTACTTCTATATATAACTGTGTGCCTTTCAACCCTAAACATCCAATAGGCCCACAAGGCCCAGGGAATGATAGGAAAGAAGGAACAAAAGCTGCTAGTAACCTCTGGACCACCATTTGAAGGGAGAGGGAAGCAAGCCTTCAAGGGGCAACTATATACCAAAATCTAACCTGGCACTTGACATATCTTATTTCACTAAATCTTAACAAGTCTATGAGTTAGGGAGTCTTGATTTCATTTTTATAGGTGAATAAACTGTGGTTTAGTTGGGAATCAGGAGTTCATATCCTGCTTCACTTGTCACCCATCCGTACTATTTCTGCCGCATCTGTACTAAGCAGTGAAGAAAGGATGGGCAAAACGGAAACTCTGATGTGAGAATGATGGTGGTGGAGAGATTTAGGCTAAAAAATACATGAATCTTCCTAGTCACAAGGTCCTTCCTAGTTCTCTCATTGTTTCTGTTGATTTCTGATGTTTCTACTGTTGTTGTTTTTTCACAAGCCACTCAGATTAGTCTGAGTCAGGTGTCTGAATCAGCTGCTTCCACGGGATTTCTCAAGAAACTACATCCAAAGTCCCCATGTTGAAGGAATCACTGCTTGCCAATTCCTTACCCATCCCGGCTTACACTCTTGTCAGAGTTACCCAGTTTCTCGAGAAGGAGAACATCCTGAACAGGATTCCCAGGGGGAAAATTTTGGAATTTTGGAAGGAGGTCAGAATAATACATTATATTTAAATTCATGAATTAATTCATTCGATAAATATTCTGTGTGCCTAAAATGGACCTGGCATGACATTAAACAATGGGGATAGAACGATTATAAAAGTCATGAATTCTTTATTTGTGGTTCTTATGTTTTAGTAGAAAAACCACATCCCAAAGAAATATAGTAATTAAATGACAGTGAGAAGGAGTCAGGAGGGGCAGTTGACCATCCTAACGCAAGAGAACTTGAGCAGGTAGAATGTGTTTCCCCTACCTCCAGTTTTCCATTTCAGCAACATCCTCCCTAAGCATTCATACATTATAGGAACTGCTTGAAAAGGCCCCATCTATTTGGTTTTCAAATCAAAGGAAGGATTAGGCCAAAGCGAATCGAGTCATCTACACTCAGGATTGAGTTAATTCCATTCACTGTCATAAAGTTTTTTGAGTGCTCACTATGTGAATGATCTCAAATATGGAACTGAGGTTAAAGCCATAATCTTTGACACTCAAGCAGTTATTTGACATTGAAATAGTATGTCAAAATAGATAAACATAATATGGGAAGAGTAATAATAACTTCTTGCATCGTATTTCCAAGAAGGCAGAGAGAGAGGCTTTCTGCTTGTGGCCATAAAGAAGTAGCAGAGAGCCAAGTAAAGTATAACTCCTCAAGAATTTATCTCTATTAGGAAATGTAGACACAACACCCAGCACACATTAGTCTTTGTTTTCATTAAGAAAAGCAGACCAAGGTATCCTACAGTGCTAATGGGAAGATATATGTTAGCTCCTGACACCCAGGAAATGTTCCTAGCATCAGTAATATCTGTTGAAAGTATAAATTGAATTCCTTATTTGTCCTAGATAGTGTTTCATTTGAAATGAAAAAGAAGAGGCCGAAGTATTGCCTACAAGGCCCTACCTCATGAGTACCCCCAGTGCTTATTGTTAGCTCACCCTCTACTCTTGTTGTCTTGTTTACCTAGTTTCAGCACCCTCGGCCTCGTCTTCACTGTTCCTCCAATGCACCAATTCATGTTCCTGCCTCAGCTCCTTTTCACTTGCTGCTCCTCCTGCCAGGAATTAGCCTCCCCACACTATTCACATGGCTTATTTTGCCATTTGTCAGATCTTTGTGCAAAAGTCACCTTCTCAGGGGGGCCTTCCTGGTCCCATTATATAGATTGCAGTCCCTTTCCCAAGCCTTTCCAGCTTTATTTCTCTCCTTAGCACCTGATCAGTATCTAACATGTTATTTACCTTGCTTATAATCCATCTGCCTGCTAAAAATAGGCTCAACAAAGGGAGAGATTTGGCCTGTTTTGTTCACTGCTGTATCCTCGGGAACCAGAAGAGAGTTTGGCACATAGCATACACTCATTAAACATTTGTTGAGCGAATGAATAAATACCATAGCCAGCTCCAGCTGGGGAAAGGCCACATTTAAAGCACTTCCAGCTTAGTGTGAAACCATCTGAAAATAATGGTTTCAATAACTCTGAACACCTCCTTGATAAAGAACTACTGGCCTCCTCCCCATTCTTCAAACATACCAGCCGATAAACCTTTTTTTGAAACCAGCCTGGAATATGAAGATTGCTATGTGCAATTTATACCAACTAAACAACCCATTATTATGAAGAATATTTGTGTGAGAACATGAATATTTGTCCAACCAGTTCAAAATAAAACTAGACAGCCCTTGAATTATGACTGGCATAAAATAAACCACCCAACCAGAGCAACTCGCATAAGATCCCAGTGAGCTCCACACACTGGGGTTGCTATTCTTTATTAGCAATTCTGGGCAGAAAAAGCATGTTTGCAGTGAAGCATTAAACTGGCCATAAAGCAAAGGTAGTTATGGCACCTCTCAGTGAAATAAGACGATGCAATTATTGTGAGCACAGCCTTTCACCAGGAATGACAGCCATTCTTATTAACATTTGATTTACGCTGTTACGAACAAACACATAAATGGCAAACATAAATATATATGACTTTTGAATATATCTAATCGAATATATCTAATAAAAGGTGATATCATTCAATATTTAATGTCCATTTAGGGCTTGGCTTCCCTCATAGCTAGTTTAAGAATCATTGCATGAGATTAAAAGGACCTTGCACCTAAGTACAAATGCAATAATGGTATTTCCAGCCATCAGTGATCTTTCCTCTGGGTTAGTGTAAGTAGGGCAGAATACAATCAATCCACTCGGTATTCCCCAAAATAACTGCTCCATTTATTGGCTTCTAATGCCACTTATTGGGTATAAATTCCATTAATAGGGACAAAACCTTTCTTGCCCAATTAAGCATCAAGTTTCTAAGCAAATATCCTGAGAAGGGTAACGTGTAAATTCACAAAAGTAATGCCTGGTAGTAAATCTTTTCCTCAGAAAATCTTTTGACAGTACAGAGAGTATAAGGAGTTCTCCATTCTCTCTTCTTACTTTTACTCTCTTTTAATGTCTTGGTGGTGGTGGTAGAAAAATAAAAATAGAAGTTGTTCTGTTGCCAAAAGAAGTTGAAGAATAAAATCAACCGCTGTGAACCTTCCAGATACGTGATCCTGGCTATGGGTGGAGATGAATTGATAAAAGATAAGAGACAGGGGAGAAATCAAACAAGATCATAAATGTAAGAATACCTTGTAAAGTATAAATACAAATTTGAGGGAATGTTATTTTAAATATTAAAGAGGAGACTTGGGAAGCTTAAGATAAACTTCGTTAATTTTATTTATTTTTAATATATAAGATCATTCCTTTGTCTAAGTGCCTTAAAATTTTTAGTTCCTGTATGGCCAGTAGATTGTATGTGAAGTGATAAACGGACCTTTTTGGACATGCTTTCAGCTATGCTAGCTCTTAAGAATCTGTTTCCTGGAAAGATGTCCAAACAAGATGGCCTCATATAGCAGACCGTCTCTCCCTTGCTGTCCTGACCACCGCTCCCTTGCACCGCTCCCTTCTAGCTCTTTAAAAAAAAAAAAAGATGGCCCCATATGAGAAGTACCATATTCTCTGAAACACCCACCACCAGAGTCGAGGACTGAGTTGGCTAAGCTGCTGACTAACATGAGAGGTACCTCACATTTTCTCTTACCTGTCTTTCTGTCCTCCTCTCTTTATCTGAAACCATCAACTGTGACTGTCTCTAAGTCATTTCACTGCTCCAGGGTGCCTGTGTAGAAAGAACAACATGAGAGTCTGCATCCCAGCCCTACCTGTGTGTAATGCAACAACAAAACAAGTTATTTGTCCTTCCTTGGGCTCAGTCTTTCATCCATAAAATAAAAGTTTTGTTTCCACAGCCTAACAGAGAGAAAAAATCATCCATTGTCCTATAGTCACTGCTTGTTTGGAATAGGAAACAGATTTACAGGACTGGGTCTGGGATTTAAGAAAATCATTTTTCAGAAACTTGCCTCATTTTAAATCTTCCAGAGGCACTCTATGAAGTAAAGCAATGCGAGAAATATGTGAAAATAAAAATGAGCACATCCCCCTGTATCTGTTTTACATGATGTATTCAGAGAATCGGAGAGTAAACTTCTAAGGGGGAATACTTTATTACTCCTTAATAGGACACTGTGACAAAATTAAGGAAGTCACTGAGATGAGGTAATTTTTGGCAAACGAAGCAAATCAAAGTTGTTAACTTCAACTCAGTGCCCGCAAAGTTTACAGGTCACTTAATGGTTTTCAACTGGGCATTGAAGACTGAGAATGTAAGTATGGGGCATTCAGGAGTCCTCGGTGCCCTCCCCTGATTTTCTTCATCTCAACCTTCTCTGTAGTATAACACAAGAACTAGACTAGTAGAGCTGGTGCAGGCCTGCAGAGGTCACCAGGTGCTGAGGGTAGTCAGTCATAACCTCTACAATGAGCAGGCACGAGAATTGGTGAGGGAGAGAGAAGCAGAATAGGAACATGATTCCTTTGGGCCATTCAGGAGGTGGAAGCCTGTAGGTCCCAACTGTCCACCTGCAGCTGCTTGTGGATTGCTCTGGGAAGCTAAGCCCAGTGGACCCGAATGACACATGCATTGATTAGTGGAATTGCTCTCAGGATCAGGTTTGTGGCAAAGGCTAAATGTTGCCTTACCTCCACACTCATTTTCTTGGCTCTACCAGCCTAGGGTGCTTTCAGAAAACCATAGACGGGTAAATGAAAATTAAAACTTACTAAAGGAAACAAAATCTGATGGAGGAAGACGGCTATTGTTTGAATGTTTGTCCCCCCAAATTCATATGTTGAATACTACTAACCCCCAAAGTTGATAGTATTTAGAGTTGGGCCCTTTGGGAATTGCTTAGGTCATGAATGGGAGTAGTGTTCCTATAAAAAAAAAGACACCACAGAGGTCCCTTGCCTCCTTCCACCATGTTGACACAGTCAGAAGGCTCTGGGTAAAAACCCGGAAGAGGACCCTCACCAGAATACCACCACACTGGCACCTTAATCACAAACTTTTAGCCTCCAGAACTGTAAGAAATGTTTGTTATTTATAACTGTTTATACCCTGTGGTATTTTGTTATAGCAGCCTCAACAGGCTAAGAAGAAGACCAAGCTAAACATCTAGAAGAGGTGAATCCTACTGAAGAATTGATAGATAAGACGTATGAGAGCTTTCATTAAAAAACAAAATTAAAAAAAACTCAAAAGGATTATTTACAATGCAAAAAAAGATTTTCTAAAAATTAAAATTAAAATTATAACTCTTTTTACTTCACAAGTAAATAGATAATTAAGCAAGAGGACATTTGCTGATAGGAACCAAATTTGTATTCTAGAAAATAAAGTGGAAAAAAATCTCCCAATACATAAAAAACACAAAGGTATGAAAATTATGAAGGAAAATACAGGACAAAGGAAGGGCAGATGAAACTGTAATGGAATATCCAGAAGGAGAAAAGAGAATAGATGGGAAGTAATAATTAAATTAAAAAAAATAAACAGTCTGGAGCCTGGGGGCGGGGAGGGGAGGGGATTAGTGATTGAGGTTGTGCTGTCCCCTCTCCATCATGAGGAAACATTGCAATATGGAGGTTCTGCTTCCAGCTAGGATGGAGTAAGCAATCTCCACACTTTTCCTCCCATGGATTTACAATGAGAAACCTTGAATAGGATGCACAAGACAACTATCTGAGAACTCCAAAAATCAAAAAAATCTGAAAATCAGAAAATCTGAAAAGTAAGTAAGAATGAGTAGATTAGGGACACAGATCAAAATACCAAGAATACCAATATGGCAGATAGTTTTCTGGACTTTTTTTCCCCTCCTATGCCTCTTGGCATAGATTCTAGAGCACCCAGAATTCTGGAACAGAGCGGGGCGGGGAGTGGGGGGGAGTTAGAAATAACTCTGAGAGAAATTATTTTTCTGGCCTGAGGACTATGAAGTAGGTTGAGGGACATCATTGCAGGACAGAGGCTCTGGGAGAAATCCTGAGTTGCCCCTACATTTTTCTTATCCAATCTCTGCTTCAGGCAAGTCTCGGTCATGAAGCTACATGCAGTAGCCATTGCCACACAAATACCTAAATACCTGAGAGAAAAATCTCAGAGCTGAGATAAGGAGTCCCTGTTGTTCAGAGAGTATACAAGAGGAAATCATTATTTTCCTTCCCCCCTTTGCTCGAGCAGCTTTACCTCAAGGCAGAGCCAGTCAGAGGAATGGCATGATAGCCGCTGTGAAGCCAGAGGACCAGGACAGGGGGCTACTGAGAATTAAGGGGTCGGGGGTAATCATGATGAGAAGAGAACCAGAGAAGGAAAATCCCCAAATATGTGATAAGCCCTGGGCTCATCCCAGAGCTGGAATTTGTGGAACTGACCCATTTCCCCACTAAAAATGACAAAGACCAGATAGTTTTACAGTTGAATTCTAATTTTTTAAAGAGCTGATAAGAAAGAGAAAAAGGAAATAATTATGACTGAAAAGAAAGAAGATGTGTCTTATTAGAAAATCAAGAAATTTGACAAATTATTAGAATTCATGAGAGTTCATCAAAGATTCTGGATATAAAATCAATTTTAAAATACCAATTGCAGTCCTATACACTAACAAAGACTTAGAAAATGTAATTTCTAAAAAACACAGCATTTGTAACAAATAGCAATATATATTATTTACCTGTTCACTTGCTATGCAAAGAATGGAATTAACAAAAGATCTGCAAGATATTTACAAAGAATTTTCTTAACTTTATTGAAAGATAATATAAAAGACATTTATAATCTGAAGGGCATACAGTGTTCCTATATAGGAAGATTCATTATCATCATTTCTTCCCCAATTGATCTATATATTCAATTCAGATGAAGTCTAATCAAATTCCCACTGGATTTTTTCATGAAATTTAGCAAGCTGATTCTAAAATATTCACAGAACAACAAAGAGCCAAGAATAGACCACACAGATTTGAAGAATAGTGAGATAGATTATTGTCTACCAGCAATCAAAATTTATTATAAAGAAATAGTGATTTTAGAAGAGTAGTATAAGCACAGAGATAAACAAATTCATAAAACTAAAAAATAATAAAACACATATATATATGGAAACTTGATGTGTTTAAATATTTCAAAGAACTACAAATCAATGGCAGAAGAATGTCAATAATGGTGCTAAAAGAAAAGGTTATCCAAACATTAACAACAATAATCATCATATCATTACCTCAACCACATGCTAAATGGATTAATAATTTGTGAAAAGCAAAATTAAAAAAGTTTTAAATAACATAAAGATTACTTTATTAATTCATAATTTGAAACAAGAGAGGAAAATCATAGGCAACAAAGGAAAGGAGCACTACTATTGACCACATTAAAGCTAAAACTTCTGCAAATCAAAAGCCACTATAAACAAAATGAAAAGCTAAGTCACTAGCTAGTAGAAGCTATTTGCACTGTACACAATCAAAAACAAAACAAATATTATCCAGGCAAAAAAATAGCTTCTTCACATTAACAAGAAAAATGGAGCAATACAACAGAAAAAGTAGATATGAATGGGAAAATCAGAGAAGGGAAAATCTAAATGCAACCTCCCAGTCAGGGAAATGCAACTTAAAAACCAAGATGGGATGTGACTTCGGACTGGTAAAAATGAAAAGGGTTGAACGTACCAGATGTGGAGCAACAGGGACCCTCATATACTGATATACTACTGATGGGAATGTTATGTTAAAAATATACATTCCCAGGGTGCTTGGGTGGCTCAGTCAGTTAAGTGTCCTACTCTTGGTTTTGGCTCAGGTCACCATCTCAGGGTCCTAGGATCAAGCCCACATCAGGCTCCGTGCTCAGTGGGGAGTCTGCTTGAGATTCTCTCTCTCCCTCTGCCCCTCCCCCTGCTTCTGCTCTCTCTCTGTCTCTATCTCTCTAAAATAGATAAATAGATCTTAGTATATATATTTTTAACATCAATTTTGACGGCAACTTGGCCATTTCTAGTAAAGTAGAGGAGGTATATCCTACAGCCCAGCAATTCAACTCCTCGTAATATATCGTAAAGAAATGTTCATGCTTATGCAAAACAAACAAAAAAAACCATGAGCAATGATACACTTTGCAGCATTATTTGTAATGGTACAAAATTGGACACCACATAAACAGCCATCAAGACTTGTACACTAGAAACCCTGGGAATGATGTCATCAATATGGCAAAATAAGAGTTTTCTACCATCTTTCTCCCAAAGAACACAAGAGGGGCTTTGTGCAACTCCAAGAGTCCAGTGGAAGGAGTCCCAGCATACTGTTGAAGAAAAAAAAAAATCTGTGACTGAATACATTGAAGAAGGTAAGAGGTAGTTTCACTTTACCCACTTCACCGCTCCTGGCATCCCTCACAAGCACAGCTCATTTTGATAGAAGGTACTCTCTTAGGTCTTGATTCCACCCATGGGGAAAAGTGAGAACCCATGAGTGAGCAGCCATCCTCCCCAGCTGTACGGGACACCGCCAAAGGGGCCCTTTTCTCTCTTGCTCACCGGAATGCCACAGTGCTAAGTCATGAACTGCATGACGGGGAGACAGTAAGTGGCTGATAGAAAAGCAGTCAGGACTTGGACAGTAGTAACAAATGGACGCAGAACCACTTTGCAGACTCCATGAGCCCCTGGGGAAACCAGCCTACTGACTGCCCCAAGACTGGCCCACTGGCTTGCCCACACGTACCCTCATTCTGTGTCAGGCACCCCAAGGGCAGCAAGAGCGAGCCTTTGCAGATAGCTGGCAAGCATTGGCAGAAAGCAGGAACAACTCAGCAGAAGAGGGAGGGAGCACACAAATCTTAATATATATAACAGAGCCTGAGGGAAAGCAAATTGGGAAGCTGTCAGCACCCAGCATGGCCTGGCAGGGATACAATCTTTTTTTTTTTTTTTTCTGTTTAACTACATTTATTGAATTTCTTTTTTTTAATTTAATTTAATTTTTATTATGTTATGTTAATCACCATACATTACATCATTAGTTTTTGATGTAGTGTTCCGTGCGTGATTCATTGTTTGCTTATAACACCCAGTGCTCCGTGCAGAACGTGCCCTCTTTAATACCCATCCCCAGGCTAACCCATCCCCCCACCCCCCTCCCCTCTAGGACTCTGAGAAACAAACGCAGGGATACAATCTTAAGAATTCCCTTTCAAGAGCAAATAAAAAGTGTGGAGCAGGCGTATCCATAAGAATAGATGGGAGAAAGCTTCAGAATCACTAACAAGGCTGGAAATGTACATTTTCTTTCTTCTCTTTCAGATAGATGTGGCCAAGCGGCTAAGAGCTGGTTAATAAACTGCTATTGGAAATTGTTGGGTGGGACTTAAGTGGGAACAGAGAGCTGAGAGTGATTACTTTTGTCCCATTGTCTTTTGTTTTTGTCAGGATGGCATGGAGATGAGTAAGGCCAGGAATCATGCTTTTCACAACAAAGACTTCAAATCTGCAAGGCTAGAGAGGGGATGGAAGCTAGGAAAAAGACACAGAGAGCACCTGGGTGGCTCAGTTGGTTAGACAACTGCCTTCAGCTCAGGCCATGATCCTGGAGTCCCCGGATCGAGTCCCGCATAGGGCACCCAGCTCAGCGGGCAGTCTGCTTCTCCCTCTAACCCTCCCCCCTCTCATGCTCTCGTTCTATCTCATTCTCTCTCTCAAATAAATAAACAATCTTTAAATAAATAAATAAATAAATAAATAAATAAATAAATAAATAAATAAATAAATAAA